>NW_024609835.1:113407272-113959732 GCF_016920785.2 Ixodes scapularis
ATTTCAGTTGGAAATGCAACTTGCACAAGCTTTTGGGTTCCAGAAAGAAATGTAAGTTCGCATAACTTCGTAGTTGGTGCTATTTCTTCCGTGACAGTGCGCTATGAGCACCCGGAAATACGTTTGTATAATGTTATGTGTGTCATTATTTGTTCATATCCATCTAATTTTACGAGAGTGTCGTTGCCTCCGGTATCAACAAGACTCTTACCTGGTACACTTCGCATTGCCCTATCCACAAAAAGCCCGTCTTTGTCAGCTCGTAGCTTTTGAACTTGAAGCCTTGGGATTGATTCTTTCTCTTTTCTTTCTCGGCCAAGATTCGGCCGCTAAGCTCAGCGGAAGTCAGTTTTCCGGAGTGGAATTGCATTTCTCTCCTTTGCAGCGCCAGCATGTTGGGGATAGTCTCTGACGTAATGACATCGCTGTTGCCTCCTGAGAAGTTTGCCGATTTGCGTTGAGGCGCGGCACCGGATGCAAAGCAGACAACGTGCCTGGCTGATAGCATCCTCGCATTGTGACCTGCCGGGTGGCTCTTACTGCCCTCGTCGTTGCCTCTACGTTCATAGCTCATGAAAGAGCGTCACGCTTTCTGGCAGGTGACGACAGGTGAATAAACTGTTGTACTTCAGTGTCTCCGATTGCGTCTAAAAAGTGTCCCACACCCACAAAGTCCAGTGTCGCTGTTGTGTAGCCTTGGTAAAAGAGTCGTGTAAATCTCTCGAGTTTAATGGCCAGTTCAGACGACGATTAATTTCATCCCTAAATCCGCGTTGGGAGAGTGCCGTGGTGGAATCGCCCGAGCTGCTTCTCACCGAAGCGGCCTTCCAGTGCTTCCTCGAGCGTCCTGTAATCCCGCTGGTTTCCAGAAGGAAGGTTCTAAGCAGTTCCAAATCTGGTCCACGGGGGGTGGGTCTGCCCTTTGAGTACGTAATTGTTTAGCTCCACCTGCAGTAAGCTTCACCCGTATAATCAAATAGTAAATTCTCTTGACAAACGCAAGCAAACGCTCTCACAGTAAAGGAAGCATATTGAAAAACAAAATGTATAGGCGACGCCCTCTTAAAGCTCGAGGCCAGGTCGAGTGTCGTGTAGATAAGCTGGTAAATGACCCTTTGGGTAAGTGTCACATCGTTACTTCTTGCATCAACCGAGCCTTTAGTACCGACCCTATATTTTGAGAGGCCTGCATCGTCAGTCCAGTAACCCATCATCTGCGCTGTCGTTCGCCTAAACCCGACGCTCGGCCGGTACGAGCCGGGCGTCATTTGGAAACGGGCAACGCGGCAAGCGTCTTCTCCTGCTCCTCCTTCGTCACCCACATCTAGGATGAAGAGCCTAGCTTCAAAAGAGGGAGCAACACAAACCTGTAAAGTTATTGTAATGTATGCGAGAGGTTCAGCTCGCGCTAGTGTGCTGCTGCAAAATCGAAGCAAACAACAACCAGTCGAACATTCTCTTCCGGTAGTTAAATTTTCAATGGAAAGGCGTGGGCATTCTTTTTCTGTGCTTGATCATGGAAGCAAGTATTACGAATAATTTTGACGTACTAAATAGCTTCGAATATTTTTCAGTCAGGTAGACGAAAACATTCGTGAGAAAGTGTTGTTGTTGTTGTTTTCAAAATATGTCATTATACAAAGTGCTAAAATTGCCTTTTGTACTCATGTATGCGCACTGCACGCGGGACACCGTTAGCGCGAACAAGGCATCGGTGATATTTTTGCCAGGGCGACGCACGTTTCAAACGAAAAACAAAATGAACAGAGACGGCAAAAACTACGCAGTACCACTGAATCAGTAAACCCCTAAGCATGCAGACGATCAAGATAAAGTGAAGGCCAAGTAATTATAGCCCGACATGCAATAATAAAGTACTGCTTTTTTCTGCTGCTTATGCATATGTGTGAAGATGTTTGTTCAGCGTTAAAAACGTCACCTGAACGCTCGAAATCTTTAAAAATAGAAAGGAGCCAGAAAACTAGTGCCCGATAAAAGCTGCGCGGCCCACGAAAAAATACGCAAAAACAACTATCCTAACCCGCGTTAATTATTCTTTACGTCTCCGGTGTTTTTAATCATGCTTGTAAAGTTTCACGACGTGGTCATTTTAATATCGTTATAGGGCTGGCATATTAGCAATATGATATCATCATCAGAATAATGGCGCAACTTGATCACACTCTACGCACCTGTTAACTAGCGCTGAGGGTTGAATAAAAATTTAATCCGATTAATCGCAGCCTTTTAATCGAATATTTATTTGATTAACCGAACTCGGTCATTTCTATTCATAATGTTTCTAAAAATTCAAAATGCCTTTTATTTTTTATTTTGGTGATTATGTGATATTACGGCAAAGTATAGAATTTGGATTATGAATCAACTTCAATGTGCAGTTCAGAACAGTTAAAACACGCTCACACACACATTTTACTACACCTGCATGAGGTAAAGAGGTTCGTGGTAATCTCTGGCAAGAACGAGCTCCTTAGAATGTTCCCATTAGCCTCTGCTAAACTAAACGCACACTCGCACAGCATTGAAGTGGCCGGGACACGGGGAACCGTCTGCACCTTGTCTGGACTTACAAATTTCGCTTCTACAGTTTACTTTAGGTTCAAAAGTTTCCCTAAAGATTGCCCTTCATACTAGTCGACATCTGCGCGATGAAAGCGTATAATTTTTTACATCCTTTTGGTTTCGTAAAATATTTACGGATTAACCGGTTAAAAATAATAATAGCGTATAAAACAATATTTGAATGATCGGTAGATTAATTGATCCACTGCCCGGCCCTATTCGTTATTTTGTTTAGGATCGTCGCTCGTCTTTACACACCAGCTGTGTAGCGCAGGTTTGGGCTCGAAATATTGCGAAATTTAACGTCACTCTCAGATGAACAAAAATACATTACGAAAGCAATTACACTCTCGCAATGTTAATGAAAGTATATCCACACTGCTAGCTACGACCCGATTGATAAAGATCAAACAAAACAAAATAACGCGATTTTTTTTTTATTATTTTTTTTTTTTTTTGGGGGATGCACCGGAGTAGCGCAGAAGTAGGCTGGTAGCAGGCCGCTTCAGTTTGCTTCCCGGGAGCCACGTAGAGACACTGGCGCCAGTTCACTTTCTAGCGTACATTATAATAACTCGTAAGTTCAAACAATGAAGAGCGCCTGTAGTTTATTGGCGGACGACTCCCGCTCAAATTGGTCGCAACCAAGCGCGCATGCGTCACGATATCACGATTCGAGGAGGAGAGCAGACGGAGAGACGCTTGCGAACGATCGATGATTTCGTCACCTGCTCTCCGGTCGTACTGTACAAACTTGGCCCTCAAATCATGTGACTACGATCGAGACATCGGGACCACTTTGAAATGTGGGCGCACTATTCTCGGAGACCGGAGAGCGTAGCTCCCGAAAACGTCGAGACACATCCTATGCCCGGATTTCATTACTTGATGATAAGGGGCGTCATGGGACGAGGAAAACCGGAAGGAAGCGACGACGATATGAAATGCGCGCTGCCAGCTTCGCCGCTTCGAACTTCGAGGAAAATTCTTCCAGTGCGTGGACGGACAGGGAGCGCTAACGCTTCGCCCAACTCGAGCCGGATATATTGAAACCCTAATGAGTTCGCACTTCTCCTCTGTCGAAGCTCTAGACGCCTCTCGTATGCGAAGTACGTATCGAAACGGAAGGGTGCGCGGGACGAGTGGGCGTCTGGTGCAACCTGAAGAACTCTCGCAAACACGCACTTAGATGCGTGTAGCGTTCGAACGACGGAAGTACAGGCAAACGCCAATGAATAGATTCCGCAACAGCGTTCGTCTTTGCGCAATTGCGTTCTCGAGCTACCGATGTCCCATGATATGTTTGGAGCTCGTGAAAGCTTGCTTCAACAGAGTGCCGACCCGAGTTGATAAATCGCGCTCGATCTAAGGCCGGCACCAAATAGGCGCCCCTAATCTCCGCTCTTGGTCAGAACGCACGGGCGTCCGTGAGGCCGCCGTTTTCCAAAGCTCAGATCTGAGAGTCGCAGTCCAGCCCGCCATTTGTTCGGTGTTGTTTGTATACTTAAATATAACCCCACCCCCCAAAAAAAGGCGGGGGGGGGGGGGGGGGGGGGTAGCGAAGGGTTTAGACCGATATACGACGATAAAATCCTTACTATAATTCTGCTTTAAATATACACTCTTAAAAAAAAAAAAAAAACTAGTTGTATTTAGAAAGCAAAAGCTAGTAACTGCGTGTTACATATGTTACGAGGTGCCTAGCAACCACAGGTAGTAACAGTGGAGCTAGTAACAGTTACTAAGTCAAGAAGCTTGTAACGGTTACTAACCAGCTTAGTATATTTTACTACCTTTAGCTGGTGACTTGCACCAGCTCTCAGAAGACAGGTAGTGCTAATCAATGACCAATTAAAAATTGGCGAAAAATTATTGCCGCTGGGATAGATGTTTTTGTCTACGCAGCTTACATTCGAATTTGCACAGCATTTTCTTCACATCTACCCACGTCACGCATCAATACGCGCAAAAAATAAATAAATCAAGCCAGATCAATAAACATACTTGATGTGTGACACTAGGGGCCACTCCCTATACGAAAACAATCATCCGCACAGCACTTCCGAAGGCGCGTGCTTGCGACAGTTGTTTGCTGCAAACTATGTCAGATCTTGAGATATTCCTCTAAGCATATCTGTAAACTCAAAACAACGCCAACTCATAAAAATTTACACGCCGAATGAGCTAGGCTCGTTCAGCAATCCGCAGACGCCGGCAGCCATGTTTGTTAGCATTTTAAACCAGAACGAGAGAAGCAATCTCAGAATACACTTGAAAACAATCATGATTCTATTTTGCTTAGTTGCTTCTCAAACATAAAAACATAGTCGAATAAAATACTATTACGGCACGGAGGGACAAATTTACAACACACCCTTCACACGTTAATCCTTTCTCCAGCCAATGAGAGATGTAAACATCTTGTAAGCACGGGGCGGGGCTTAGCGGGCTCTGACCCCCACATTATGCACGCAAATTGCGTCTAACGGCGTAAATATTTGAAGAGAAAAATTGTTTTCGTTGTAACTTTTTTTTCTTTTTAATATACGTGTCCCTTCACACAAACACTTTTTTTTCCATTCACGTGTATAGCATGCGCGTCCCAGCAACACATTCTATTTATGCGCTTACTCGCAGTTCTACAAAACGTGGCGCATTGACAGGATTCAGAAAGCACAGCCGGAAGCGTGTCCCTGCAGCGCACCAAACATTGATTGCTGTGCGTGGCAATAGCGGGATACTCAAATAGAGAAGGGTGATTGCTTCGTAAACTACCGTTCCATACCCCCTCCGTTCTACTTGAACCCCGGAGAAAGCTCACCGGAAAAAAAGCTTACCGTAGAAAAGCTCAAAGGAGAAAAGCTCACCGGAGAAAAGCTCACCGGAGATAAGCTCACCGGAGAAGAGCTTGAAAAAAGAGCATGAACTTAAGGAAGAAACGTAGATAGAAAACAGGAGAGATGAGACGAGACGGCTGACTACCAAGACCTATCACTATCACTGGAGAAAAGCTCACCGGAGATAAGCTCATTCACTTTTTTGCGGATCCAGAGAAAAGCTCACCAGTCTTTTGACAGACCCGAAGAAAAGCTCACATCGAATTAAATTATTAGTTAAAATGGTCATTACCATTGAATAGCATTAGTCCTAGCATTGTTTTAGGCGCCTCTTACGCAGGCGGTACGTCGTGCAACAGATTTAGCGCGAAGCGATTTTTCGGGTTTTACTCAGAGATGGGGTTGATCAGAGTCAAACTTTTAGCGCATAAGTGTGTGCCCCGAATGAGCAATTTCCACCGCACCAGTAGTTTTAATAAAAAACCACTAGATTTAAGAAAAAAAAAAAAAACGCTTTTCGTTTATGTTCACAGTCTCGCCCAGTGTACACAATTTGCATCAGGTCTCTTTGCTTTAGCCAAATTAGAAAAGAGTAATAATTTAAAAATAATATCCGTTTTTTTTTAAATTTAAGTTAGATTTATGTGATTCAAATCGGACTAATTTTACTGTGGCTAGAAAATATCGGTTAGTTATCACTGCATGCAATTTTAAACATGGCAGGTTGCTTGAGCAATTCTTTTGATCATCGAAAAAAGGCAAAAAAAAAGAAATTACTGCAACTTTAACGACGTTTTGTTCATTAAAACCCTGCCAAACTAGAACCAAAACAGCGTAGTTAGCGAAAAAGCTGTATTGGATTTTGTTTCTCGCGATCTGATTTTCGTGCAATACAATACTTTGCCAATTTTCGTTTTATCTTTCGCGCTGTAATTTGAAGCAAAAAACACAAAAATGTGACGTAACTGACGAACGAAGTCGGAGGTAGAAATAAAGCTCAGCTCTTCGGTTTGCTCCGAAGAACACTGCTTTTCGCCAGCGCAAAATCTTCGTCTCGGGCGAATCTGGTTTCTGCACGCGCAGAATCAATGGAAGCTTCTACTGTGCTCTTGACTCCCACCATGGAAGCCCTGCACGGTGCCTGACAATGTCCCAAAAGCCTCAAAGCCACTGTGCCAAAATCCTGGCCATGGCCTCCGAGATCGTTGGGGCTTCTGGTCAGGATGTTACCGGCAGGAACCATTAGAAGGCGCCTCTGAAACGCTTCGCCATTCATGTATCTTTTTGGGGATTACCTCCGATGTGAAAAATAAAAGAAAAAGCGTATTCACAGCGCTGGTGATGTGTGCGTGACGCCTGACATTTCGCGTCAGGCAGCTACTGGTCATGTGCCAAAAGCGGTAATCGCATTCGATAATAAAGATTTTTAGGGAACCGTTTTTCCACATACGATACTGTACAATCGGCCCTCCGGTAGGTACTGCGTCTACGCTGCCACAGAAAACTCGTATATGAGCAGTTCGTACCGGAGGGCCCACCGTACACCGCATCGGATGTGCAAAAACGGATCCCTAAGACTTTCTCACACCATCGGACTGTCGGTGGGGGAAGCCAAATCTAACTATCGATAGCAGGTAAACTATTTATAGTCGACTATTGTGAAACAAGCGATATCCGATCTTTGTAAAGCTATCGATGGTATTTTATTAGGTGACAAAGAACGTCGAGAGTCTATCCAGGAAATTTCATGAAGCTTGGAGAAAAACGGAACTGCATAAGACTTTTTTTCCGAAATTCAATCTGGCCACTTCAGTAACTATCATCACCTGCGTGCAGGAAATCTTTACGTGCTGATGGCGGCGCTTTGGTAGTCGATCAAAGAAGAAGCTAAAGAGAGGATACGGGGCCTTAACATTCCAGTCCGTGAAGGCTGGTTCACAGACTTGCGTGAGTCCGACAAACTGCAACGGCTTGCGTCGGTAATTTTTTACTGATTGCTACGGCAACGGGGCGGTTGTAAACGGATGAAAACCCCGTCACCGTAGCAACGCATAAAAGAATGGACTTCGCAAGGTGTTGCAGCCGCACTCGGTCCGACTCACGCACGTTTGCGAACCGCACTTTAGGGCTCCTACGCACAGTTGCTTTTGAAAGCCTTTGAGTGCATTTGACTGCGTTGCGTCGAGAAACGAAAGCGTGTCACCGGCACTTATGTGCTTTTCACGAAGCATAGAGTCCAATTCAAGCAACAGCTTGGCACGCGACAAAAGGAGGAGGGATGTCCTGGTCCCTTGCAGCTGCTTAGCAGCCAAACTCACTCGGACGCACTCAAAAGCAGCTGTGCGTGAGGAGAGGGCCTTCGGTGCTCTGTATTGTTGTTCAATGTCAACGCGACGACACTTATAAGTTTCGGCACGCTCCGCATTTGAGATTGTAATCTGTATTTTAGAACGGCCGTCTTCGGTGCGCCCTAAAGTAAGTGAATCGTGGGAAAGTAACCCTTACGGGCGCCATTTCGGCTCATAAAATAAAAAAATTTCCCCTTGACCTCTTCATTCTTGGTGATCCAAGATAAATTCGCTGGTGACGGGTAGTTTTATAGAGATGTTCTTGTATGCGGAGATTTTGCTACCCACACAACGTCAAAACAAGCGTACATCTTCGTACAACCACCGCATGCGATGTTGGTAAATGGAGCCACTGAAAAAATAATTTTCCTGTTTTCAAGTAGGCAATAAAAATAATATAATGTCAAGAAGTCTCTGGAGATGTGCATGATTGATAAGTGGATTGCATACAAAGAGCCAAAGACGCTTATATTGGCGAGGAACGCCTTCAGTACGATGATGCTCCATGGTGATCTTGGTGCGACTGGAATAGACCAACTCTCTCGAAGCTTCGAGGATAGGTTCAAAGGAGCCGAAATGACGATTGCCATAGCCGCGGAGAATGATTAGCCAATCGCCTTGCGAGGGTTTGGTCGTATGTATGCTTGTATCTGTTTGTGTTCGGCTATAAGGCAAGAAAGGCAATGGCGCTACTTTCCAACAATCCTGTGACTTTAGTGCGCCCCAAACAGCTCATGGCAAGAACAATTGGTGAAGCTTATCGAGAGTTTTACCCAGGTAAATGCAAGGTGCAGGCGGGTAGTTTCTTGCCAAAATTAAAACTAAAATGAACAGAGAACGAGCTGTACAACGAAGAACACCGTCACTTTGGTAAGTCTGCCGTTGACGAATAAATAGAGTACATTTTCACCGCCTTTAGCATACAAAACTTTAGGTTTATATTTAAGCCACTAGATGGCACTGAATTTATAGAAGGGCATATTATGGAATTTCGCATTATTACCAATAAAATTTAAACCATATTAAAAAACTATCGGACAGCGGTAGAAATCATCCTGAGAAACTATGGACCATTGACTGTCGGTAAACTATCGAAAAGCAATGAATAAAGTAAATCGGTGGCGACATATTGATGTTTTTACATGTTATAGAAGTTTTGCTTCTGTTACATTTCGTTTTTTTTATAGACAATTTTAAATTTAAAAAAAATCAAAATCCTTTTGTCGACACTGATAAATAAGCTACGCCATCGCAGAAATCCAAAACTTTCCTTCAATGTGATGCTAGCGATGACCGGATTGAAAAGTGCGGGGACATTACTCTACGTAATAAAAAATACATGTGGTAGATTTTTTTTTATTAAGCAGGTTGCGGGAAAGATAGAAAACAATATTGATTTTCCGATTCGCAAGTTGTTTTTATCTTGAGACAGTGCGAATATTACATGGCGGGAGTAAACAAGTGGACGAGACAAGCGTCCACTTCTTTCCTTCAGACGTGTAACATTCGCGCTCTTCCGAGATCAACCCATACCAACTAGCCGAGTTATCCTGTATCTTATGCAGGTTTTATTTAAATAATGCCTCATCGCCAAAGGTATCGTATACCTGGATCACGGGCAAACATTCGTTCTTATCTTTTAGTTTTGATACAGTTGACGTGATGTCCCACAACTTAGTGACGCGAAAGTGTTCAGCAGCTCGTGTCGCAGAAAATCCGGCGTCGGCGGAACAAAAAACTCCCATAATGCAACGGGCCCAGCCACGTGTGACGAGGCGCGTGTGACGTCACCCGCAGCTGTGACGTCATGACCCTATCGACCCGTTAAGTTTGGCTGGAAATTTTTCCCACCGACATTTAGCAGAAATTTCGCCTCCCGAATTTCGCGGAAAATCCTCCCGCCACAACTAGCGGAAAATTTTTCCTTTAAATTAAGCGGAAAATGTTGTCAAAAATGTCACGTGACGCGTAACGTGTGACGTAACGCGTCACGTTACATCACACGCGGGTTTTAATGACTTCGCGAACGGGGCCCAATAAAGCTATCGTGTTCCACTCTTAAAGGCGAATCTTAAGCGTCCCCTAAGTTTTTTTTGTATTTCAAGAATGTCGCAAATGACAACCCAAGTTACGAAATGAGGGCTATGACGCAGGCTAGCTGTTTTTCTTTTTTTTTATATATATATGATAAGTTATGTTGACTTGGTACATGTTTTTTATCTGGTAACGTTATACTCGATGTGCGCACAACCAATCTTTTTTTTTTACATTTATTGACTCAAAAGTATTTATTTATACGTTATGTGACAAGTCATATAATTTGAAGTTTTATTTTACACAAATGGGTAAGAAAATTTTCCGGCCACTGTTACCAAAATTTGCCAAAGCAGAACAGAACAGAATAGCTAATCCCCAAAATTGCGAAATTTGCAATAACAACCAAAAAAAGAAAAAAAAAGAAAAAAGATTTCCAGCAGATTGCCCAATTTTTACCTTTCAATGGTCACTAGGGAAGGTAACATGTGACGATTGTATAACGGAAACGCGAGCGTGAAACAAACTTGTGAAAAACTATGATGGTGCCTGTCTTCAGCGAGTGCTTACCCTAGCTTTCGGGCAGCAAATTATATTTTAAAACTGAATGCATTTTTTTTATATTTACAAATTCGGGCATACTAGAGTGCGACGCCTGATCTCTGAACTCGGGAATATAAAAAAATTCGTACACAAAATTGGATTTCTGGTTTATACCTGAATTGATAGCGAAGCCTCGGAGTAGACTATTTCAGAAATTAATTTTATTTTCTGTATCTTTCTCTTTCTCTCTCCAGAATCCTTGCAGAAAAATGCAACCTTATTTTTATTTCATGTTTTTTCCCAGAGCGCTTGCCCGTACATATCCGTTGTCAGCTTCTTTTCGTGTGGAAGTTTCATTTTACCGATCATTCACACTGGAAGCGGATACGCGTTCACAAAGTGGTTGCGAACGCCGGTTGTAAAAGGATCCAGTACAATATCACGCGCACTTGATGTCATCGAGTGCGCGTGCAATTGTACTGGATCTTTATACATCCGCGTTCGCAAACGATTTGCGAACGCGGATCCGCTTCCAGTGTGAAGGAGTGGTTAGAGTGCAGCTTTTAGGCGCTCGTTCCCGTGTTTCGCGGCGTTGGCGTCGCCATCGGCGTAACAGCGAGCATTGCATTATGGGACATCACAGACCTATACACCAATTAAATGCTCCGCTAAATTTAGCGAAGAACTGAATTCGTGTGCAGGTCTGCGAGGTCCCACAATGCAACACTGCGCATTCAATTTCTCCGCTAAATTTAGAGGTAAAACTGACGTCACATGACCTCAACACCACGTCAGGTTCCCCGCTAAATTTAGACAGGAAATTGTGGGAAGAAAGGAAGGTGAGGAGGAGGAGGAGGGGGAAGAGGAGGAGGAGAAGGAGGGGAGTGTTCTCCGCACCCTCGCCTACTCCTCCTTACATAAATATTATAGTAAGTAATCAATATACAGGGTGTTTCAGAAAAATTAAGGCCAAATCGCTCCTGCAAAAACTACTCGTCGCAACGAAAAAAGGATTGTGTCGCTTTGGTCCTAGGCCAGGGGCCCATTTAGGAAAATTATTAAAGTCCGAGATAATTAAGTTGTTAATTATTTTTGCGTAATTAACCTTTTTAATATAATGTTTAAGGGAATAGTTCCAATTAGAAAATTTCTCAGCATCGTCGAAAAGCACTAAATCAAAAAAATATGCAGAACAATAGAAGGCACGCGAAGCATTTTATGGTTTTCTGAGAAACCGCACGAATTCGAAGGGTTTTAAGTTTCGACGAAAATAATCCCTGGAGAAGGGGAACAAGAGGGACAAAGGACAAACACAAATCTCCAAACACAGCTAGGTGACCGGTGAGCGACTGAAAAAATCCGCCTGTTCCGGGTATCGAACCCGGGACCTCTCCATTACCGGAGGAGCGCTCTACCAACTGAGCTAACCAGGGGTTAGACGTCAGTAGAGCAAACGGGTTTTATCGGCCGCCACCAGTCTGACACCAACAAGGGTGAAGCTTGCAAATTTGAAGGTTATAATTATAATGCAATTAAATGCAAAGGTGCAAGCGAGCTGGACAAGAATGACGAAAATAATCCCTGGAGAAGGGGAACAAGAGGGACAGAGTGAGTCACCTAGCTGTGTTTGGAAATTTATGTTTGTCCTTTGTCCCTCTTGTTCTTCTCCAGGGATTATTTTCGTCATTCTTGTCCAGCTCGCTTGCACCTTTGCATTTAATTGCATTATAATTATAACCTTCAAATTTGCAAGCTTCACCCTTGTTGGTGTCAGACTGTGTGGGATTCGACTTGCCTTGCTGCACCACGAGGTCGATCCCACTCCGTAGCACGATGTGGAGGACTGCTACGGCCGGGTCCGTCCGGAGGCTGCCGTGGACTCCGAGGAGATTATTCACTCCAAAACACATAGATACTGAAGAAGCGGGTTTATTTGGCTCCTGTGCCACCACGCTGTGCCCGTCGGCCAAACTAATAAAAGAAAAGAACGGAAAAGGGTCGGCGCTGTCGCATTAGACAGATTCACCTGGAGGGGGCCCACGCTGCCGCATTAGGCAGATTCGTGGAATGGGGAAAGCTCCAAAAAAGAACGAGGCTCCGTGGCCCAGAGCCTTCCCCGGACGAGAGCCCGGGCCGCCGTTCGCGGCCGCTTATCTAGCCAGCGGAAAGTGGACGCGCCCGGGGTAGGTAGTGTGGCTTATCCCGCAGATGGGCCACGTCCACCATCATTTCCGAAGGGTGCGCCGGAGGCACTTTCACCCAAAAGGGCGAGGGAAGACACGCCCTCTTCGAGGAATGCGGCCTTACCCCCGTATCCGGGATGACGTCGCCAGAACGCTCCCACGGCCTGCTTGTGCTAGGCCTAGATAGGGAGACGGGAAACACGTGGTCCCCACAACTGGTGGCGGCCGATAAAACCCGTTTGCTCTACTGACGTCTAACCCCTGGTTAGCTCATTTGGTAGAGCGCTCCACCTGTAATGGAGAGGTCCCGGGTTCGATACCCGGACCAGGCGGATTTTTTCAGTCGCTCACCGGTCACCCAGCTGTGTTTGGAAATTTATGTTTGTCCTTTATCCCTCTTGTTCCCCTTCTCCAGGGATTATTTTCGTCATTCTTGACTAGCTCGCTTGCACCTTTGCATTTAATTGCATTATAATTTTAATGGCGAATTCGCGTGGTCATTTCCCGGCAAAATATTTTGCCATATCTCCGCCAAGGGCGTTCGCGTGGTCAAAGGCTGGCGAGTGCGCGCCGTTCGGGTGGCAGTTCTCAGGCGTGTGCTGGTAATTTACCGGCACAATTTTTGCGGATACAGTCTGGCAGCTTGTCTGCCAGACTGTATCCGGTATCGTCATATCCGAATCGGGAAAGGGAACCAAACGAAACAATGGTCGCCGATAGCGGGTTCGAGTTGAAAACGAAGCCATTGAGACAGACACCCCTCTGTGGTCCGAGAAAAGACAGCAAAAAAAAAAAAAAACGGAGATAAAGATAAAATATTTTAAAGGAAGCTTCCGCAAGATCAGTTTCCTATGGGACACAGCGTGTTATTACACCGCTGTAAAGAATGTATTGATAGTGCTGCAGCTCGACACTTGAACGCGCATTGTTATTTTAAAGGGCTGGGTCAAATAAAGATGCTGAGGATTCCTACAAAAAGGTAATAACAAGAAAATGGAATATAAAATGGCGACGCTGGTGAGCCTTCTGGGATCCTTGTAAAATGTCAACAGTTCTTCGAGAATCTAAACAAAATATATTATAATTTGTTTACCCACATCTCAGAGTCCGAATATATGTTGCTGATGCCTACAGCGTGCCTATTGTATCATAAAATAATCGAGGAAGAAGTTAACGAAGTTCACGCGCTACCCAGGCAGACGAAAACGCCAGTTGCAGGCGCTTTGTGTTCGGGTGGAGAGGGTCACGTGGTGCGTCGCTGGCGCGGTTTTCGTTGCCTGTGCCGCCGGCGTGAGCTCGCCGGCGATTGACCACCCGAATTCGCCATAAGTTTCAGTTTGCTATCGGAGCGCATCTCAGCCCCGGCGGCACTGCGCCCCGTAGAGAGATAGTGCAACCAGACTCTGCTGCGTCCTGTGATGCCAGCGCAGCAGAGGTTGGTTGCGCTATCTCTCCACGGGGCGCGGTGCTGCCGGGGCCGAGATGCGCTCCGATAGCAAACTGAAACTTAAAAACCCGTCGAATTTGTGCGGTATTTTAGAAAGCCGCAAAATACTTCGCGTGCCTTCTATCGTTTTGCAATTTGTTGATTTAGTGTTTTTCGACGATGGTGAGCATTTTTCTAATTGAAACCATGCTCTTAAACACAATATTAAAAAAAGTTAATTACACAAAAATAATTAACAACTTAATTATCTTGGACTTTAATAATTTTCCTAAATGGGCCCCTGGCCCAGGACCAAACGACACAAGCCTTTTTTTGTTGCGATGAGTAGTTTTCGCCGGAGCGATTTGGTCTGAGTTTTATGAAACACGTACCGTGTATACATATATACGTATAAAGGTATAGGGTGTTTCACACCGCAGGACAAATCGCTCCTGCGGAAACTAAGCATCGCACAGAAAAAAGGTTTATTTCGTGTTGGTGCCCGCCCAAGAGCACATTCAGAAAAAATAAGAACGTTTAGAAAAAATAGTTTTTTTAACTTTTCTAGAAAGTAACCTTTTTATTTATTCATTTGAAGGCCATAGTTTCAATTAGAAACTCACTGAGCATCATCACTAACCCCTAGATTAACCCCTTTTTAGACAAGTATAAAACATGCCGAGCATTTAACTATGTGTTGAAAACCCTTCGATTCTGACGCGTACTTTGGTTTCGGAATCTTATCTAAGCGCATCTTGGCGGCAGCTGTCCTGCCCTCTGACGGCTGAAGCGCGGAACCGAGGCCAGTCCAAAAGTCAAAGCTCAATCTTGCAATGTCATGCTCTTTCGAACAGCGTGGCGTTTCTTATCGCCTGGCCGCGCGCGCGCGCTACACTTCTTTGTTTTCTACGAGAAAGGAAACGGAGGCGGCTGGGGCGGGTGGGCGTGCGAGACTGATGAATTGTGTGGTCTCGGTTCTGCGCTATATATATATATATATATATAGAGAGAGAGAGAGAGAGAGACAAAGGGAGAGAAAGGGCGAGAGAGGTACCCAATCCATATTAGTACTCAGGAGTGCCAGATCTATATTTGTACATATAGGTGTTTCTTCCTCAAATTCTTTGGCACGGTATATCGCCAAATCAAAATACCTCAAGAGCTACGCTCTAACTTCGCATTACAGAGATTTGTAGCCGTCTATCAATTTTGATAACACTCGATAGTCTTTTTTTGAATGTTGGCTTTCGATAGTATCGATGATCAACCGAGAGTCAATTATCGATAGTACTATCGAGAGTACTCAAAAATACTATTGATGTTTTTTTTTTTTAAACACTGTCGATAGTTTTGAAAAAGCTATCGGTAGTATTGATTGTAAGTATTTGAATAGTTTTGCATCACTAGTTCTAATTCTGCGGTCTTGGTTGACAAAAATGGCAGAGCAAAAAAGGCGATTGCTGAAATGGTCTATAGTAAACAAACCCTTTTTACGCAAAAGAAAAAAAAAAGATAAAGTCTCGGAGGATGGCTTGCCACCATTACTTCCTACAAAACTTCGCGCCCGAATGGGTCGTCTTGCGGACATAGGCCTATCATAAGGTTTTAAACCTCAACGATAAGGCGGTGCGCTCTCATTTCTAGAGAAAGTCCCGCCCCCCTTTGACACCACCGCCAGTTTATCCCCGGTTTAACGAGGTTACCTTGCACGTAATCGCTTCTACTATTTATTTGTTTTTTTTTGCTGTTTTTTAGATTTAGGACTCAGAGGTATCGGTTCAACCGGAAACTAATTAGTGAACGCGCTGGAGAGTTCAACACCCGTGAATCCTATATTCCCGGTGAGACGATCATTTCCGGGAAACAGGGGGACGGAGCGAATATTTAGCTACGAGAAAGAAAAACAAAAACACTAAAAACACGTTGCTTTAAAATTTAACTCGTTTCCAGGTTTCGCATTTAGCTCTCTGTCGAAATTTGAAGCTGCTACCTAATTAAGCGTGTAGCTATTTTTAATCCTATATAACGCAGTATAGCAGCCGTGCTTAGTCAAAGTGTGAACGTGACATGAAACTGTCGAAGGTCGAAGATATAAAACTCATTTGATGTGAGCAATCGTTCGTGTAGTAGTTAATTTTTACGCCTTCCACTAGCCTACATTTGTACCTTGTTCAGGCTATCGATGGACAGGCTTCGAACGTTTAACGCAATCTGTTTGATTAGAGATCGTATCAGCACCAAACATAAGAACAATAAAGAAGGATGGTATTACCGTATTGTGCTACTGCTTGTTTTAGTAGAGAACCGGACGTTTCGGCGACGGAAAATTTGGTGCCGGACGTCTTGATGCGGACATTTTGATGCGCGAACATTTTGGTACGCGGTAATTTTGGTACCAAACAATGCGGCGCGCAATATATATATATATATATATATATATATATATATATATATATATATATATATATATATATATATTAGGGTGTCGAACCGGAACCGAACCGGTATTTTTTCCGGAACTGAACCCGAACCCGAACCGTTATATTGTTATCGCGATGAACCCGAACCGGAACTGAACCGGAAAAAAAATAACGGTTACCGGCTCATGTCAAAACGGTTCGGCCACGCGCTGTTGACAATGAATGTGCTATCAATGCCATTTGTTTTTTAAGTGCCGTCCACTGACACACACCTCGCTTACATATTTTTCTTCTCCACTCAGTCTTAGGAATATAAACGCTGCATCCATGAATCTTGACAATGCTGCATTCATGAATCTTGACATGGGAACCATTATTGCGCTGGTCGCGGCTTGCACGGAAGAAAAAAAACTAAAAAGCTGTGCAAAAAAAAAAAAAATCGCGTCACGGGATTTTATTTTCCTACAATCTCGTAAATCCTAAATGCTGCTGTGTGCTCATTTCATAACACGTTTCTAGAACGCGCGAGTTCTTGAAGCTTGCTTCCATCGGAATGTGAAAAGAAGAGGCTGTGGAGTTTGATAATAATGAACCCGGTTTCGTGTAGGCACTTAGAAGTTAACATATTTGTGAGACAGCGAACTCTTCTATTTTAATATTTATCCTATTACCTCCTTCTGGCGTTGCGTTCAGTGAAGTGTTTTTCATATACCGTATCTTGTTTAACGAAAACTTCTTTAAGGATCTAATTCGAGTTACCAAAGGCTAGTTCAAATAAAGAAAGCTGTGTTTTCTCCCCACTGTTCCTTCAATTGCTTACACGCCGAGGTGGCGGGATAGTTAGCGAGTTCTACTTGTAAGTGGGTTTGTAAGGAGGTCGCGGATTTTACAGCTACTGCGTCGGCCCCAATTAGATGAAGTCCGAATGCGTAAACGTCGGTGAGGTAACCTTTGAGTGCACATAAAGAAATCATTCCTGGTAGAAATCCCTGAGCCTTACACTACGATGTATCCCGTTTCGTATGTGCTGATTTCAGATGTTTTATTTGTAATTTATTTTGATGTTGCAATTTGTCATTTATAATTTCCGAACCGGTTCGCGAACCGGTTCAGCGCCCCGAACCGGTTCGCGAACCGGTTCGCGGATCGAATTAATCGAACCGGAACTGAACCGGAACAAAACTAATATACCTGACCCTGAACCGTAACCGAACCCGTATTTTTTTCGGTTCGACACACTGATATATATATATATATATATATATATATATATATATATATATATATATATATATATATATATATATATATATATATATATATTATATATGGGTGGTTTCACCTCAAATCGTGCAGGCAAAAAGGGTCGAATTTTTAATTTCGATGAAAAAAATATATGTCATGGCGACGTTTCTAAAACCGCAGTCGACACAAACCGCAAGTTTGTCGGATTTTTTGTTCTCGACTTATGAATTTTTAAAGAGGCCGCGGCGAAAAGCAGTGTTTTTCACACCCGTCGTGGGTCGGATGTTTCGCTTAATCTCCCGCCATGGATTTTCAGTCCACATTATATTATCTTTTTTCAAGCACTCTGTGTACACATTTAAAAGGCTAAAATACCATGAAATAATTTTAGGCCTTTTGCTTTTTTTCTGTTAAAATGTCAAAAACGCCTCCTCGGTCAATTGTTGACGAACTTTGACAATTAATTACTGGCGATCTACTTGGGTTACACCGATATTTTTTATGTCCACGGAGAGCCCTAAACACGCTCTTTATATGTATTGTAAAATGTCATGGCTGTATAAAATATCCTTTGCGGTACGTTTACGTTAATATTATGCAAAAACCAAAAAGTGTCATTTTTGAAATAGATTTTCTCAAAAAACCCATTTTTTATTTTTTTATTCTTTGTTCAAATGTAGATATGATAGTTGTCTACACAAAAATCAAGCCTAGGAAATGTATATTTTGTTTGCATGTTTTATATTTAGGCCTCAATATCGGAAAAAGACGTCTTTGTTTTACAAGACCTAAGTGAGACATAGCGAGCCATATGCGTCTCTATGAATTGTGAAAAAGTTTTCTTGAATTTTCTTCTGCATTTTGTAATCAATTATAAACGGATTTTGTGGTATTGAATATTTATGTATGTTTTGATAAGAGCGGGAACCATGAGATACATATCTAACCAAATCAGCAGGCCTAGTAGACTTTCAATAACCAAAAGGCACAGACGTTGTATTGTTTCGATTTATAAACCTTTCAAAGTAAACTAGCACGACTAGCTATTGTCTGTCATATTACTGAGACAAAGAAAGTCACCATATCGTCGATATATTACATACAATCCTTTACGAAACCAAACACTGGGGCTTGTTCACCGCACATCGCACAGGTCACCAGGGAATGTCCTTTCACTTCCGTAATACACAAAAGTGGTGACACAGAAACGGTCCGAAACACACAGAGAGTGTGTCATGGAGAGGGGTAGGAAATAAAAATAAATAAATAGGAATTAAATTGCCCAACTCCGATCTTAACGAAAATTGCGTTAAAAAAAAAAAAAAAAGTATTTAGGTTCGAGCGGTGGCAAGGCGATACACTCTCAGAAAAAAAGGTGTACTATTACACCCCTTGTCCCATATAATACACCCCAAAATTTCAATTCGACGTACAGCGCCCCATAATCGAATAGGCGGCCCCAAAGTTTACGAGGGGCTTGATAGCCGTGTGGTACAACTTATTAAGATAGCTGACGTACGTATTATTGACTACAAAAAAGATTATCGGAGTTTTCTTGACTGTACTGCAAAAGCTCCGTGTTCTGTTTCTGTGGTCATTGATACGTATTTTAGCAATTTAATAAGTTACATCGCACCGTTATCAAGCCCCTGGTAAAATTTTGTGCCGCCTGTTCGATTATAGGGCGCTGTACGTCGAAATGAAGTTTTGGGGTGTATTATATGGGACAAAAGGGTGTAAGGTGATGCCCTTTTTTTTTAGAGTGTAGGTCAACGCCTGATGGAGAGTCAGACAAAGAAGTCAAAGGCACGTAAAGGTAAAACAAAAAAAAAAAAAAATCAATAATTTAATAAAGACGGGAAAACTCAGCCGCACATGGCAAGACCAAAAACCAACTCCCCCGGGCATTCCCTAAACGGGACGCAACCACATGCGTGCGAACACGCTCTCTACATCACCGCCAGGCCGCTACACCAGGACGAAATAAACCCAACAACTGAACAGTGCTAAGAAACAGTTAGTAAGAAAACGTTGAAAAAAAAATGTTCAGAAAAAATCGCACTCGAGAAACAAAGTTCAGCGGGGCGAAGAAACACATACGAGTCGGTCCCACAACATTGAAGTCTGGCAGGATGACGGCGTCCAGATGACGCTCGAATCTGTTCCTCCCTCTATTACGCACATCCACGACGGCTGTGCGGAACAGTGGCTGTACGAAAGAAAGTGAAGAATAGATTCGAGCAGGCGATGCGCGAGAAGGTAACCGAGACTATGCTTCAAGCTTCATATCGGGAGAGGAGCTTTCGAGGTAGTTTCTGCAGTTACTCAAACTTTCTCTTTCCCCTTCCCTTTTTCAAAAGAACACGTCAGCCGGCGCTAACGTTTCATCTCGGGAGAAGCCCACTCTTCACAAACGTTTATAGTTGACAAGGAGGCTGACTTCGACCCAACTAGTCTCCGGGCAGAATACAAACACCAGTATATTTACCAACACGCTTGTTTTAATGTCAGTTTCCGGGCTTTGCTGTTTCCAAAAGAGATAACCCTTTATAAGGACAGAACGAGCGGGTTGGTGGGGATAATTAAACTTAAACAATCCCTTCTCGTTTTCTTCCTCAAGTTTAATAGATAACCCTTCGGTGCTATCGGATCTCCCCGGAGAGAGAGAGAGAGCACGGCCGTTACTAGGTAAGGATAGGGCGCTCGAAGTTAGGGCAAACAGGTGGCATCGTTTCATGCATGCACGGATGGCTGGTTTCAAATTTCCCCACATCCCTAACGAAACCGGCCTATCTTCGTGTGTGCGTCTGCGGGATTTCTGTCCCGCGCCGCCGGTTTTAGCGCGCACGCGGCGTTGTTTTGGCTGGCAGAACAGTTGTTGACAGTCGATATTGTAAGGCCGTGGTGTCCTCATCCTTTCAGGCAACGATTCCTTTGCTTTCCCTTGTGCAATACTCTGACAGATTCCTACTGGGTGGCTGTCACTGTTCGCCGCGTCAACGACACAATCGTACCATTTCACTCCTCCTGACGCATGGTGCGCTGCTCGCTTTACTGTCATGGGCCGTCCCATCTAACACAACGAGCGCGAAAGGTCGTGGTCATCTGGTGGCCCCGAAAGGGCGGGACGTTCATGCAGGCCAATGAGGGCCCCAAATCAATAAGACGTCGGCATACTCCTACACGTTAAAAATTTACGAAACCTGCTGGTCTGTTAAGAAGTGTTGCTTTCTCTTTTTGGAACTCCTCCGATGTAGCTTGCCGCCTATAATAAAATTTAAATAATCAATAAATATATCAGGGTGGAAACACTGTATTTCATTTTTATGTGGGAACGTTGAAAAAAAGAAAAAAAGACTATTTCCAAGCTTGTGAAGACGCGCAATTCGCAAGTCCATTTCGAGCCGTAAAAACACGTTTTTGTACGATATTGATGCTTAAATGTAGAACATACAAACAAAATATACACTTTCTAGGCTTGATTTTCGTGTAGACAACTATCATATCTACATTTGAACAAAAAATAAAAAAAATAAAAAATGGGATTTTTGAAAAAATCAATTTCAAAAATGATACTTTTTGGTTTTTGCATAATATTAACGTAAACGTACCGCAAAGGATATTTTATACAACCAAGGCATTTTATAATAAATAAAAAGAGCGTGTTTTGGGCTCTCCGTGGACATAAAAAATATCGATGTAACCCAAGTAGATAGCCAGTAATTAATTATCAAAGTTCGTCAACAATTGACCGAGGAGGCGTTTTTGACATTTTTACAGAAAAAAGCAAAAGGCCTAAAATTATTTCATGGTATTGTAGCTTTTTAAATGTGTCCACAGAGTGCTTGAAAAAAGATAATATAATGTGGACTGAAAATCCATGGCGGTAGATCAAGCGAAACATCCGACCCACGACGGGTGTGAAAAACACTGCTTTTCGCCGCGGCCTCTTTAAAAATTCATAAAGGCCCATACGCACATTCGCGTTTGAACGCGTTTGAGTGCGTTGCGGCGTCCTTGCGCCCAGGAGCGGTCGCTTGCGGTGCGACGCGCGCCTACCCGCAACGCTCCGTAGCGCGTCGCAAGCGAGTAGAGACTCGTTCAGGCCCATACGCACATTCGCGTTTGAGCGCGGTGCGTTCCGTAGCGGCAAGCGGACGCGTTGCGTTGCGAAGACCGCTTGCGCCAAACTCGTACGCACAGTTGCGTTGACACGCAGTCAACCGCAGTCAAGAGCCAATAAGAACGCGCTATCGTCGCTAGTGGCTCACCAATAGTAAGCGAAATCCAAGGCAACATGGCGGCGCACGGCGACAGCGTCGAAGCGTTCGATCTTGGAACAATCTCGCCGGCTTCACCGACGTTTTGTAAAGCTTGAACCATCGCAGCCTTGGAAAATACAGTCTCCACCGCTCCCCAAAACAAGAATGCAAGCACTGCGACCGGCGAACCGGATACGTCTCGCCGAGTCGGCCGGGTGGGGCGAGCGAACACGTCACCCCTCTCCTCTTTCGGCTTCTGATTGGTCGAACGCGCCCGAACGCACCGCAACGCTTCGGAAAGTTGAACGAGTCTCTACTCGCTTGCGTCGCGCTACCGAGCGTTGCGGGGAGGCGCGCGTCGGTCCGCAAGCGACTGCGCCTGGCCGCAAGGACTCCGCAACGCACTCAAACGCGTTCAAACGCGAATGTGCGTATGGCGCTTTCAACTTTCCGAAGCGTTGCGGTGCGTTCGACCAATCAGCAGCCGAAAGAGGAGAGGGGGTGACGTGTTCGCTCGCCCCACCCGGCCGACTCGGCGAGACGTATCCGGTTCTCCGCCCGCAGTGCTTGCTTTTTCGTTTTGGGGAGCGGTGGGGACTGTATTTTCCAAGGCTGCGATGGTTCAAGCTTGACAAAACGTCGGGGAAGCCGGCGAGATTGTCCCAAGATCGAACACTTCGACGCTGTCGCTGTGCGCCGCCATGTTGCCTTGGATTTCGTTTACTATTGGTGAGCCGCTAGCGACGATAGCACGTTCTTATTGGCTCTTGACTGCGGTTGACTGCGTGTCAACGCAACTGTGCGTACACGTTTGGCGCAAGCGCTCTTCGCAACGCAACGCGTCCGCTTGCCGCTATGGAACGCACCGCGCTCAAACGCGAATGTGCGTATGGGCCTTAAGTCGAGAACAAAAAATCCGACGAACTTGCGGCTTGTGTCGACTGCGGTTTTAGAAACGTCGCCATAACATATATTTTTTTCATCGAAATTAAAAATTCGACCCTTTTTGCCTGCACGATTTGAGATGAAACCACCCATATATATATACAACACGGGCACTTCACACCATCGTGCGTGGTCTCCGAGGAGGATATGAACGAACATATGCAGATGAATGAACCGTAATTAATTCAATGCATCAAAGAATCAAAGTTCTCAGGAACCCGCCGAAAGCCAAAAAAACAAACGGCGGACATTCTGCAATGGAGGCGTTTTCGCCCAGGAAACAAGGACTTGGTTTGTTATTTGATGGGATTGGATACAAGCCGCGAAAAATCAACCGCAACGCATATTCGAAATTGTATCACCTCAAATTAAGGTTACAGACCCCGCACTTTAATATTCTTAGTACTTCCCCCCATTTCTACTTAGCTGTGTTCAAGCGTGGTTGCTCAGGTCGAAATCCATTTTTTAGAATCTACGGTCAATGGCTAAGCTTCATGAAACGTTCTTGCATAGGCCTTTACGCTGAAAAGTATCTGTATAATTCAAAAGACAAGCTTGCCACGCCTAAAGGAAGCAAGGAAGTTTCTAAGTTAATTTAACCCAAATAATTTTGAAAGCTTTTGATTTGTATACTTATAAAAATTAAACAACGAAAGGCTAGAATTTTTAAATGGACAAGGAAACGTTCATTCCGATTTGAATTCACGTTTTACCTAGTAGACGTAGAAAGTGTAAAACTGAGAAAATAAGAACCCACCAGTTTCATTAAAACGAAACTTTTTGTTGCTTTAATTTGCAAAATGTTAAAATTGACGAAACTTGTTGAACCTGCGTTAAAAAAAAAAAAGTAACATATTGTCATGTATTGGCCGGGTTCTCTTTTCACCCAAGCATTCCCTCATGCTACACAAAAAATTGTGTGCCAATTTTTTTGTTTGTATAAATAGGTTGCTGGAAAAAAAAATTCCGTATCTTGTAAGTTATCAAACCAAACAAGCCTGTACCAAAATGCCCGCTACAGAAACGACCGCGGACCGAAGCGACGGCGGACCGAATTCGTCTCGTACCGAAACGCAGTGAACCCATTTTGATATACTTACGGCCGGTTGCACCAACGTCGCTTACCTTAACCCAAAGCGGCTCTTTCTTAAGTCGGCTTAGTGTGCTAAACCGAGCTCGGATAAGCACGGGTTTAAATTCCGGTTGCACCAACGTAAACCCGGCTTTACAGACGCGCCCCTAGCTAAACGCTGGATTTGTGTAGGGAATCTAGGGACAAACAGAGCAAACTAGGGAACGCTCAGAGGGACGGATAGGATTGGCGGAGAGGAATCACGTGATGTAAACAAAAAAAAACTGCCGTAATAGTCTACGTCGGCGCCTGCTTTCGCTGTATTTATTCGGTAAGTAACAAATTAAAGGTCTCCAAATTCAATCATTTTTTCGCTAAACTTTCAATAACAGAAGTCAAAGTTTTAAATAAACACGAATGCTCTTTACATCTGTGACTGTGTGTGTTTAATATCGGTTGATAACAGGATATTTTGACAGTGGCAGTAGTTTTCGTGCTCACATTTTGAGGTGAAGGAGCAATCGGGGGCCCCAAATCTCACCGAACGCGAGAAGGACACTCTACTCGCTACATCGCTGAAGACAAAACATCATCGAGAGTAAGTAGGCAGGTAAGATGACTACTAAAATCAAGTCATGCCTGAGATCGATGAAGTTAAAAACAGTAACAAACTCGCCACGGCAGCTGCGAAAATGCCCGGAAATCGTCGAATAGAAGTCGTCGACAGGTCAGGTCACGAGACCTTGCATCGACGGTACTCGTTGCTATCAGCAAGGTGGCAGAACAGCACTGTACCGTCGTTGAACATCCGCTGCAGCCTCAAACGGACTTCAGTTTCACACTGTTGAATTCAGAGAAAGAAAAAAAAAACCCACTAGTACATCACATCGTGCCGATAAAAATGGTCGTCTCTTCGCATCATCTCCTCCAGCCTGCCCCGATACAGCAATGAACGAATCTAGCATAGTAGTCGTTACGATATGTCGTCGCCACGAATGAAAGATATAAAGCAAAATATTCCTAAAAAATCGCGATCACCAAAAAAAGCTACGGTTATGGAACGATACAGTTTTCTGAAGCCAAGATTTTACTCGCGAGATTAGCAAAATTCGCTGAAGATTGTCTCAAAACTCAGAAAACGAAAGAATCTAATGTAAACGGCCGAGGTGTCGACAATCAGCTGATCGCCGAGATCATGTACTGCCACTATTCAAAGCGCTAATCGGATTGAAGGATACGCGCTGCAAGTGTAAATAAACAAGGTGGTAAATAACAATACGTTACAGTTATGCGAAAATTAGTAAGTACATACGAATAAGCTCATTGACAGAATAACCAACGGGAAGACAGACGTGAGCCCCACAGCTCCGTACGTATCTCGGTTAGGGCTAACACGCCCTGAGAGTGGAGAGCCAACTTGAAAACAGAGGTCGATAAACACTTCACGCGACAATATTTTGCATCCTTGTCACAATCGAAGGTCATTCTGTCGGGACTTTCACGCTGATGTAGCCTAAAACACTTTGCACAACCAATTTCGTCCACCGCGTCGACCGCGGCAAAAAAGCCGCCATGTTTTCAATCCAGGATTAAGAAACAACCAAAAGCAAAGTGCCCAATGTTGAGCGCTTAAGTTAACCGCAGTTTAGAGCTAGGTTTAGCGATAAGCGATTTTGGTGCAACCAAACGGTGTTGGTGCAACCGGCCCTAAAACCTTATCGGCTGAATAAAGAAATAAAAAAATGTCTGTGGTTATCTAGTCGTGTTCAATATAATGTCTGGGTACTGAGGGTTAAAATTAAAATGAAAATTAAAAAGTGAGAGTCCATTTCTTTTTCACCATGCTTGTGGTTTTGGGTTAACCCATGGCGGTGATTGTTGTTGCTTGTGTTCCTTATTTTCTTACGAGGAACTTATTACTTTTCGGGGAGGATAGGAGATTGTATAAAGAAACGATGCAAAATAAAATCGGTAGCCATGTTTTGAAACGGCGTGTGTGCTTGTACGTTTTTTTTCTGTGTTATGACGTTCGTTTTTTTTGTTTTTTTTTTCAGGGCTTCCACAATATTAAAACATAACATGTAACCTACAAAGCGAAAAACAAAGAAAAAAGAACAAAAAAGAAAAAAAACACGTATTATGCTATTATTCGTGGTCCTGATACTGCCCAATATAATGATGATGAGGGAAACTATGGTCCTGACTATCACGAGGGCTGTTAATCAAATCATACTAAGCAATGCCCAGGAAGAGCAGGCCGTGGCTCACTGGGAGTTCGAAAATCTAAATTGTACCTGAAACATTTACGCCTACATACTTTGAAAAACACTCATCGCCATTCGCCTATTCGCGATGATTCAATTTATATAAAAAAAAAAAAAAAAAAAAACTTAGGAGAAATCAAGCGAGTCGTAAAACCAATCTTGCAAGCCGACAAAATATGGGTACGCACAGATGCACAGAGATTATGGGGATTCCACTCGCCCTATAGCTTCTTGATTAATTCAGACCAACTTAATTTTTTTTAAATGCCTGTACTTTCACTTTACAATAACAATTTCAAAGTGTGTACCAGACAGCGTCTGGTACACACTTTGAACAACCTCTCGTGTACTGTTCTAGTAACTTCGTGATGAAGCACAAATCACTAAGTTGAAGATAAATTATGCCTTCAAAAAGAACAAATTTGGTAAGAAAAGCGAAAAGGTTATTTTGTACGTGCTTGCAGGCTGGCTCTTTCCAAGTTGGGGGGAAAAAAAGGAAGGGGGGGGGGGGGGTGGTTAAAGACAATAAAACATTAAAGATAAAAGAATAGGGTGCTGCCTTATTGCTTAATAACTTGCTCTATTAAATTAAGCCAAGTTTCCTCACTTATACAAAAGCGGGTCAAGGAACTGGTTAGCTTGACACTTTCACAAATTGATGTACACTGATACGAGCCTGGGTAGAAAGCAAGTCAACTCCGTAGTTTATGCCTTTGGAGTGTGTACAACGAACAGTGGAACAGGACGTGTTCGATAGTTTTAAGAATCGCAATGGCAGTGTGCGTCAGTGCAGCCACTTGCCGTTCCGGTATGAAATGTCCTAATACATTTGTTTTGGGGTCATTCCATGCCAAAGAAGACAGCAATTTACGTTATATTTTGGATATGCTTGAAAAAAATAATATGGATAAAGACACGTTTGAATGTAGGGTTGGTTAAGTTTGAGGGCTGAATTACGTTTATTTTTGCTGATGTCATGCTTTAAAGTGCGGGGAATCGGAGAAAACCTTCAGTATTTCGAAAAATTGCTGAAAAAAAGCTATTTTTAGCACGTAATTTTAAGTTTGCATGCAATCGATCACTAATATATTCTATCTTACCTTGAAAGGAAAACACATTTTGCCGCCATTTTGGGTCCGACAGGCACTCCAAACCGAAGCAAATTTTTAAGATTTCTTGATTTCTTTTTAGTCAACTTTAAATTAAAATTTCACAAAAGGCTTTTTTAACTTATTTTTCTGAACCTTATGCTAGATTAGGTTGCATTACAATCCTAAAAAAATATTCGGACGACTTTTAAATATATGGTGAATATGTCACTTTCATCAAAACAGGCCATAGAGAGGGTAAGAAAAAGCCATGTGGGCAACGATGCTCGCATTTTCGGAAACAGCCGAAAGGTTAGCCAACCCCCTTTGTTCAACATATAAAAAAATTAGAAAAGTACTTTTTAATATTTTGGAGAAATTATTTTTTTTAAATATGAGGCAGAACAACATCGCCTCCAGGTGTTCATACCTCGTCGGCAACGCACGCCGTCGTCTGGTGCGGTCGAGCGAAACACTGCACGGGGAACTTAATTTCGTTAACTATATTTGTATAGCTAACGCTAAGAATCTTGACATTATGACATGTCTATTTATAGTGACTAGAAGGGGAATAATTTTTTTGTTGCTCTAAACAATATGTTTGGGTGCCCTTGCAAGTTGAATAGCGACAACTCGAATACTGTTTGGGGTACTTCTTATCAAAGCCGAAACAAAGCTAATTTAAAGTTCATAGATTTCTTTTTTTTCTTATGTACATGAATGTAATATATAGTCCAGAAATACTATATACAGATGTCACTCAGATAAGATATCAATATACCAGAAAGGGCAAGCGAATACTAATATTAATGGTTTTCGATAGGAGCACAACACATAACTTTTTTTCATATAGGGGACACATATATTTTACAAGTGGTAAACACGCAACATGCTTCTGTTGTGTTATAACCTTCGAATGGCCGTTAGCCTGAATATCCACTCTTAACGTTCTGCTTCTTTTAATGTTTCATTCCCTGTTTTTCAGTTGCACTATTTATTTGCACCCCGATGCCTTTTCGTTGAAGAGGAAGAAAATCACCGTTATCACTCGGCATCGTTGACGAGCTCTAGCATTCACTATTAAATTTTTTACAAGCAAACGCAGTATGACCAAAAAAAGAAGAGGCGCCGTCTGCTAACCAATTCTGACAAACCGTCTGCATTCACAAACTCGGTTAACAGACGACGGCTTTGTCTCCCGTCACCTGAGTACATGTAGAGTGGAATTAAAGCCTTCAAATTAGCGTTCCAAAAAAATATTATTACGTGGTAGCTAAAATAACACCACATCCATCGTGCAGGAAGAGTTTTCCGTGTGATTTTAAGACATCGCAGCAAACGGATCACACCGGTGGCATTCCAGACGTGCGCAGCGTTCTAGCCTATGACATGAACTGAAAGCTAATGAAACGCCGATATTCTAAATGTGATATAGCATTTCGTGACGATATTTTATATTTATCTACATAAGAAGAAACAAAAACGTCGGTGAGCTGCAAATGTGCTTTGTTTCGGCTTTGATATAAAGTATCCCAAACAATATTTCGAGTTGTCGTTATTCAACTTGCAAGCGCGCCCGGGCATATAGTTTACAGAAAAAAAAAATGAACTCTCTAGTCACTATAAATAGACATGTCATAATGTCAAGATCCTCAGCTTTAGCTATACAAATATAATTAACGAAATTAAGTTCCCCGTGCAGTGTTTCACTCGACCGTAGCAGACGACGGCGTGCGTTCCCGACGAGGTGGAAGCCTGGAGGGGATGCCGTTCCTGCCTCATATTTAAAAAATAATTTCTCCAAAATAACAAAAAGTACTTTTCCAATTTTTTTATATGTTGAACAGATGGCGTCGGGTAAACTTTTGGCTATTTCAGAAAATGCGAGCGCCGTTGCCCACATGGCTTTTTTTTTACCCTCTATAGGGCCGTTTTTGAAGAAACTGTCATATTCACCATTTAATCAAAAACTGTCCGAATAACTTTTTACTGTTGTAATGCAACCTAGCCGAGTATAAGGTTTATAAAAATAAGTAAAAAAAGTTTCTTAGTCAAATTTTATTTTCAAGTTGACTGAAAAAAGTCAAGAAATCTTAAACATTTGCTTCGGTTTGGAGTGCCTGTCTGGACCCAAAATGGCGGCGTAAGGTAATTTCCTTTTCAGGGAAGATAGAATATATTTATGCTCGATTGCATGCAAACGTAAAATTATGGGCTAAAAATAGCTTTTTTTCAGCATTATTTTTAAATACAGGAGGTTTCCTCGAATTCCTTGCACTTTGGAGCATGACGTCAGCAAAAATAAACATAATTGAGTCCTCAAACTTAGCCATCCTAACTTTCAAATGTGTCTTTATTCATATTATTTTTTTCAAGCATATCCAAAATATGACGAAAATTGCCGTCTCCTTTGGCATGGAATGACCCTTTGTGATTTTTTACGTCGCTGCAGTTTTAAATAAATACTACCAAAGAGAACAAATCGAAGCAAAAACGCAGATCACCACAGATTAAAGCTGTCGCGGTTAGTCTCCTAACGAATACAAGCCGCACAATAATCCGAGCTTTTTTTTCTTTTTCAAGTTACCCAGCAGCACGGCAATTCGTCCATTGTCTATAGACCTTTCCGAAAATCGCCTTCTTCGCGCCGCCATCTTTGCCTGGTGGGTTGTGGAACGTCTTCTGAGAATACGCCGTTGCTCTGCTGTGCCGTATATCAGACGCTGATCATGCGCCCACACCTCAGTAACTCAGCATTTTTCGTCCGAGTCATAAGCAATGCAAAACTCTATAAGACTTGCCTGTAACCACCACTGAATTAAAAAAAAAATAACGGTACTTCCGACACAACTAATGACTCTTATTACGAAAAAAAAGAAAACACGGAAAAGACACGTAGGTCAACAACGGCAACTCCCCGGCTCATTCTGGAGAAGAAGTTTGACAGTGTGTCAGAGTGCTCAAAAAGAAAACAAACCAACCAAAATCCTCTTTTTCTTGTCGGAAACCAGATGCCGTGTGTTTTCTAGTTTTTTGGGGTCGATTCTTCTCAATTTAGCTACACTGTGGCGCCTTTTCCGTCTAAAGCTCCGTCGCGGCGAAGAAAATGGCCCTGTCAGACGATCCTGTCGGCGCGCTGACAATGACTGAAAACCTTTCAACTCCCCATAACATACGTGCTCTTTCCCCTTCAACGCCCGCAAGAGCGTTAAAGAGTAAGATAAAAACAAAAATGACTCCCTGGATTTAACCTTTTTTTATTAATTTTTTTTCTACGTATAGTCCCCGCTTAGCCAAGTCAACGAATGATCCGTCCATTCGTATATTGTCACGGATGACAAAATAACGAAACAAAGAATAACTGAGGAAACTGAGACGTTTAGTGGGGCGAACGTGTGCTCAAAACAAAAAAGGAACCAGGAGATAACAACAGAGTTTTCCGGGCGTCGAAGTCGGCGGAACAGCAGGATTGAACGCTGGGGCAAGACTGATTCCCGCTTGCCACGCGGAGCACCTTCTCTAGCCGCGTGGGTTTTTGGAACATTCGCCTTAGAACGTTCGGCGCGTAGAACATTCGTAACGCGATCAGACAAGAAGGCTCTCAAATTTACGAGAACACCAAGTAGAAATAATAAATAGAAGAACATTCCGCTCACTGGAATCAAACCCAGATCCTCGCGCGACAGCCAAGCACGGTAACCATTCGGCCACGTACGCGCACACTCAGTGACGCGCGTGGCCTTCCCATGATCGGTGAGAGGTTCCTTTCACCGGCCCAGGGGAAGCCCCTTCCAATTCTTTCTACTTTTTATCCTCTCTAGCGTTCGCTGTGCTGAAGTGGAAATAAATGGGAGGAGTTTCCAGTTTATTTTTAACCTGTCACTTACTACAGACCTTTGCAAGAGTCGCTTTCTGCGCTCTTCCATCTTTGTCTGCTAGGCTGTGGAACGACTTCTGAGCATGCTCTGTCGCTCCGCTGTGCCGTGTATATGACCCTGCGCATGCGTCCACAGCTCAGTGACTCCGCATTTTTCACCCGGATAATAAGCGATGGAAAGATCTATAGTGTTAAGGCAGCCAAACAGCGAAAAGAAAAACATTTTTTATTCATTAGGTTTTTTGTCCATTGATTACTCTTCATACCCATGCGTGTCATCGGAAATTCGGCAAGTCATGTTAAATTATATTTTTATAAGACCTGCCCGAGCAAAAAAGTACATAAAAACGTGAGCAAATAAATAATTAAAATGTACAAGGAACCGCAACGTTAAAATGAACTTTTCAAATTTTTAGCGGTTAAAGGGGCGATGAAACAATTTTTGTATTTTGCGCAAATATCGCTGAGAGCGGATCCCTGACGTTAATGACCTATGAAACACGCGATCGTTTTTCACCCACCGCTATAGAAGTCCCCGAAAAAAATTAAAGAAAAACGAGCAGCGTTCACCCCCTCAACTCGCAGCCAGAACAAGCGGCCACGTGATCTGGAGCCAATTATATGCCGCCAGTGTTGATCATAGCCGCGCGCTGGGGTTGGCAAGGCACGGGACACGCGCTGAGTTCCAGACATTGTTATGGCTCGGCTACTGTCGTCGTTGCAGCGATTAGCCATGGGCCACTACCCGAATGCTTCTCGAGCTAGTATCACGAGGCTAAATGCAATGCTCGGGTCCAATCTATGAACCGCATTGAAATATCGTCATTTGGGTGCACTTCAATCCCCACTTTACGTCATCAAAGTTTGCATTGTCCCCGCAGCTCCGTCATCAAGTTTCGCGAAGGAGAGACTGAAAGAAAAGGTCCGCTTTTATCCTTGGAATTCCACCGCAACGAAGACGCTTCTTGGTCAGTGGCGTTGCGTTTGAGTATTCTTAGGGCCCAGCAGCGCCAGTGAGATGTTGGAAAGGGAGAAACGTTCCCACCACATATTGTTGCACTGCCCCTTTAAAGAAATTACAAAACGAAAGGTACACTACTCAATTAAAGTAATATTTTTTCGTGTTATTAGTTATAACAGAGAACACGCTAGACCGAATGTAAACCCCAAGAAAAAGAGGAATATAAGTAATACGTTATTGTGACATCATCGCGACAACATTAAGAGCTCAAAATTATTCAGTTTTTTTAATTAAACAGGTTTTTTGGTGAGAGTGGCGTTACCCCCGCTTTACTCCTTATTTATCGAGCTCAGCGGACATTAAATACTACAATAATTTGCACTATAAGTTGGCTAATTGATTAAACGTTCTCACTAATCTTAATGAATAATTTTAAGGATCACGTTTAAAGTACAGTTCTAGAGACGGTTCTTACAAGAAGTTTAACAATCTGTAACCATTCCCATGAAGCTCAATGGCTTTGGAGTCTTAATCGATTCGTCTTCGCGCTCTTGTAGCCAGACTCCAAAATTTGGGCACAGAAACGAACGCCGCCACTTCCGCGCGCTAAACAAACGGCCTGTGAGTTCGCTTTCCTGCAGAACAGGCGACACCAAATCACGCTGACAAAACGAGTACGCCACCGAATGACGAAGCTTAGATTACGAATATACCAAAAAAAAGAAAACCTGACGTCTCGCTTGCTCGGTGTCTTCATTATCACATCACAGTTTTTTCTTATTACTATTTAATTGTATTCTGGGTTTTGTCATTTTCCGGGACGCTGGTACTGTTCGCTATGATCGGCTGGCTTCGTGTTCTACACGAAAGTGAACTCGCGAACATTCCTTAGAGTGTGCGCACGATGATGCGTTGATGAGTGCCGAGCTCGTTTTGAGCACTCGTGAGCACCTCGCATCCACCTAGGACATGTTGCGCCGAGATAACGATAAGAGCCCATATGGACTACGTACGTCACACTTGTACGCATCATTCTAGACAGTACTTCCGGCGCCCTGTCTGCGCCCAGGTTTCGAAACTGGACGTCAAAAACCCGTACTGTCGATAAATGAATGCCGCGAAACCAGTTGCCCTTTCGTGAATTGTTTAAATTGATAGAGCCGCAAATAGTAACTAGAAATCTGGTATGTCGCATCGAAGCTGAAAATTAGTCTGCCTCAAGGGCCATCTCAAGTTTGTATCGCAGATGAGAAATTTAGCTAGTGCAGTACGACCGTTGCCCGTGAGGTTTCATAAAACTGTAATTACAACGCTAAACTTAAAACCATATATTCAATGCTACATAACAAACTTTAGTTAATTATTAAATTTACCATTAGGTTATATTTTCATATAATTTCCCCCGAGCCACGCCCTGAGGACAGATAATCGTATAACTCTCACCCGTTTATTTTTTATCTGTTCAAATTAAAAACAATCTCTTCACATAGTATATAGAAGCAGACTTAATGGGGCATGCTAGCTCCTATGACAGATCATTTTTCGCGTTAACTTCAAATAAATGCAACGTAGGCTACAATTCAGGAAAGCCCCAGAAACAAGTTTCGGGTGGAAATTTAAAATCACTAAGAACAGCCCTTTTCCAGGCACGAGGGGGCCTTTAAGAAAAGACAGCTGAAAGCTTAGAAGACACCCACGTGAAAGACCACATTCTTTTGGCCCCGTGGGCCGTGCAAAGTGCCGACACCTTCTCGCTTCCGCATACGTACTCGCGAAATGCCCCAAATTGTTTTTAGCACCTTCTTTTATACCACCTCGGCGGCGATCGTCTCTGAGCGCTTCAAAACAAAATATATTTCCTGCATAAGGAAGCTAAGGGAAAGAGTACTCCCTTGGGTTAGAAAAATGACGTAGGCCGAGGCACGAGACGACAGGGAGACCTTTGTTTCCCGAGCACACGTGTGTGTTAGACGAAAAAAAAACAAAAATAAAAAGGTCTGAACTATGTCATTTTTCGGAGCATCACGGCGCGGCGACTCACTGCATATGCAAATCGCTCGCGAGCATATCACTAGACACGGCCCTTGAAATGCGATATATTTCGCTCGCTTTGTTCAATAGCATAAGCGGCACTAAGTGAAACGAAATTGGCAGATACGTTTAGCATCCAGGTACTGTAATGCATGAAATGTAGTATTTAGAGACGCTTCTTTCCATTGATTGGTAGACATCGAACAGTAAGTCCGGAGGTAAAGACCCTATGTTTTTATCAGTCTTTGGAAAACCAAATTGGTGTGCCACGTGACCAGGGAGGGAGGAAAGGGAGACCAGGGAGGGAGGAAAGGGAACAAAGGATATTGGGGAAAGGGAGAAGGAGCTGCACGCCGGTGATTACAGTGATTGGGAGAGGGAGGAAGAACGAAGTGAAGCGACAGGAATGATGTCGCATGACCAAGAAAGGGGAGGTGAAGTGTGAGAGGGGGAAGCGAAAGCACTGTAAGAGAATGCGAAAGCGAGGGGGAGGATGGGAAAGAGAGGGACAGGTAGGGAAGCGGAGGTAGATGGAGAGAAAGCTGAGGGGGAGAAAGATGAGGAACACCCTACCTAGGAGGGGGCAGGAATGGGAAAAGAAAGGAAGAAGGGAGGGAGAAGAGGGATGGGGAGAGGGATCGGTGCATCACGTGACGCATATTTCCCCACTAAATTGAGGGGGGACACTGAAGATGTTTTAAACCCGTGACATTAAGTGTCCTGCCAAATTTAGCGGCAAAACTGAATTGGTGCATTGGTCACGTGACGTTAATTGTTTTGCTAAATTCAGCGGGTAAACTGAAGTAGTGTATATGTAGGGCTTCGTGTTTCCGAGAAATCCGATAAAATCCGGAAAACACTCGCCGCTAAAATTGGATTTGTCCTAGAAACTCTGAATTTGCAGGTTACTATGGTCAAAAAGAATTTTAAAAAAGGCAGTTTTCTACAAATACGTTTGGTCAGAGCAGCGGTTTGACGGACATCGAGTGACGTCTCCCCAGATTCGTTCAAAATCTTCCGGTATTGACCGAAGAAGGTTCACCGTTTATCCCGTCAAGGTTCGTTCAGGACGACGGGGCATTGCAATTCTGGGTTACGACACAAGACACGGTTTTCGAATTGAACTTCTTAGAGAAAGGTTGGGTTATGATTTGATAACCGTGATAGCTATGAAGTCTTAAATTTCATAGGACGGACAGCTGAGGGTTAGATTTCACCACTCCACTCCGCGCAGCTGGAGAGAAAAGCGCCAAATAATTATGAAAAAAAAAAAAAAGCTTCCCAACGGCTGCGTCAAGGAGTTCAGTGATTTTAATGTGTATTTCCTCAAGTTTTGCTGTGGGACCAGTTAGTATTACTAATGGCAAGGGCGCCAATCTCATTGTGATTATGTGGTTATCGTTCGAAGAACAAGAGCAAAAAAAAAAAAAAAGAAGATGATGACGTAAGGAACGGCACTGGAGAGTCATTGCGGGACAGCCAGCGACTGGCAGCCAGGACTGGGCGCTTGACAGACGCCCCAAACGAGGACCGGGCTGCCAGGTCGTGGGAAGGAACCAAGAGAGGCTTCACGACATTCTGGCACGACTTATCCTTTATAGAAAAGTCACCGGCGTTTCAAGCCTTCGATCGGTTCAGGACCAGGAGGCAAGCAAGAACACCGTGACGCTCCACCATGATTCAGCTCCTATCCTCAGATCCCCACCACGAAACCTAACGGTCGTTGTAGTGACGCCAACACTGCTACAGATATGAATCTTCGAACTGATAATACGGACTTCGTAAATTTGTCGATTTCTTGTTTATTTTCTTTTCTTAGCATTTGCTTTCTTTTTTTTTTTTATGATGAATTGTTCTCGTATATGGGTTTTATTTACATCTCCCTCAGAGTTCTGAACCTTTCTCGTTACAGTCATGTGGTATACATACGCTCTTATAAATCTAGGGCAGGGTAATACCCGAAGGTTAATAGACATTTTTATTTTCAATCTCGACAGTTTAGAAACATAAAAAAATAAACCCCCTACTTCGGAAAATTGGGAATCTAAAAAATAAACTGCGATACACGGAATAATCAGCAAATCTTACACTCCGAAAAACACCCTTCGAAATCCACGAGAAGTACAGTCCGAAAATACAAAATTAAAAAAAAATTAGGTCAAGGAAGAGTGGGCAAGGGGCAGGGCGTGACTTGCAGCTGAATTTTAGTAGACCACACACATAAAAAAAAATTAGAGCCGCACATGCGCAAAGAGGACACATTTAGAAGAGAAAGAAAACAGAAGCCAGACGTCACTGGTGGGTGGCTGGAGTTTGACTGATAAAGGCCTGCTCCTTATGAGGGAGGGCGATGTGGGAAAGCTGATACAAACATTCAGACCATGGGCCCTTATCATGAAAGCCTCATGTATTCCACGCTCCAGTTGCGTTTTGATTCTTCCCGCAGCCTTAGTACTATGGAACTCCTGTTGGCATTCACATCTACCGCAGTGTACATCCTATGTATAGTTCACCTGACGTCAGGTCACGTGGCATCAAATTTCCCTCAAAAAGTTTAGCGGGGAAAATGAATTGGTGTATGGGCCACGTGATGTCAGGTCACGTGACATCAATTGACCTTTCGTGACCTACTCGCGAATTCAGTTTCCCCGCTAAATTTTGTGGGAAACGCGCGGACGGACAGACCAAATTTTGGGATTGGTGGTAGCCTTAAAAAGCATTTCATTCTTTAAAAGAAATGCTGTTTCGAAGTATTTAGCTCGTATAGCTTACGGTTACCCGCTTAACACTACACAAAACTGGCTTTTTAAAACCGCGAGTTGTTTAGTACAACATGATGGGTCTTCCAGTCGAGGAGGACTCGAAATGCTGAGTGGAAAAGAAAGCAATCAAGTTGGAACGCCAGCACAGTACTCCAAATTGAGTCTATTCAGCTGTCGTCGACAGAAAAGTGACTCATCCCAGCCTCTTGACAAACTCATATCTGTTGTTCCTCCACGCGGAAAAGCAGCGAGTGTGCTTCATTATGTTGGATCGGACCAGCTAGCCTCAGAAGACGCCAGAACTGCGTTCACTTCGTATTTAAACGCTGCTCATCGTTATCGTTTTTACGTGCAATAAACTTTGCGGTTTTGAAATAAAGACAGTGCGAGTTGAGTTTTTTGCGTTGGGAAATACCATACACCTCGGGTGCCAACGTATATTGTCACGGGTGGTGACCAATAAACAAGAAATAAACAGGAAGAAATAAACGCTTAATGTGGCGAACTTGTGCCAAAAATAAAAGGGTACAAAATATAATAACAGAGCGTCGTGGGCGTCGAAGTCGGCGTAGCAGCAGGGTCGAACGCTGGGGCGAAAAACTGACTCGACGAGGTCGCGGGCGGCCTCTTATCAAGAGTGAGTCACTATCTCGAAGATTCGACGGAGAAGGTTCGAGTGTAGCGCGCTCGGGGCGAGAATGAACACGCACTTTTTAGAACAAGAAAGCAGGAATAAAGGATGGAAGTTGCGCCCGGAACAAGAATAAACGAGAACGTTCTAGAGCTCCGTGACCGAGCGTTGATTTCCCGGCCACAGCGCGCGGCATTATTCCCCCCTTGAAAAGTGCATCGTCCCGATGCAGCACAAACGGAAAACAAACAAAAAACAAAAGGACAGCAGAATTGCGAGCCGCAGTTCACAGTTCACAGTTCACTCGTCGACGAGAGTGGAAAACACTTGACCGCGGTGGTAGGTTCACGTGGTTTGCGAGGGCTCGTACCGCGGATGACGTCGTTTTGGGGTACTCCTGTGGTGGAGCAGGTTTTCGTAGCGTCAGCCGGTTCGCTCCGAGGTCGATGACAGCGCCATACTCGCAGAGAAAATCCATTCCGAGGATAATGTCCCTTGAACAGTCTTGCAGAACGACGAACTTGACAGGGCACGTCTCACCGTGGATCTCGACGCGAGCAGTGCATCTCCCAACCGGCGTGATGAGGTGCCCTCCGAAGGTTCGTATTTGAGGTCCATCCCACGGCGTCGTGACTTTTCGAAGACGGCGGGAGGGCCTCCCACTCAAGACTGAGTAGTCTGCTCCGGTGTCCACGAGTGCTGATGCGTCGTGGCCGTCGATAACAACGTTTAGGTTGTTGGACACCGATGCAGAAACTTCGTTGCGATGCGTGGCGTCGGGAGAGTGGGAGCGCTCCGTCGTTCTTGGAGGCTCTTTACGTCGGTCGTCTTCGGCAACTCCACCTCCTAGTTTCCCCGGAGAGGAGCGAAGGGCGACAGGCTTTCACGTCGGGTTCGGTGCATGGGCGAAGCTGGACGTCGGGGCGAAGGGGACCGGAACTCTCGGCGGGACGCAGGCTCGGGCGACTGAGGTCGTCGCAGGTACTCGTCGATCTCCGTAGGGCGTTCACCATTACGGGGGCGTGGGTCGTTCGGGTGGAACCCCCGTAGCCCGAGTCATCGGTAGGGGCATCGACGATAAATGTGGTCGGCTTCACCGCAGTGATAGCAGAGGGGTCGTCGATCCGCTGTCCTCCACACGTCGGTCTTTCGTGGCGCTGCTTGTTCTGGGTGGGCGTGCGCCCGATCGTCCTGGCGTCGGGGAAACTGTGGCGCTGGAGGCTCACGTCGGGGTGGCGCGGTGTACGGGTGAGCAGGGGGCGGTGGTGGTCGGGTAGCTGCGGCGTAGCTCAGCGTCGGTTGTTCGGGAGCGGCGTTGACAAGAGCTTGTGGCTGCAGCGCCTGCTGAACTTCTTCCCGGACAATCTCGGCGATTGAGGGCAAATCCGGGCTTGCGGCAGCAGGAAAGAGCTTCTTGATTTCCTCCCGCACGACGTCCCGGATGATGTGGCGGAGGTCCGGGCCGGTGCAGCTTGAAGTCGAGAAGGCAGCGACGCCGGAAAGTCGCTGGTAATGGGAGGCCCGTGCTTGAAGGGCCCGTTCGATGTTTGCGGCTTCCTTGACGAAATCTTCGACGGTGGCTAGGGAGTTGCGGACAAGGCCACCGAAAATGTCATCCTTTACGCCTCGCATCAGGATCCGAAGCTTCTTTTCGTCGGTGGCTTGAGGGTCGGCGCGAGCGACCAGGCGCAGAACATCTTCGACAAAGCTGGTGATCGCCTCGCTTGCGCCCTGGGTTGTCATTCGTAGAAGGTCCTCGGCCCTCTCCCGTCGATACTGGTTGGTGAATGTGTGCCTAAGCGCATCCTTGCAGGCGGTCCACGAGATCAAGGAAGTCTCGCGATTCTCGAACCAGTGCCTGGCCGTCCCTTCGAGCGCGAAGTACAGACTCTGCAGGCGCTGTTCGTCCGTCCATCGGTTGTGCTGGGCCACTCGCTCGTACTGCTGTAGCCAGTCCTCAATGTCTTCATAAGGCTCACCATGGAAGGGCGTCGCAGTCCGGGGTGTTACGGGCAGGTAGATGACGGAAGGAGCGGCCGGGGTCTGAGACTGGTTTGCCATCGTCGTCTTCTTCAGATTGGGCTTGTCCAGCAGCAAACCGTACTCAGGATTCTCTCCTTTGGTGCGGCGGCTGGTCCGAGTTTCAGGTTCCGCGGTGAGCGGTCTTCTCACCGAGCCGGGAATCGGACTAGTACTGCGGGCCCTGGGAGGGGAACGCTACACGGGCATGCGATACCCCGCACCTCCACCAAAAATGTCACGGGTGTTGACCAATAAACAAGAAATAAACAGGAAGAAATAAACGCTTAATGTGGCGAACTTGTGCCAAAAATAAAAGGGTACAAAATATAATAACAGAGCGTCGTGGGCGTCGAAGTCGGCGTAGCAGCAGAGTCGAACGCTGGGGCGAAAAACTGACTCGACGAGGTCGCGGGCGGCCTCGTATCAAGAGTGAGTCACTATCTCGAAGATTCGACGGAGAAGGTTCGAGTGTAGCGCGCTCGGGGCGAGAATGAACACACACTTTTTAGAACAAGAAAGCAGGAATAAAGGATGGAAGTTGCGCCCGGAACAAGAATAAACGAGAACGTTCTAGAGCTCCGTGACCGAGCGTTGATTTCCCTGCCACAGCGCGCGGCAATATATTATTTCTGTACGAACAACTTCCATATTACTGATTATAGAGGAACAGCACCTTAACTCAGCATAAACACTTAAAGTCGGAATGTGATTCGCAATTCAGAAAAAGGCTATGCCATAAAACCCATTCTAAGAAGCCACTCACCTAAAGCAATTTAAGATTTTTTGAAAATTATTATTAACGCGCAAATAGCGGGACGCTCGCCATTTCGGGGCAGTTGTCTCGCAAGTTGATTCCTCAAGAATATTGAAGATTGGTACAATCTCGCGCCATATCCCTGTATTCAGGCGGTTGCGTGTTGACGGGAACATTTGGAAACTGGAGCAGTCATTTCTCTGAGTCGCGACCCAAACTGTGGTTATGACTATAGGCCGTAGGCTTCCTAGCCTTGATGGAAAAACACAAATAAACAGTCGTTGGCGTCAAAGATACAGAATCGCTTGAAATTGACAGAGGCTAATAAGCAACCGTTTGTGTCGAAAATAAAGACTCGGTTAAAACCTATAAACCACCGTTTTATGAGAAGTTTTTCATCTAGCACCGTTTTTTGTCGAGACTCTTCACCCTTACACTTAAAACATTGTTGTTGTTTTATAAGGGTATTTTTACCCATAATTACCGTTTCTAATATCCGTTAAAAGCAATCACTGAAATACGGCGATATCTGAAAAATAAATAAACATCGAAAAACATCTGCCGATTTTCCTCAAAATATATACCGGGAAATCTACGCCCAAGTTACGAGTCAGCAAGACGTTATGAGAAGAAAATATAATCAACGAAGTACAGGAACGTGCGAATATTTCCCTACTCGCTTTTCGTAAAACATCTCAAATGCACAAAGACAAAATTAGAATTTCACTGTACAGGCTTACAGAACGCCAGTCGCACGACCAGAACACATCGCCTGGGGAGGGGAGCAGCCCTTTAGTGAGCGGCCCAGTGACGGTCATTGTCCTTAGGAGGCTTTAGTGCCGCGGTTGCCCTCTAATACAAAGTACAAAAGGCCGTGTGGAGACACCGCCTGAGACAGGTTTATTCTTCGTACGATGGTCACATTGGTGATATAAAAACTATCTGCAGCCGTGTAATGCCTGATTCACATGGTGCGAATTTGCCTGCGATTTCGCAATTGCGACGCCGTTCTTGCGGCACAACGCAGTTGCGGTGCGAATTCGACTAAATCGCAACTCCGTATTTTGCCAAACTTTCCTTGCGAACGGCCGCTCTTGCGAAGGGGACGGGCAGCCAATCAAACGCGGCTCGTGAAAGACGTCACGGTGGTCGTAGCAACGTGGGAATCAAAAATACGAAAAATGCGTCACCTGCGTCGTCGTCTTCGAAATTCACTGTGGGGGTGGGGCGGCGGGTGTGCTTGTTCCAAGTGAATATTTTTCGCCGGGGGATGTAAGCTTGAGTTCGGCATTAAAACAAACTGGCGTTTGCGTACCACGCGAGGGTTGTGGTTGCTTCCTTTGTAAAATTGCAGGCGATAACAATTGACGCTTCTGTTCGATCACTTTGCGTATGGGACTCGTTGCATAGTAGAAAGATCCTTTCTTGAAACCTGCTTGCAGATGACGCGAAGGTCTGTCTAGAAACCGAGAAACGCTGAGCAGCACCTTATTATTAAATCCATTTGATAAAAATCTAGCTTAACATTTTTACGAAGTGCCAACAACTATTGATATGTAAACGCGCTGGACGCGTGCTACGCGAGTGACACGCGTGTAAAATGGACAGACCTTCGTGTCAGATCTACAAAGAGATTTCGAGAAAGGGTCTTTCTACCATTCAATGAGTCCCCTACGCAAATGTCACAAGTGCCACGTGGGACATTTGTCATAGAAATCCTGTGACAATTTGGCTTCGTGCATAGTTTGTGATTATTTCACCAACATGATTGTTTCGGCTTTTTTTGCATCTGGAAACCTCTTTTTTTTAATTTATGTCGTTTCCTTTATTTTCAGTGTTTTTGTCATGTTCGCAATCGTTAATATTGTTTTGAATTAAAAAAAAAAGCTAAACATTTACGTAAGCTTGTTCATACTGACCCACACTGAGGAAGTACAGAATGTGTTTTGCACGTTCACACACACACACGTTGTGTGTGTGGTCCAGCGTGTCGTTCATTTCATGAAAATCGGCCGATAAGACGCATTCTGTGTTAAGTAAACACCCGATTGGGCAGCGTAGATTTAACAAAAATAGTAAAATAGCACCTCACCCTGTGGGGAATCAGCCGGTACTGTGTCGATCTACTTTGGGCTATACCTGCCACAAAAAGTGTCCGTCAGTTTGTCCGTAAAAGAGGCAAAGAACACAACCCATTTTCTACAAAAAAAAATTGACTGATTTGCAGGCAACAGGTCCGGCGTAGAAATGAACTAGAGAGGTGACATGAGGCAGGGGTGATCCAGGAATAATTTTTTTATTACTCACTTTAGATGTTGAAAGATAACAGCTAACAAAAGACAAACAAAAGTTGCAATTACAAAAGAAAAAAGAATTAAGCACAGGCTCACCTTTTTGGCAGACATCAAATATGAATAAAGAGGAACATAACACGTTGCTGGAGTCATGGGGTGCACCGGCGCCAAAAGGCAAATATTTGCATTGTGCGCCGGTGCTGCAAGGCCGCCCACTGATCTACAGACGCCGCCGACGATCCGAATACCCCTTGTCAATGGCCAGACAAAATCGACCCCTACGTGACCCGGAAGCTACAACGCAAGGCACGACGAGAAGGAAACTCGCCGTGCCTTGTGTTATAGTTTCGTCGTAACCACATAACCCCCTACAGCCCACCCCACACTGCAGAGAGGGCAGATTCTACGCTTCTTCGGCGTGTACAAACACACACCCTCTCAGCACTACATTACCTCCAGCACGTTGCAGATCTACCTGAACCACCTAAATGCACATACTTCGGAGACTACTCAAATAACTCTCTCACACCAAGTTGAAGGGAAGCTGAAGCGGTTTTGTATTTGAGGAAACACACTTATAAATCGTCTTCATTTCACCTCCAGAATCTCGAATATCGAAATTATTTCTTTTATAATTTGGTGCATGGAGGTTGCAGAAAATCATTTTCAAAGTACCACCAAAGGCCCTCCTTCCAGGAGAGTGACGTCACAAAAGGAGTTTTTGGAATCTTCCTTCCAGCAGCGTCCATCAAAGCTATGCACGCGTACTCTTGCTATTTTTTTATAAGAAGGGCAGAAAAAGATGTTAACACTTGTGCCAGTACGGGGGAATACACCTGGCAAGCTAGGGATTGCATGCGCGGCCCTCGAGCGACATGAGCTTTGCGGCCGAAAGGCCCTCTTATGACGCCACGACGGGTCGGGTTTTTTTTTTTTTTTTTCTTGTTTTCTCGCGTTTAGTTACATCTTCGGGGAAAACGAACGCGATATTCATATCCACGGGATAAAAATACGCTAGAAATCAAGCTCTATCTCATTTTTTTTAAAGAAGTGTTCCGGCTTCCCTTTAAGGACTGCGCGTCAGTTCAGGATCTTGCAGAACGTGCACTGAAAACACTCGTCTCACTTATCCAACCAAGGATCTGAGAGGACTGGGTCACTCCTCCACGGGCGGCAGAGTATAAATTACGTCCACTCCTAGTTAAGCACATTAAGAGCGTACATGAACAGGGAGAGTCCATAGTTTCATCCCCCTTCAGTCGCACCGGTCTTGGTACAAAACAGATGTTTCACTTTCTCTGTTTCAAGTCCTAGTGGGCCTCACACGGAAACCGTCTCACACCAGAGCGCCCGTTCAAAAGTAGCTAACTCGCAGCGGCAGAATATTGTTGTGATGGTGGCCTCAGCTCCCTGTTCCACCGGAAATAGGTCAGACGATCCTCACACAAAAAAACTTGAAAACTTCGTGATTTGTCACCATACCACTGACACCACTTAGGATTTCAGTCCAGCGCGGTTCCTTTGCCATGACACTGCAGCTTCCTTTACAAAGTACCTGCAGTACAGGTCTCTCACTGCGGTGACCATTGTGTCGCATTTTCGGGCAGATTGGTCGACGTGCCGCGACCTCAGCCTCAGTAGGTGGAGCAACGCGTTTGTCTGTTGAGAGACCTCCTTGCGCCACTGGCCATCAACGATGTTCCCGAAGTGGTCGACTTCAATCAGCAGAGGCATTTAGCATGTGCAACTTGTCGTCTTGTAGGTAGTTGTGCAGTACACAAGCTGCGCGGACGACTCCAGTGGCGTTGTCTGGGAGGAGGTCGATTCGCCTGCGGAAGATGCAAAATCTAGTAGCCAAAATTTCGAATGCGTTCTCGACGCGCCTTTTGGAAATGGGACAAAGACAACACTGTGATTTTTGTCATTATAATGCAAGTGCAACAATTCTAAAGGTTACCTCGCTCTACAGAGTCGATATTTGAATATTTTTAGATAATCGCTGAGGTATCAACCAGGACAGGGCCTCAGAAAGTCCGGCCTCAGTTGAAATGCCTCGTCTCCAACGAAGACGTACGCGGCGATAACATGGGAAGATGGCAGCAGATTTGGTGGTGGACAATTCAAGGCACCTTGACTGAGGCACTAGCTGTCCTATCCTTGATGCCTTGAAGACGCCACCATCACTTTGGTGGCCATACGCTCCAGCGTCTGTGGCCATAAACCTCGACTTGCTGTCCACGACGGCCATCAGCACTATAGAGTAGGTTACCCTGAAAAGCCGAATGTTACGTCACTTCATGCGCTCTTGCAAAACATGATATATGTTAAAGTAAATTTGTAGACCCATGTACAGCTTGTAGTTATAGTGCAGGCTTCCAGAATCGGCAAGGGCTTTGATATGTACGTGTTTTCCGTCAACGGCCCCCACACAATGAGGAAAATTCCGCCCTGTGTCAAAGCCCTCGGCAATTTCTCTCTGTCTGTGATTCTTGATGGGAGCTAGAAGTACAACACAAAGTTCACACATGGTTTTACGTTGTTATTTAAAAGCCGTTCATGTGATCTTACTTTACCTATAGTAATACTGGTAATAAATGCATCCTCAAATATGAGAAATACTTGTTGACGCTTAACAATGGCGAATACTTTTGTAACTGAATCTGGAAAGCTGTGTGTCTGATTTTTTTCTCCCTCGCTCTGTTTTTTCTACGTTCAGCTGGAAACTTTCAGAAGCATGTTTAACCAACTAGGCCAGCTCCAGGCACTCACAACTTACTTTTGTAAGCTATCATATTATGCCCAAGTCAGGCCGGTGTCCAGACTGCTTATACAAAAGGCAAAAACCAGTCTGCAGACATCGATCGGACGCGACTCACTGACGCATCCGTGTTTCATAAGCCGCGTGCCAGGCTGCTCCTTTCATTGGTTGCCGTGCGACATACAAAGCAGGGATGCTGCGGTGCCTCGAATTCCTATTTGTCTGCAAACTGTATTCGTAGGATGCGTAATGTGTGACCTCGTCTTTCGAAGGTGGCAGAGTAATAGCATTGTGGCCCTCAAAATCCTCAGGTCTGCAGCCCCCCCTTCCCCAAGTTCGTCCCTATGATCATAAATCAATGACTCTCTGTTGTGTAAACTTTTTGAGAAACCATTTTTGACAGTACAGCTTTCAACATGATTCATTTAGATATTTCGGCTGCGAATAGTTAGGAGCAGCTGCAAAGGACGAGTTAGCTGCAGTGATTTGTACACCCGACTCCCATAAATATCTCCAGGTAAGGTGTGACACCCCCCCCCCCCCACCCCCCGCCCCAGGATGTCTTAAGCAATGTATATAAACCTAAAGCCAGCCCCTTCTAACACCCCCTTATTTATCTCCAGGTTGAGGGCGAGACCCCTCAGAATTTCTTGACCAATGCATCTAGACCTAAGGCCACCCTCTCCCAACAGCCCCCCCCCCCCCCCCGAATAGTTGCAACACCCCTTGATTTAGAATTCTGGATGATTACGTGGTTTGGTAGTGTGTAGAAAGGGTACACCGGGGCAGGGGGGGGGGGGGGGGGGGGAACTTGAATTCATCAATTTCCCAAGACCACCACTGTGAGTCTTGTTGTTCGTCATGATTTACATCTTTAAAGGTGATATTTTGTGGACGCCGTATTGGCGCGCATTGTTCGCAGCTAGAGCTCAAAAAGAACTGCTACGTACTGCTGGCAAAGATAAACAATCTTGACGGTGTGAAATATACGTTGCAGAAGCGTTGTGCAAATTCACTAACAGCACGTGCTCTCAACAGCAACCGGCGCAAGCTATGGCCCCCAGTGAATACCACACGACCGGAATACCACCTCTATTTGAAGCATTTTTTTCATTACGAGACGCCAGCGACCGCTTTCACAGCATGCATGCGACACTAAGGATACGGTTGGTTTTGGATGAGGCGCGTTTTTATTGGCTGTCTTTTCGTACCGTCGCAGCGGCGCTGGTGACGTCTCGAAAGATGTTTGACAATTGACGCAGCTCCGATTATTTCATAATCGCATTGAACCTGCCTGTTTGCCGCAACAGCGCCGTCGCAACTGCGAAATCGCAACTAAAATCGCTCCATGTGAAACCGTCCTCTTTTCCACAAGTTAACAAAAACGAAATCAGATTTCTTTGCTTACCTTCATGTGTTTTGGGTGAAGCACCTTTCATATAAGCGGACATCTCTCATGCACGATGGATGCCCCTGTTGACACTCCAACCTTGAATTGCAGTGCAAGATCCTGCATTGACGTTGCCGATGACAGGTACCTGAATAAAAACAAAACATTGCTGTGTACATCAATGTCTGGAAGCCGAGAAACTAGTAATGAGTTCGCCATATAAACCAGTTTAATTGCACCTCGTATTCACTCCAAACAGTGAAGTTTAAAGAGTATACCATTTTACCTCAAAGTGATAGCAAGCCGCACCCGCGACGAAATGGGCTCTCTGACGACATATTGCTTCGTAAGCTTTGTTTCCAGGCGAGTGTGGAGTCTTTCAAAGGCGTTCCGCATTATCCGGTAATATATTCGAAACTGCTCCGGGTCGCTGTGCAGCATAAAAAGGGTCTGCAGATAAAAAGTATTCCAGAAACCTGCTCGCAGAAAAGCACAAGTCGACTTACCAATGAGTAAAACTCCGATTATTTGGCTCTGTTTAGCCAGCACGGCCTTACCCGCCATCACCGCGGGCTGCCGTCTAGGAGCAGGAGTTTCTTTTCCGCAGAAGTAGGTATTCCTTTTTACAGAGCAGTCTGAACTCGTCGTCATCAGCGGCCATTCTGCTCTATGAAAGTCAAGACGCGCTGCTACTTGCCATCTTTCAATATGGAACATCGTCCACGTGACGAAGCCACCGGGACAACTGCTCGCCTTGCGCGACATGCCAAGCAACGCAACAACTAGCTTGCTCAAGCAGTTATGAGCTGTGGCTCTCCCGGTGTCCTTGTCGCGTCCGTCGTACTCGTTGTTTTCGTCGTTTTCGTTGATGCGAATGCAGTCGATGCAAACGTCTGAATCGGCCCTAAATATAAGTATACGGCGTACTTTTTACCAGAAGCTAATAAATAAATCTGAAAATTTTATAATTTTGTTAAATATCGAAATTAGTGTAGCCAAACGAATTCAAGGGTTCCAACCATGTGCTTCGCAAGTGCGAAAAATCGCACATGTTCTCAATCAATGTGAAAGGAAACGCGAAATTTCGCATGTGCGGTTCATCGCTTCACCGATTTCGCAGGAGAAAATCGCACCATGTGAATCAGGCTTTACAAGCATGCAAAATGTACGAAGCAAACCTGCTCTAGAGGCGTTTCTAGTCATGCCTATCGCCATGTTTCCAGCAAACGCCCTCTCTTTCGTGTAATGTATACGAGCAGAGGGACTGCGGATTAAGGTTCCGACTAAAGCCACAGTTCGGCTTACATACACCATACAGGGTGTTTAACTGCAGACATAATGATAGAATTATTTGCGGGTGTGCCTTAAAGCGCCACTGACTTGGTATTTATGCTCGTCGAGGTTTGTATTCGAACATGGGAGCCTAACTACTTCGGAACACAATTTGCGGCTAGAAATCCCTTTTCTTTCCGCCCGAAAACAGCTGGTCGAGAACTGGCCAGTTTCGGTCCCGCTCACTCTCGTTTCCATTATCACCTGGCGTTTAAAAGATGTCTACCAAATACATTCAAAGTTTGATAACAAAGTCAAGCTGCTGGGCCTCCATATGGCTCCAAACGCTTTCTTCAATAGATAGGCTGAATGTACAAAACTATTTTTGTTTGTTTTCCTTTGGACCTGTTTTAAAGTTTCACTTCAATTTTGTATCCTTCTAAATGGCTGGCGAGTTGTACGTGCCTCGCACCGATTCATACCGTAAAGAGGATCGTTCAGTTTTCGGTATTGCATCTCAAGTCATACAACACATTGTAAATAATTATATTCAGTAACTGCTAAAATGGCTTCCGGCGTGTGGGTTCGCACAATCAATTCAATCAGTCAAGTCAATTCATTTTACGCACAAAGTACAAACTGGGGTTAAGGGGATGGGAGAAAAAATACTGCAATAATCGAGCTTCACATGGCCCCTGCCTCCTACATTCGTCAACATGGCGGGCAGAAAAAGTAATAAAATATTTAAACAGGAAATAACGGGTTATAGTGCCACGCTCGTCGGCGAGCGAGCGCTTGACTGTCGTGCGGAAGCCCAGGGTTCGATTCCTGGGAGTTACCCGTCTTTTATTTATTCTTCCAGATTAATGTTCTGGTGAATTCAAGAACCCTGCAGGCTGGTTTGAGGTCCGGATGTTCTACGCTCCGAACTTTGTACGCCGATTATTCCAGAAGCGCACGCATGTATTTGCGTAAGGGGGAGCCCTTTACGCAAATAGTATTGCTCCTCCGCGTGGCGAGACGTAGTCAGTCTCGCCCCAGCGTTCGGTCCTGCTGTTCCGCCGACTTGGACACCGGCGACGCTCTGTTGTTATCTTCTGTTTACTTTTTGTTTTGGGCGCAAGTTCGCCCCATTAGACGTTTCAGTTTCCTCAGTTATTCTTTGTTTCGTCATCTCGTCATTCGTGACAGTATAAATGAAATAATACTCAGTTGGAGATAATATGTACAGCCCCTTGTTTCCGAGTTTAATCTGAACGCCTTGCTATCTGAAAAGTTCAATAATGTGGCTAGAGTTTATACTGAAGCATCTGTGGGCCGTATTTTGTTCTAAGACGTGGCTCCCTCCAGGACTCGGCGTGGCGCACTGCGAATGCAATACTTTTTTCCTGTTAGGTTAGCAGCAACTTACCCCTTTCCACTCTCACCCTTCTTCTTCCCCTCACTTCCACTTCTCGATTGCTCTACAGAGATCTTATATTTTTCGAATATTCGGCAAAGCGGAACTTAGTGTCCCGTATTCAATTTCATTTTAATTAAGCGTCTCGTACTCCTAGTTTGAACGGTTCGTTAGATATTCTTACTTCTCTGATCACAGACACTTTCTGAATGTTGATGAGCATATTTAGAGAATCCTGGGTGTTTTCGTTAATGTTCCTCCGGATAGTGTGCGCACGTGTTGTTTTAAATTAGTATCAATATATTGCTTCTCTGGATAATTGTAATACAAACATGTGAGTATATACTTTGAATAGCTAGAAAGATCGGCAGTTGTCTAAGCACATTGAAAATAATATTTCTCATTTGTCCTTATGTTTAAAAAAAAATATGGTTAGCTGCGACATAAAGTTAAGGACGCCGGTGCCCCGCTGAACTGCAAACATGAAAATGTTAGACAGAAATATAAAATATATCAGCCTAATATGGAATCATACGAGTATTTTTTTTTGTTTTTTTTTTCACGTTGCATCGTTCCTGCAACAACGATCAACAGAAAACAGGATGCGCCAGTGGTTAACGCATAGCCCACACAAAGGCAGTTAGTTGATTTACAGAACGTATTAAAATATAGATTTTCCGTCTTCGTTACTGACGACAAATGATATATAGTTTCTCGAGCAGCGTAGAATAACCGCAACATTAGAGTTTGTTTATTTTTATTTGGATATATATAAAACCATTACAGCTGATGGAAACTAAAAACTCTCATCTATATCTTGTAGTGGCATTATATTCTTTAAAAGAGTTGCGATTCTATTTTTATTTTTGCGCATCATATCAAATTGCAACGCGCTCTTTTCCTCGTGATATTTTTCTCACACTTGATTTGTATGAAGCCCGCGGCAATTCGCTCCCTTTGATCCTCCTTTTGAATTCCTTCCGTACCTTCATTTACTATCGTGATTCAGTCGTCCGAGAACAATTGAGGGGCTACGTACAATAGGGATACGAGGTCAAAAGGCCGATGGAGGCCATCATACATTTTTTATGTGTGGATGGAATTTGGCATTCCTCCTCAACATTGCTCCAAATATGGTTGATTTGTTTTAATGGTTTTTACATTAAATATTCTTATATTCGTTCAACCCACCTGCAGAAGCACAATTGACGGCCTGCAGAATGGTCTTTATAACTGCATACATAATTAGAGAATTTGGGCGTTGCGATCTCTTCAGCTGGCATGCTCGAATTAGTGCAGTAAAAAAAAAAGGAAAAAAAAAAGGAACCAATTTGCATACAAATTCGCACTCTCCTAATAGCACGTAGCAAACTTGCTAGAGCTTGACGAGACCACGTAAAGAAAGCCGTAATGAACTTCATTTCATTTCATTTCATTTATTAGCCGTTTTGAAGTGGCGTGGCAGGGACAAAAGTTACTTAATAGCACCTGACCAAGGTACCAAGCCCCATGCAGGGACTTGTTCTAGTCTTTTGGCTGCACAAAATAAATGTGAAGGCATGTGTTTGTGTGGATAACGCATTTCTTTCAGCATCTGCGCTTTGCGTGCTTTGCGTTGATTCTCCTTTCCTCTTTCAGCGTCTCCGCTGGGCGGTACGTGCGAGCACGACGAGGCATGCGCGTTCACGGTGGCGCACTCCTTCTGCAACAAACGCGAATGCACGTGCAGGGACGGACACGAGAAGGAGGCGTCCAAGTGCGTGCCCAGTGAGTACCTACAACCTTCTTCCCAATCCTACTTGTAGAACAATACCTTTACACGGGACACCCGCCGGCACCTCCTATTCCACGTCCCGCTCGGGAGCGGCCACGAAATGATTTCTCAACTTCTTCCTTCTGAGCTTTAATCCTCAAATAACAATCAATGTGAGAAATCACGTGGTGGTGACGTGTTTGGACACCGGATGCAATAAGTCCTGACTGCCACCGTTTTTTGTTTTTTTTTTAAACACATTTGTAACTTGTTATTTGCAAGTGATGATAAGTGTCGTTCCGGCACTCAGTCACCAGGAACGCGAATCCAAAAGTTTACGTCGAGGGACTGATTATTGGTGAGCGCGTACGTCCTAGCTCTCGTGTTCAAAGTTTCGAAAGAAAGGAGGCACGAACAGTCGGCTATATTTTTTTTTTTTTTTTTTTAATTTTCGTACTAAAAAAAAAAAGGTATTTTTACTTTAAACCTTCTTTCTTCCTTTTGGCTAGCTAAGCGACATGCCATTAGTAAAATCCTAAATGTAAATAATTTATCCCAGCTCAAAATATATTTGATGGTCACTTTAAGTCCGACCTCGGCCGATACTACGATCCCATCAAGCCAATCGAGCAGCTGCAAAAGTGATTCGCCACGAATTTCATTGTTTTTGTGCGTTTGTTGTGACCGACTAAGCCAATCACGTATGCGAAGCGCGCCGCAATTCTGCCTTTTTTTTTTTTGTGCATGAGGCATGAGTTCTTGAACTTACGATAACCAACCCGCAAAGACAAGGGGCGCGCCTCGACGAGAGAACTTTGCCACTGTTCTACATGAATCCATCAAATCTGGCGTCGGCTGCAGTCGTACCTAAAGGGAAGCGGAAAACAGAGAGCAAGGCCGTATAGCCTGATGTTTCCCCGACATCTACAAAAAAGAAATTTATCAGCTTTTTCTTCTTTTTTGTTTGTTTTTAGAAGTTAAATACGCATCACCGATCACTCATTTTTTATTCAAATGTAGCGCTAACGGTGCGAAGCAGATGCCGAAGTTTCAGAACTACCCGTTATCTCATTTGTAAGTTAGAATTGATTTTCTAGAATTTTCGGTGGGAAAATGGCGGCCGACGGGGCTCTCGAATGCTCGGAGCTGAAGAGCTCCAGTTACCGAAAACCGGCAAAATACAGGCCCCATATTTTCATCGAAAGTTTCGGAAGTTCACTCGTAAACTTTGATCCAGATAACGACCGATGAGCTCTGAAACTTGGCCATATGGTTCGCACCGCCAGTGCTACATTTGGGCGAAGAATGAGGGTTCCCCGATACGTAGTTTATTTTGGCGGTGAAAAAACACGGTATTTGTGTGTGTGTGTGTGTGTGTGGGGGGGGGGGGGGGGGGGGGGAGAGGGCACGCTGTTCAAGAGGCAAACGCGGGAGCACAGGATGGACACGAGGGCTGCGTCAACTTTCGGCTTAGAGTCGCCATTATTCAGCGAGGACACCTGACCCTGGCGAAGGCCGATGCAGTGCTCGTATTCTGATCTATGTCCTGCGCTTGCCTCTTTATTTCGCTGAGAGACCTCAGCTCTATGGCATTCTTTCTAGGCGGTGTTGACGCTGCACGAACCGCGCTTGCTCGTGTTGGTGTTGGTCACATCGTACGGCAAAACCACGGGAGGCAGTGCCAGCGGTGGATCGAAGCTTTTTGTTTTGGTAGCGCGCGCGCGAACAATGGGGTTGCGCCACGCGGAGTGTCTGGTCGTGTGGGTGTCTGTGTGGTGGAAGCAAGGGGGACGGGGGGGAGGGGGGGGGGGAAGGCATGAAGTAAGCGGCAAGCTAACACCTCCGCTTTTCTTCTTCGCGGCTGACGAATGGGTAGAAACTGCGTATAAGTGGGCTATATTAAAGCACCTCGATGTGTTTGGGTCTGTCTTGCAAGTAGCGTCAAATGCGCCAGTACACGAGGCCCGTGTCTGGAACTGTCCTTGGAGCAAACGGCGGCGCAGGACTGATGGGGAGGGGGGGGGGGGGGTGTATAAAACGGGAAAGGGGAAGTGATCGGCCCTTGGAAGCGAATGGCGGCGGAGCACCCGCTCGTGGCGCATGTCTCGCGCGTTTCCACAACAATGGTTAGCGGTACTTGGAATCGTGAATTTTATTAAGGGACTTTAGACTATCCGACCTTCGCTGCATTTCACGCTATATCTAACCCAGGCGATTGTTTCATTTTGTACGGTGCGCGAGTGACAAATCTTCGTGCAAAGCCCACAAGCCTACTGCAATTCTTCCCATTCTACCCCTACCTTTTATGTCTAATACTGGGAGAGAAAATGACCTTGGTTTTTTTTTTTCATTTACGCATTAACGAATGCTCAGTCTCCTTTCCAAATGCAGTACACAAAATGCAGTCCCACTATTCACACTGTACAAAAGACACTGAGTTTCTCGGCAGACACGACGAGAAAATAATCTCCGGACACGACTCATTCACGTTCGAATCCTGTTTGTTTAGTACGTGTGTATGCTTCCGGCCAACACAGTCTGCAGACAGTTTGTTTGTACGACAAATGTGACGGGAGCGTCATACGCGAAAGGACCACGCCCCAAACTGTAGTGGGTTTTAGGGAACCGTTTTTGAACGTGCGATACGGTACAATGCGCCCTCCGGTACAAACTGCGCATGCGCTAGCTCAGAAGAGTGGCATATGCTTAGTTCGTACCGTACCGTTCTTACATTAGGGAGTTTTAGTTAATCGTTTTCAAAGGCCCGCTACCGCTACGGTCGCGCTTCAGAGCATGCGTCAGAGTGGCAGCGCGAGCTCCCGCTACAAATAGCGTGACCCGAAAACAGAATCTACTAAAACTCTCTAGCATCGGATGTGGAAACACAGTTCCCTAAAACTCTCTAGGGTTCTGCACACTTCATTTTGTGTGAGTGATGGTATCGGCAGTCTGACCGCGGCGTAACGGTTGGCACAAAACGCCAAACTCTTCAAACTCATGCTGTCATCCGAGTAAAAAAAAAAAAAGTATCGTCATTTTTCGGACATTTTTTTATTAGATGTTCGCGGCGAGCATAATCCGCGAGTATATGCGCAGGAAACCCCAATAACCGAAATCTGGACACTATTTTGTCATTTAAAATTTCCGAACACTGATTATAATTTTTTGAAGCAGTTAACAATGACTTCCAGTACCAACCACGGGACCCGTGTTTGGACGGCAATTTAAATTTAAACAATACAATTTTATTTTTGGCGGCGAGACAAAACGGGGCAGGACAACGCTTTTTTTTTTCCTTTTGTGTTCGTGTGTGCACCGTTTTTCCACTTTTCTTTTTTTTTTTTTTTTTTTAGTAATAATACGGGTGCGCGAATAGTAAAATTTCCACTCGGATCAAACTCGAATCGCGTAATGCCAAATATTGGCAAAAAAAGCAAAATCTTACTCGTAATGCTCACAAGACAAAAGAAAGGAGTGACGCAGATGGGGAAAGATGCAGTGTATGTTTATTCTTCTGCAGAGCACGCGGAGCAAAATAATGGCTAACACAAATAACACATCCACATGTGGATGGGTTATTCCTACTCCCCGAACGTGTTCTCCGACCGAAGCATTCGTGCTTCGTATAAGAAAAACAAGAAAGAAACCACTTTCTTTTTTTTTTTTTTCAAAATGGTTTTTTTGTTTAGGTTCTTGAACGCAGGCTTGATTTAGATTCGACACAGGCCTTAAATGATTATTTCGCCCTCTGAAAACAGTTTCTGAATAGCACCTAATTTTTGCCAGGAGTACTGATATTCAATGTTGCTAATCATTCGAAAGCTCCAATACGAGGAGTTCGGTTGGTTGATTGATTTATAATGAAAGACACAGAGAAGTTAGTCTGGACGTTTATCCTATTTGGCTACTCCGCACTTGGATTAGACGAAATAGGAAAACAATATTGTGATTGTGATAATTATAATGATTATACAAGATATGAGAGGGATGAAGTTAAAATACAGACACACACATACACACACGCACGCACGCACGCACACACGCACGCAAGCACACGCACACGCACACGCACACACACACACACACGCACACACACACACACACATGCACACACACACACACACACACAGGTTGACAGTCCGGTATTAGTAAGGAAAGGTATCAGGCGCCATACACTTTGGAAATGGTGAAGGGCAGTTTGGCCGATGGTTTAGTGTGTGTTGTAGAGCTAGTGATTGGTTGTGGTTGTTCGTACACTCACACAGGATATGTTCTATTGAGCTTCCTTATTGGCAGTAGGAACTATACTGCCAAGGAGGTGAAGAAATATGGGGTGTATGCCACGCCTAGTTTTAGACAAGGTAGGAAAGCTTCCAGTGGCCTTGGTAGTCCAGATGGAGTGCTAAAAAATGTGGTTTAGGCGTTAGGTAGGGTATGGTGCTAGCTCTTCTCTGACCAGTAGTGTTTATGACAACGACAACGACAAAATATATAGAGACGACTTCAAAAAAAAGAAACCAAGAAGAAAGAAAATGTTATTGCTTCTCGGCTCGCACCACAAAAGTATGGCAGGCATTATTATTAGTGTTTATGACTGTGATTTTCTACATAATGGGCAAAAGCGTTAACGTCCACCCTGGTGTGTGGTATATGAATTACTCTGCTGCCAACGGTAGATTTCACCGCAACGTCAGCAGCTTCGTTCTCGGGAGCTCTGCAGAGACCTGGTATTCACTAAAAGTTGATTTTATGTCCTTTTTGTCCCTTCGTGTTGCACAGTATACATATGATATATGCAATGCATTCATATGAGCTTCGCTTCATTACAGATTGGAGTATTCGGAGTGCTGGCTTAGAGTCGCTAAAAATATTCCATTCTTGAGTGAGTTGTGATTTAAATGCCACAATTCATCTTGCATATGGCTGTCATCTCCAAAGCAGCTGCCGCTGGTTTGTGTTTCTTTTTGTCCGATTTCATACGCTAAAGGCGATTTTGAGCGGGTATCGCGAACTGCTGCAGCTGAGCATGACTTGGTGCTAGACCCATTTGTGTATAGGGGCGTTGTATATCTGCACATTTTGTGCCAGTGCTAGTTGTTTTAGAAAGGATATTAAAGTCAAGGCATTCTTGTGTATATCTGTCACTTTCGGAATCGCAGATTATGTCGATAGTGACCAAGGGGGCAAAGTTTTGCCTTTTGGACGGACGAATCCTTCAGGATACTTGTGTTTATGTAGCACTTTGGCAAAACTTCACAGTGATCATGTTGAGGATAATGCAGTAAGTTGGTGTTCCGCGTGCCTTATAAGGTGTCGAAGGTGCAACCGTACGGTCTCCTGTGTCTTGCACATTTCCAGTGGAAATCTGTAGATCTCCGCAATGGTAGCAGGAGTAGAATTGCAGCGAGGCAATCTGAGACAGGCGTGAAGGGTTTGTGGAAAAAGACTTTGCAGAAAGCGGATTTATATCTTCGCACCTCTATAAAAAGACCTTCAAAAAGTCGCTGTAAGGATCCTACACTAGCACCCCACGTAGTACCACTAATAAAACGCGTGAAGGAAATGACAGATGTTAATTTTGTGTTTATGCACCTGACATGTGACGTCTCTGTCAGGCAACGACCGAAAGTCGCACCTAAAAATAATATACTTTGTCGGACGTACGGAATTTGTTAGCCGCCTAAGGTAAGCGGGTATTTTTGAATACATTTCCCGGAAATAGGAATCACAACTGATTTGGCTGTGGCTATCATCTGGAAAACACGTACCCTCACAAACCTATTAATTGTTGAAAGAAGGCTTTGAACTTGTGCTTAAAGGGATGCTGAACCGAAATTTGAATTTCACAAATAAGGTAGCAGCAGTGTTCAACGGGGCGCCACAAACCCCAGAAACACCACTCATAAAGCGATATCTCGAAAGGATATTCGTATTTTTGTTAAATAATGATGCAATTGGGTCAGAATTGCGACGTCGCGTTTCCTGCAGAATTGTTGAGGAGGAGGGAAGACGGTCTTGCTTCCTTCTCCCTTCCCGTCCTCGCGGAGTCAAAGCGAGAAGAGAAGAAAGGAGAATCGCGACGTCAAGGGCTTTTTTAGCCTTGTTCAAGCGCGCTCTTCTTTCGCAAAAATACGACCACCCGTTGGAAATATCACTTTGTGAGTGATGCTTTCGGGTTTGTAGCGCCCCGTCTAGCGCTTCCGCGCTGTTTTCTGAAATCAAAATTTCGTTTCAGCATTCCTTTAAACTTCAGGTCGTGTAACTCCAGCTGCCCATACTCAAATATTGTCGGCATAGATCGAGGCTTGTACAGTCGTAGGCATATACTTTCTCTACAATGTTAATGAGTTCTACATTAAACAAAGTAGGCATCAGGACTCTGCCCTGCGGTACTTCTCAGTTGATGTCACGGGTGTTAGTATTCTCGTCACAGGTTGACATATAAATTGTTCGGCCCGTCATGGTAGCTTACCAAGATAATTGTTCCCCAATGCATAGGTCCTTGAGTGCATTAAAAACTGCCTCATGGGTGACATTACCGTACAGACCTTGAATATCTAGAAATGCAGCCATTGTTATTCGGTGTTCAGTTTTTGGTTGTTCTACGAACGTGACAAGTCAACAACACTGTTCACTGAAGTTAGTCCAGAGCGAAAGCCGGACATTATGCAAGGGTAGTACTTGTTACTTTTCATGTAACATTCGAGACTCACATGAATTATTTTTATCATTAGTTTTCCTATACAACTTGTGAGGGAAATCAGTTTTGTAAAGGCTGCATTTCTGCATTTTTTTAAAACCAAATAATGGCTTCTGTAAAGATTTTAATATTTGTCGCACATTCGCACGCGTCATTCAAGACGCCTGCTAGGTTGGCCCGTCTGCACCGTTTGTTGGTTGCTGTGCTTGAGAACATGAGAATCCGCTTACGTTTATATATGTCGACATGTGATCGCTTCCATGTGTTTCAATATCCTCAGTCCAGTAGATGTAGGTTGAGAGTTTCTGGGAAGTAAATGATAAGTCGAGGTAGCTGTTATATTTTATGTCACATAAATATGGCGGACTGCCATCGTTAAATATTATGAGGTTGTTCAAGTTCATAAATTCAACTATACGTATTCCTCGATCGTTATTTCTTATGCTTTCCTAGATGGAATGGTGGGCATTGAAGTATGCCGTAATAATGCATGGTGCAGTAGAATAATCAAGAGGGTTCTGCAGGTGTGCATCATCTTATCTTGGACGTGGCAATATATAGGTGCCAACAATTGAGAAAATACGCTTTCCTTGTTTTATAGTGATACATAAGTGTTGTTGGGATGAGGAGTGATTTGATAATTTACGTAGCTAAGGTCCGTCCTTATCGCGAGTATTCACCTCGTATGTGTGGTGTCAATGCTCCAAAGAAACCGATGTTAGGGACATTGCTATGAGCTAATACGTGGGTCAAGATTTCACTCCCAAAAAACGATCGGTCACAAATCGGAGATGCAATTTAAATCTCTCAAAATAGTAGGTACAGGAAGCCTAGATCTCACACTACCGCGTGAGGAGTTTGCTGAGTATCCATTGTTTCTGAAATATTAGTGACATGCCAATGTCCGCCAATGTCCGGTCCTCGAGACGTCTCGAGGTGCGTTCAGCAGGCGAAGAACGCATGCGGAATTACTGAAGTATGTCGTCTGCAACACTTTGAATCGGTTGCATAACGATGCGATTATGATCCTGTATAAAATTGAGACATAAGTCAGGTTTAAGAAAGCTCGTCAAGTTTAAAAGAAGTGAATTGTATTTCCGTGCGATACGTAATATCGTCTGGCAAAAATTATCACACGCGTTGAGATCTGCTACAAATATAACGAGAGGAGCATCTGTCTTACACGATAGCAAAGGAGCGTCAGGCACTCTTTTTGATTTTGCAGTTGACGTGCATTTTACTGAAGGAGCAATTATTTGGAGTCTAACGTAAGCGACTCGAGATACAATATATTATTAGAAGGCTTGCAATATGGGACTGTGTTTTTGTACGCGCTTGAAACTATCACGGCGAGAAAACAAATCCTGCTGATTCTTGCGTTTTTAGCAAGACTCAAAAAGCCAAATGACTCAATAAAAGCATTTGGTAAGTTCATTTTTGCTACGGAAAGTTCGTTTGGTCACACGAGCGTGCATTAAAGCAAATTTTATGCCGTCATAACTTTTTAAAACACGTACCAGCCTGCACTTCGATGTTAATACGTCTTCGTTGTAACTTATCATTATACGTGATTCGGCTTCCTAATGTTTTCACCCTTCTCAAATATTTCGGAAGCTTGCACGGGGCTCGAGCGTCGATGAATGCTGTGCATAAGCACTCTGCGCTTCCGAAATTCCACAGAAAGTTGGCCCCGAGAAAAAGAGTTCCGTTCCTCGCCACCAACATAATTCAGTGCAATCGCGTGCTCTATCAGAAAAGACAACTGGGCCAAACTGGGCTCTCGCAGGCGTTGTGTCGTTTGCTAGCAAGGCAAAACCGGTTGTAAAACTTTACTACAGGCTTTTATCATCGCTACATGGCAGTGAAATGATAGGAAAAGTCTTTATAATTTGCTATTGAGAAGCCACATTGCTCACAAAAAAGTTATTTACTTTTTATCAGTCAAATTCAAATTTCGCATTGAGCACCCATGCATTTGTTCATAACAACGGCCCTAGCAACGAGTTGTATAAAGCACAACGCTATATTGTTACGTTATCACTTACGGGCTCAATTACTCTAAAACAGCCAGGGGACCGCGAGAATTCAAAAATTTCGTACCCTGAAAGTTTAAATTTATTTGTAATATATGGTTCACAAACCATAATAACAGGAAACTGGTGTTTGTATGTAAATTGCTTGAAGTATGACGTGCGTGACTGAGGACAACTTGAATTCCGTTGGAAGACTCTTGAAATAAAAATTTCCTTCAATGGACGCATTGCACATATATTAGTGTTGTGGTTCCTATTTGTGTATGATTTTCCAAAAAGAAATGGCTAAAAATGCGAACAGTTAATCAAATACTGTCTTTGCGAGACAGGCAATTGGAGATGAAATCTGGACAAGGAAATCGTGTACGTGCTTCTCTGCCGCGAGGATGATTGCTAACCACACTCCCGTTGTTGGTTGCACACGATGAGGGGTGAGCTGGTCGGCGCGCAGTGGGCGTGGTTTTCTTGCACGTTTTCCTTTCAGTACGTTGCTGTACGATGGTTAAATGCCATATTGGCCCCATGTTAGTTACTGATTTAGGTCCTCGTTTTCGATTAGTTTCTTGGAGCAGGTCTGATTTCAGAAAACTGTTTCTGGCCGTTGTTTTTCTCACTGAGACGTATGCGGACCGGCGGTAACGGACGGCCCATCTTGTCTTCTTTCGTACGTTGAGAAATAAATTGGTTTGTGTCATCTGGAACGCTATTCTTGAGGATTGAGTAGCGAGCTGTTGTTTAGTCTAGGATGCCGACTTTAATAGGCGACTAATCTCTAGTTTAGCCTCTCACTTGCAGCGACGAAATGAAGATTCATGGTATTCGCCACAGTTACAACAGCGTGAGTGTTGTATTTGCGTTGCGTTGAGACCGCGGATGTGACCTAGAATACTTCGAGCTTGTTGGAGCATATAGGCATGTACATTTAACATGTCCGAAGGACGAACACCGGTGGCACTGGTTTTTTGACAAAACAAAGACTTGTCCGACAAATTTTTGTCGGACAAGTCCCAAAAAAATGTACTCAGGCGATTCCGGAGAGGGGAATGTTATACCCACAGATGTGGATGTACCCAGTTGTCGTGCGGATACCACTTCCATGTTATTGTTGCACCTTTGCTGTACTTGCATGTCTACTGAGTTGATATAAATGCTTGTTTAGACTCCCTTGACTTTGCTTTTAGTAGCGATGGTGGCCCAAGTATTTAACTATAATTCCTAGCAGATAAGTTATCTTTAGCAGTAATGTTGATGCGTCTATATTATCAGTATTCCCATTAAAAAGTGAGTTAGAAGTGAATTCTGGTGTATATTTAACCCGTGAACCTGAATACCCAAACCATTTGCTGCGGAAGTAATGTTAAATGCGAGAAAACGCAAAAGACAGTTGCTGTACGTGACGTCATCGACGGATCTTTTGGCTGCCCAAGGCTAGGGAGGCGGGGCTTCAGCCCTATTTTGAATTGCTCTTGTGGCTCTCCGGCGCGTCGCATTGAAACATAATTGTGATATCTGTTATTCTAAAGGCCAAATTAACGCAATTCAAGCGTTTTTCTCAAATGCAGAAGTGCCCATCTTCCCCTTAAGGTGGTCGTTTGGGTGGGGTTTGTATTATCCAGGCCGAAACGTGCGATTCTAGCAATTCACAAAGTGGAAGTTGATTCAACGTTGTGATGACTTTTTTTTTATCCAAAGCTGGGGGTGATCTCACCTTGGCAAGTAGTGATTTCGCGCCCCTAGTGACTATGATATTGTGTAAAATCCAGCGTGTCCACGAATGCGGACTGGCTGTGTCTCAGAACATCCATTTCACTGGACACATGGAAGGAAGATAAAACGAAGAACAAAAAAGCTCCTCCTCAACCATCTCATAATTCTTTCCTGGCGCCCATATTGTAGAACAAAAGGAGAAAAAAAAACGTTCAGCCTTTCCACTATGGGGAAAAGGGTTAAGCAGCTTAGCTGTACTATGGTTGGAAGCAAGTCGGCAAGCCAGAGTGGAGAGCCTCGAAGGGTTGCCGCCGTCACTTATAGGTGGCGGCAGCTGTCCAGAGTTCTGTGTAATCAGGTAATTTGATGACGGACATAATCCTGGAGAAACTAGCCCTGAACAGCTTCGCTGTAAAAGTAGTGATTTGGAAATTGCATTGGTTCTAAATAACCTTGAACCACACAAAAGAGGACAAGTACGCGGGCATGTTAAGTCTCATAAATTGCAAAGAGGCTTAAGCATATTTTTAGACATACACGTATACAGTATCACCATAAAAGTGCTGTACAAATTTATGACTATTTAGTTGCCACCTTTGAGTATTCACATAACTAATACATGCGAGATTGTAGTTCATTATATCACCGAATAAAAACTACCACATTACTTTCCTTGCTTACTCTAAAGCGAATTGGTTTACAATGCGTCATCATTGTCAGTTTGCTCCGTTTTTTTCTGTTCTTTCTACACTAAACAGAGCGAGATCACAATGTCTGTCCTGGCCAACGGAATCTCGCAAATACTAAAGTCATAATTTCAACTTGGTGAACGGCCTCTCGCAGCCAGCGATGGACACTGCACTGGTTAGCAGTATTTGAATGTCGATTCAAGGATGGGGTTAAAGCGCTCTCACCTCCACATTCGTCAATAAAATGAGGAAGTTATTCAGGTCTTGGTACATTCAGGCCAGTTTGCCTTGAAAGCAACAATCTGCAATCTAAAAAATTTTCATACAAATCATGCATGTTGACGTCAGAGCTGTAGAATTCTCCGAGACGGCAGCATTTTGTCTTTAAGTTATCTTTGTCGGTAGCGTAGCCCAGTACGTCAATATCCACGCGGACACCAAACTTGGCATCAGTGTCAAATAGGCGAGTGAAACTTTCGTCGATTTCTTCATATGGAGACGGCACAGTGTACATTTCATGGCCCTTTTGATCTCCTGATTGATCATTAAGCCGTCCCATCTCGAATTTTCGCCAGGTTATTTGTGTGTGTATTTTTAACTTGGATGGCTTTTAACTTTTATGCACGGCTCATCGCAGAGACGAAGCGCTCATCAAGTGACACGGTTACAATTGTTGTTGTTTTCATTAAAATAATGGTCTCGGAGTGCTTTCATGTATGAGGCAGCTTAGTGAAAGTTCGTTTTTAAATCATGTAACCATTTTTCAGCGCGATCTTTGCAAATCAGTACCTTGTTCCAAAATCCGAGCAAAATTAGAAAACGGTAACTCAGCATCTGGCTGTAAAACACCAGTCTTGCTTCACTTTCTGTCTCGCAAGTTTTACTTTCATTATTTATCATTTTCTGTAGAACTTGAAGCTTCCCTCGTGGTGACGGGATTCACTGGTTCCGTCCTTGCACTCAAACTCGTTTCGGGCTCTGACTTGAGAACAATAGACACGGCGTCTTTTAGTTTTTTCCACATCTACGTTGAACAAGAAAAGAATTGGCGCAGAAAAAAAAATGGCCCGAGAAAAAATGGTTTCAAAATAAACGCCCCCCCACCCCCCCTCCCCCGGAAAAGGAAGGCCCCGGAAAATACTACTTCGGGAAATATGGCCCCGGAAAGAACGGTCGCAACTACCATGTAGGAAAAAAATGGTTCCTAAAGGATAAGAATTTTTTTTTCCGCAGCGCATATTTTGATGTGAGAAATATTAACCTCGCCAATATCCCCCGTTGCAGTAATCACATTCTGGTTTAAAGTGGTGTCTTTATTTTTTAATAAAAAGAAACAGGGAGATGCACTTCTGCATACTGGAGTAAACACTCTAAGTATATGCAGAAGCGTAAGAATCGAATGCTATCACCGACGGCAGTTAGGATGTCCTCAATCGCCGTCATCCCAATGACATATTCCTCGCATTAGTTCTTGAGACGGCATTGCATTTTGACGAGCGCTGACTTGCTTCTCTCCTTGGGAGTTGCACCGACTGGGATCTGGGCTATCTATAATTACGTTCAATCTCTCTGAGCGTAAGGCGTCGATGGCCCTCCACAGTGCAGGCACGTAGCGCCTGGGCCCCCCCTCCTGAAATCTTCTATTTCGCTGGGTCCTTCTCCACCCCTCCCCCTCATACAGCATTTTGCCATGGGCGCCCTCCCCCCCGTAACAAAATCCTGGCTACGTGCCTGCCACACTTTGTGATGCCTCATGTGTGTAGTCAACAATGCCTCCAAATCTTCTTTTCCACATTTCACGCAGGTGTGTTGATGTGCGTGTCCTGTTTCTTTTTATTCGAAATAAAAATTGCGGCCCTTCAGACCAGAATGCGATTACTGTGTTGGGAGGAAATTTGCGAGGTGAATAGCTCTCATTTCCGAATGTGTTCCGCGAGATATGTTTTTTTCTTACCTTTGGGACCATTTTTTGCTCTTGCCCTGTGAAACCATTCATTCCAGGGCCTTTTTTTCTAACGAGGCCCTTTATTCGGGGAACATTTCTTTCAGAACCAGAAGAAAAACAAAACGTAAAATCCTTCGACTGTCCCGGAAAAGGCACCTCTCGTGTGTTTTCTTTTGCAGTGTGCACGCCCATCAAGTTGAGGGAGTGATGGGCACAATTTACAAACACTACCAGTTTTTTTTTTTGGGGGGGGGGGGGGGGGGCGGGGAGTATTTTTTTATTGTCACCCCCTTTTTTCTCGAGCCCTCACAGCAGCATTGTCCTAATACTGGGACTCACGATCCTGTAAATCCATATTGTTTCTCTTTAGCTGCTTTGGTATGACCTCTAAGAAGCTTTCATCCTCTTTCTTCAGTAGTGGGAAAGGTGTAAAAACTCGCACACGGACCAATCACAGAGCAGGAGGGCGGGGCCAAACCGGTTCTCAACCAATCAAAGTGAAATAAGGCGGGGCTTGTTCCCTCTCTCCCATCTTAGTGACAGGCGGTTGTCCTCACCACATGATGTCACCGGGTTCGAGCTCCATCCGAAAGAGGGTGCTAGGCGCTATGGGATTTGAATTGCGGCGCGGGAAAGTGGATTTGCGGGGCATCACTCCTGCGGTCACGTGACGAAGGTCATGTTATATTATTTGAATTGCTGCGCGGTAAATGTTTTATTCCCTAAAAAGGTTATGCGGTTGCTGGGGATCAACCAAGGTACTTCTTAAAAGTCCAACACTCAATCGCTTGAGCTACCAGCTCAAGCGGTTGAGTTTTGGACTGCTGTGCGCATTTTGTTTTGTAGATTTAATACAGCTATATACAAAATAATATACTATGTACACATGGTTCACTCACTTCGAATATAATACAAGCTATTTACATACTCTCATTGAAGACCCCACTGCATTTGAGTCAATAGTAATACATTTCACTAACAGGATTCCGCTGTTGATACAGGTATCACTTCTGCGTAGTTCAGCTGCAAGGTAAAGAGGTTGCTGTCTATGATGTCCGGTGCATGGCTAAGATTACTTACAACTTCTTTTCATTCCGTATATCTTCGCAAATTTTAGCCATTCGTTAACCGACTGGTTAAGCTATGTTCTTGAAATTTACACATGAAGGCTTTACAACCCCTCCTTCCATGTCAACCTTTCTTGTTTTCCATAGACTGTAAAACCCTAGAACGACAAGCGCGTCTAGCACACTATCTAGTTGCATCGAAAAATGTATATAACGAAGAATTTTCTCGTCCACCTCAAGATATTTCTTCAATGCGCTTTTAAAAAAACACAAAACAACTCGTCTGCAGAAATTACGAAAGCATGTGTAAATGTCTGGGTAGTCTTGCAGAGCCTGGAGTCAAGGGACCATGTTTCCTCAATGCCTCTGGACTCGAACCACTCCTTCATCGACCCAGTTTGCGAATGGAAGCGAAATAAGAATGTTTTAATTTTGGCGAAATTGACATTTTTTTAATTTTTTTTTATTAAGTCCATATCACAGTTTTGTTGAGGATCGAACGGGCTTAATCGATATAGCGGTTCAAGGATCATGTTCTTATTAGCTGTTTCACTAGACTTATTTTGGAGCATGACTCTAAAAAAGCCTGATCAAATCTAACCTTCAGAAAGTCTAAGGTGCCTGCTACTTTCTTATAAAAAAACGTAACTTTCTTATATTGTGCGAGACCACCAATCGGTTCTTCAAAGCAAATTGTTTTGTGTATGTTTATGCACCGGAAGTTAGTCTGCCTCAGTGGGGTCTGGTGTCTCAGCTGTAGATGAGCAATTTAGCCAGTGAAGTACAACCGCTAGCCTGGGGTCTTTAACGTGCACCACGCAGTAGTGATACACGACCGTACGCCGCGGTACGATGCTCATCCAGATCGAAACGGGCAGGAGCGGGGATTGAAACCAGGATTCTGGGTTCTGCAGCGCGAGCTTCCGCTTCAAGCGCTCCGAGCTGGTGTGCGCTAGACCACTCTGCCACCAATCCCCCAATCGGTTCTTAGGTTCAATGTGGTTTGTTGAAAATAATTTCTTAGAAATTTCAAGGAATAGGTGTTTTGGTTTCTGGAAAAGTTCCACCCGGCAATTAATTGCCTCACAAAGATGTGACCTAGGCGAAGACCACCACCTTCGATGGAACGAATTAAATTAGATCGTCTAATCGGTTCATAGGAAGACCTCCAAATAAATGTGGCGAATACCCTATTGAACATATTAACCGTCGTTCTCGAACAGTGCATGACCTGAGGGAGGTTACGTCAGTTGCTACAAAAAAATATGTTGCAAACGGCAGCTCGACCAAAGATCGAAAGGTACCTCATGTTCCACATACGCGTAGACGATTTAACACTCATTCCGACGCTCTCCCGCATGGACTTCGGGTTGTCCATAGCAATTAAAGGTACACCTAAAAATCTAGATGGCGTTGCCCCACACACCCCCCACCAAGAGCCACAAGTTTTGTCATTGTTAGTGGCAGCACCAGAGGTAGCACAGAAGTTTAGAACATATTACATTGCGTTTAGTATGCTAGCTTCATCGAAAATCACCACCACCAGATCATCTGCATATGCGAGGATATTCACCTCACCATGGGGACGAAAACCTCGAACCGTGTTGTTGTTTATTATGTTTATGCAAAGTGGTTCCAAATACAAGTCAAAGAGTAATGGTGAGAAAGGGCGACCCTGACGTACCGAGCGTTTAACCTGAATGGTCTTTGAGAGAGACCCTTTAATAACCAACCTAGTCGTCATTTCGTTGTAACAAAGTCTTACGCCTTCTCAGTTTTTTCGCCTACTTTTATATGTTACAGAAGAGTGAAAAGGGAAGGATATTCTACACTCTCAAAGGCTTTTGAAAGGTCAATTTGTGATTTGCAGCTGTTTCACAAGTTCTTTCACATATTTCTAATATGGATCGTACAATGTGAAGGTTTATTTGAATATTTCTTTATTTTATTGTGCGTTGATCAAAGGTAAATACATTAGAAATATTACAGAAGGAGGTCCCAGAGTCAGAGACTGGAAAGGGACCTCCTGTTAATGGTAGCAATAATAATAAAACAAATTTACAGCAGTCAGAATAGAAAATAAATTATGACATGAATAAGTGAAACACAGAACTAATTGCAGTGATATAAAATGAACAAAATAACAGTAAGTTAAACACTCATAATAATTATAAACTTATAAATAAAATAACACTGAATAAACAGAGCAAGGTTATAACAGTTGGAATTGCAAATAAATTTTGAGAATAAGTGAAATGCAGTACTAATTACAATAATATGAGAGACAAAACGGCAATTATCAAAAAGAGAGATACACAATGACGTCACGACAGCAATATATGACTAAAAGGACTGAAGAAATGTGCGAAGTTTCTGCTTAAACACGTGAATTGATGGTGATTGCTTGATGGCTAAAGGTAATGAATTCCACACAGCCGTGGCTGAGAAGTTGGTGGTAAATTTACCATAGTTTGTCCTAGGCTTAGGCAATAACAAGTTATGATGAAATGCGAATCGAGTTATCTTATGCTGTGGAAACTGATTATCGTTAAGAAGTGTTAGAGCGAGTTTGCCGTTCACGAAATTATACATAAGTAACCCGAGGGTATGTTTATTTAAATTGCTAACAGATAAAATATTAAAAGCGCGAAAAAACCAAGAAATATCAGATGAAAAGTGACTAAAGGTGATGATACGAAATGCTTGATTTTGGACGTGCTGCAATGGAGACAAATGTGTGCGATAAGTATTTCCCCACGAAGATATGCAGTAGTTAAGATGACTATGTATAAATGCGTAGTAGAGGGAAATGAGCGTATCGATGTGGAAAAAGGCGCGTACTTTGATTAATGCTCTTATGCCGAATGCTGCTTTTCTAGTTAAGGAGTTAATATGCCTGTGGAATTTTAAATGAGTGTCTAATTCAACCCCAAGAAATACAACGTGGCTTGCAGCCGTCAATACATTAGAGTTTAAGTGAACCGATGGAAGCCCTGGAACGATTTTGTTGGTTGATGTGAAAATGACAAAAGTAGATTTAGAAGCGTTAATGTTCAGTATATTACGCCGACACCAGTCAGCAACATTGGCAGCGTCAGCGTTAATTTTGAGTAACAATGAGTCAAGGCTGTTATCGGAAGTAAAGATGGTAGTATCGTCAGAGTATAGTAAACAGTCAGAAAAATTAATGCACTGAGGAAGGTCGTTAATATATATTAGGAACAGCAGAGGTCCAAGAATGGAGCCCTGGGGGACGCCAATATTAGTTGTTCTAAAGTGGGAATAGGCACCAGAAATATAGACGACCTGTTGTCTGTCCTGTAAATAGTTGCTAATTAATGCTAGTGTGGGACCAGTTATACCAATAGCGTCTAGTTTTGCAAAAAGTATGTTATGGTTAATTGAATCAAAAGCTTTAGAAAGGTCAATAAATAAAGCACCAGCAAATTTACCGCAGTCTATGGCTCTTTTAATATCATCAGTTAAGGAAATTAGTGCCAGGTCAGTTGAAAAACCAGCCCTAAAACCAAACTGACGGGGCGACAGGACGTTAAATTTTGAGAGGTAGCATGTGAGACGTATAACAACTAGTTTTTCAATAATTGTAGGAGCAAGCTTGCTGGTCTCCTACAACCGAGGATATCAAACTTTGCAATCGTCCTGCGAGCAGGCCGGCGTATATTTTATAGCCACAAATTATAAGGCTAATTGGTCTGTAGCCATTAATCTCCTGTAGCTTGTGTGGACCTTTCGATTTCGGAATGAGTATCGTATGCGCTTTTCGAAACGATGGTGGTAAGACACCTTTTTTATATGATGCATTTAATACACTAAGAAGTACTGGTGCAGGTTCGTTTTTTCTACTTCTTAAAGAAATTTGCCGGAAGGCCATCTGGACTGGAAGTTTTTCGACTTTTCATCTCAACGATGTTAGCTTCGACTTCTTCAACTGTCAGGGCTCCGTTTAGGCTCATGGTCACATCACTATGCAGGGTGGGTACTGCATATATTACTTTGTCTTGTCTCGGGTGTGTAAGACTGGAATTTTGTAAAAAAAAAAAAAAAAAATGTATTCGTAGTCACAAAAGCGTCTTGAATGTCCCTTTCATCAGTCAGGAGTGCCCAATTTTGTTGTAGGAGGGTGACTAATTTCTTTTTGGCGCACTCTCTTTCCGCGTGTAGATATCTTTTCGCCGGATGGTTCTGCTTCAATTACTTGCATAGTTGGTGTTCTTGCAGCAGTACCTTCATAGTGTCTCGTCTCATGATTTTGAAGTGCTTTTTCGAGTTTTTAATTTCTTTTTTGTATTGCCCGGGATGGAGGCACTCAAGTTGGAGTATGTATAGCATATCACTATTCAGGCGTCTTTCTTCTGCTTTCTCGAAAAATCTAATGACTGAGGAAATTTGGATGGCAATTTTTCTTGCTTCAAATTTAAAAGACCCCCATTTCTGGCACCAGCCATCTTTCGTCAGTTTGAGTTCATCTATCATTTTTCACCCTTTATTTGAAGTGCACATTGGTGTTTTATGTACGTTGTATACAACGTATACAACGTACATTAACGAATTACCGAAAATATATCGCATGTTCTGCAAAACCAACAAACACAAAAAAAAGCGTTTTTTGTCGTTTTTTGCGTAAATATTTTTTCACGCATTGTCAAACAATCAAACTCCGTTCAAATGTTTTTCTTTTTTTTTTAATGGCCGATCCCGATTCTGAAGTTTAGGAGCTTGCTTTTCTATAAGTCACAGGTTCTCAACAACTTCCAAAGTTTTTTTTTTTTTTTTTGTCTTTTTTTTTAATGAAATGATGTCGTTTTGGTAGCGTACTCGGAAAAACTTTTCGAGTAAGTCAATGAGTTGATTTTCGGCATTCTCATTGGTGCCTTTTTGGTGCCTTTTCATAAACGTCGTCACGCCGCCTGGTCTACGTGGACAGAAAGAAACGCGTGACCCGAGGCTTAGGTAAACACGCCTCAGTGATTCACGCGCTAGCCTCTAGCCGGCTTCAAGATTTTCCTACGCTTATCGGGTAAGCAAATTTGAAAGCCGGCTAAAGGACGGCGCGTGAATCACTGGAACGTGTTTACCTAAAACACGACCCCCCCCCCCCCCCCCCCCCCCTTCCCCATGCCCCCTTATCTCCTGCTGTAAACCTGGCGATGTGACGTTATAAAAACGCGCCCATCGGTACCGAAATTGGACCCTTGACTCACTTCACGAGCTTTTCCGAATATACTTTCTGGTAAAGTTTGTCATTCAACTCCATGTATTCACGTGTTCCGTTGGCTGCCATTTCCTCGTTGAAACATAAAATAAAAATCCCTTTTAACTTTTGAATTAGATAAACGGTACGTTATGAAACTTTCTCATCTGATACCAACCACTAGCGCTACATCCGGGCGGCGACTGCGTACGCGATGCGTAAATTACTTTTGCAGTGAGAGAAACACGGTTTTGTTTTCCTCCGAAACACACGGTAGAAGGCTTGCATGATTGATCGCTTGAGGATAGCTATGCGCCGAGAAAATGAGGGAGAGGAGGAAACGAGAGCGCGCGGGGAGCGCCAAATGCCGAGCTCTAATTGGAAGGATTAGTGGGTAGGCCTAAAGATGGCCTTTGTCTCCACTGCACTCGTCGAACTTGTTTGAATGAGGAAGTCAAACGCCTGACGCCGGCGTTCCGTTCGTTTCACGAGTGCAATGGAGACAAAGGCAGCTAGGCATAAGTCTACCCACTAATGCTTCCAATGAGAGCTCGGCATTCCGACGCCCCCGAGTGCTTTCGTTTCCTCCTCTCCTCAGTTTCATGGCCGGCGCATCGGCGACTTCAGCGAAATCGACAGCACTTAGCGCCCAGAACAGAAACCTGTAGCGGCTCGTTTGATAGCCAGCCTTCTCGAGCAAATGATATACAGGGTGTTCCACATAATCTTGCCAAGATTTAAGAATACCTTGGCGTATTTGGGGAAGACGAAACCAACGAAATGAGTTTGTTCATTGTTTGGAGCAAGTCGGGCTATTTTTGGTATTTTGCCTCATTAACCAATTTAGATTAATTAATGAACTTTTGAAATATTTAATCTAGAGCAAACTTGTTCAGAATGGGAGAGTTGTAGAATGTCCTCACTCAAAAACATCCAATTCAGCGGTTTTTAGCGAAACACCCCCCCCCCCCCCCCCCCCCCCCGCACGGTTCTTTCTTCTGGACTTCGAAAAAAGCCCACGAAGGACGAAAAAAGCACGCAACTTTGGGCTTGCGCGCCTTGTATGGCAGCGCTCTCAGCCGTGGCTCGAATGAACTAGGCCCGCATGCTGAATAGAGCACGGTTGACTGGGCGTTGTTGACAAATTCGCGTTTTTCCTTTTCTTTTTTTTTTTCCACAATTCGCGCGCTTTTTCCTTAAGCCCCCCCCCCCCCCCCCCCCCTTTTTTTTCAAAGGAAAAAAAAAATTATGGCGTAACACTTCGATCGAGCGGTTATATTGCTCAGTCCGAAATCCCATTTTGCGACTACGGCTCAAGACTAGTCCAGTTTCCAACCCATTAACGTCACACAACTACCAGTGGAAGGGGTAACAACCGCGGGGCGAGCCAGATGCCTTCGACGGCGTGGTTACGCAACCCCCCCCCCCCCCCTCTAATACTTTCAATTCAATTGTTCCCCTCCACGTGCCTGCTTACCGATTATTAGACCCCAAAAACGACCAAACTTTGTTGGGGCTTAAAATGGGGAGACCGTGGAGCAGGCTGCCGTGGCCATTAAGTTAATGCACTCCAAACGCAGATTTCTCGGACCAAACAATATACTATAATAAAAAAAATTTAAAAAATAGCGCGCTATCGTGTTCCCGAGCGTCTATACTCCGTTCTTCTTTGGGATGGACCGCCACAGACACTAGCAGCCATCGAACGAAGTCAATCCGATGCCTCGTGTGTGTCACGTGATATTTGGGAGGGGCTCATTGGTGGGCGGGATGGCTTGAAGTGTCCGCTGCGCTGCATAGCAAGGTGAAACGGAATATAATGTTAAAAGATTTTGAGCGGGCGCGTTTTCCCGCTCCACATTTGTCCGCCCGTTTTCGTCGGTTTTCCGTGGCGCTTCAGCTATTTTGCCTTTGGTCTGCCGCTCCAACACGCGTTCCCCTCTGGCGTGCGTCTGGTCTTAACAGCCCGAGGGGAGGTTGTCTCGAATCCCTCGGAGTACACTAGATCTCCCGAAAAAAAAAAAAAAAGCCCTGATTTTTTTTTTTTTTTAATATTTGGAAGTTTTTTTTTTATTATTGCATTTGCGCTTATCGTCCCAGCCCGCTGCCGCTTCTCCGTAGCTCCGCAGTTAGTAAGATGGAGCCCTCTTTACAGGCTAGTGCGGACGGCCATATGCCTTCATATTATGAAAGAAAAAAGTTACGACGGCATATGTACGCCAAAGTAGTGACTTTATCTTGCAACCTGACATCGAGCATAAAACCGCTGCTAACTTTATACTGCGCACGACACGCTCGTTATATATATATATATAATATAACAAATTATATATATATTATTTCTTTTTTCTGGCGCGATTTGGGGGGGGGGGGGGGGCGGGGGCGAAGGAGGTTGGTTTCTGAATGTGTTAGCGCACCGCGGCTCAGAGCACGTGGACCAAAAGCTCGCGCTGCAGGAACCCGGAATCGTGGGCTTAAGGGGTATTTACATGAGGGAGAAATCCCCGGGATTTCTCCCTCGTGTGAATACCTCTTTAAAGGAGCGGTGCAACGATATTCAATTGGAATGTTTTTCACTTTACGCGAGCTTACTCGCACTAGCTGGGCTGAAGGATCCTCGCACGCTATGCCACTGGCCAATAAACTTCTTTGTTGCGGTGTAATTTCAAGGACAAAAGCGATCATTTTCATTCAATCTCTGCTTTGCAAAATTTAACGTGGGGATCGCAGTACACCCCGATGACTATATTTGAATGCGGTTTATAGATTGGACCCGAGCATTGCGTGGGAACTCGATTTTAGCTCGTGATAATTACTAGCTCGAGAAGCATTCGGGTAGTGGCCCATGTCCAATCGCTGCAACGACGACAATAGCCGAGCCCTAACAATGTGTGGAACTCAGCGCGTGTCCTGTGCTTTGCCAACCCAAGCGCGTGGCTATGATCAACATTGGCGGCATATAATCGGCTCCAGATCACGAGTACTTTTCTTCTGGCTGCGAGTTGAGGAGGTGAACGCTGCTCGTTTTTCTTTAAGTTTTTTCTGGGACGTCTATCGTGTGGGGTGAAAAACGAACGCTTGTTTCCTAAGTCATTAACGTCAGGGATCCGTTCTAAGCGGCATTTGTGCAAAGTACAAAAATTGTTGCATCGCCCCTTTGATCCCTATACCCCAGCCCGTTTCAGCCTGGACGAGCATCGAACCGGCGTGCGGTCCTGTATCCATCCCTACTGTTGGATGCACGTTAAAACCCCAGGCTATCAATCGCACTGCACTGGCTAAATTTTTCATCTACAACGTAAACCCGTGTTGCCACACCTTAAGGTGCAACACCAAAACGTGCATGACGTTTTGGTCCTTTTTGTGACGGTTTATAACTTTCTTTCTATGTATCCTGCACTCATAAAGTTAGCTGTTTTTCCACTATACTTCAAGGTTTCGATATTACAATTATTTTTAATTAGGAGTTCATTATTTAGCTTTTAGTAAACCACTCTCTCTAATATTGAAAAAAACATTTTTTTTCTCGAGTTACAACGTTTTATTATCTATTATAATTTACGTAAACAATTTGTTTTATATAATGAATTGAAAATTACTAAACAAACTGTACAGATAATGCATATTTAAAATAAAAAATAAGTTTAAAATGGTATTACTTTATCGATTTATCAAAACGGAATGCCGTCAACTGATTCAAATTACGAGACATTAAATTACGAAGCATATTACGTGTGGAATTCCAAGCGTTGTTAGGGCTCAGCTATTCCTTTCATTACTGCGATCGGGCACGAGCCCCTACCCGAGTGCTTGTGTAGACATGCATTATCACGCGCCCAAATCGAGTGTTCCTTTACTGCTCGTGTCAGATCTATGACCCTCATTGAAATATCGTCACCACGGGTTCATTCCCGTGACTAAAGCCGGGGTCACGCTGCTAATACATCATACAACACACAGTCTGCTAACATGAGTCACCGAAATATCCGTGGTTCGAATGCCGCGTGCCCAAATTTCTGCTCGAACTCATTGCCATCCGGCATTCCAAGCACGGATCTCGCTATGACTCACGTTCAAATCTCCATGCAGACTCTCTTTTGTATGATGTATAAGAAGTTTGACCCTGGCTTTAGGCAACACTTCCATGTTCGTGACTACGTCCCGACGTTTTACGAAGAAAAGACTGAAAGAAAAAGTCAGTCTTTTCTTCGTATTGTTGAAATTACATTGCGACACGAAAGCTCATTGGTCAGTGGCGTTAAGTGTGAACATACTTGGGTCACATGAGTGTCAGTACGCTTATGTAGAGTGAGAAAGATTTCAACCTAATATCGTTGCGCGGCTCCTCAAAGCATAATTTAGAACTATAGAGATTCCTCCCAAGAATGTGTGGTCGCTGAGCGGTCTTCAATCCGGCTCAACCAAAGACACGAATAGCGCCAACGGTGCTTCGCCAACTGTGCTTCGCCCGCAATCACACATTGTTTATAACCTTAATATAGAAGACCTCAACCACAAGCGTAACCGCAAAACGCAGTTTGTTTCTCTTTCTGTCAGTTTACAGGCAAACAGCGTTTCGGTTGTGGAGCGTCTCTTCTCCGCATAACAAAACACGGGCGCGTTACGGCCCTCTGTGGGGGACAATAGTGACGTTGATGGAAGTGTCCGGAATTCCGCCTATCGCTCACATTTACCAGCGTACCGGAACTCGGTACGTGTCGGCCCCGTGAATAATGCAAGCGTCGTCCCTGCAATGCGTTCCCGCACGTGGCCGCATGCCCGGGAGTAGGCCTACCGCTTCGGATTATGCAGCTGGGACGAGAGAGGAATTTACGTGACCATGCAGGCGCTCTGCTAAAGCATTATAGATCCGAGGCAGCGGCGTGAAATCAGCACGCTTTGATGCCACGAATAGAAGTGTTGTCTTTAAAACAATGGAAACGTATGGAGGACGAAGACACCGCAAGGGCTACCTTTCTTTCTAGTGTTTCCTTGTTTACTGGGGCTTTGTGTTTTGTAGAAACTTACAAACTAGCCCATATATTCGTATACAGCGTGTTCCCAATAAAATCTTCATTGCAACTTTCTGCGCGAAAATAAGGTGTGTATCCCTAAACGCGTATCCTCCACTGATGCGTATAACGTTAGCCTTCCGGATACCATGCCAAAGATTCAGAACTAAACGTTATATTATTCAAAAAGTTTTCTGAAATTTGCACCGGGATAACGAGGCCCGCTCTTCGTAGTTATAACTCTTCAGCCCCATGTGTTTGTGGGTTTTGTAGGTCACAATGTTATCATTGAAGATTTCCGCCAGAATTAAAACTTTTAAATAAGATTGCTTTTGAAACTGGCATCTGGTTCAAACCACCAGTACTACATTTGGGTGTAAATCGAACATTTGCAATTCTTAATTTTCAATTTACACTGTACATTTTTTTTTTTTTTTTGGAGGGAGGGAGAGGGACACGTTTTGTATTATTGCAATACTAAAATTATTTTTATTATTGGCGACAGGTTCAAGGGAAGCTCCTCCCGCCTTTTTCAAATATAGCGAACGCAGGAGAGGAGGCGACCTCCTCTCCAGCGTTCGCACTGCTGATGTAGAAAGAGGTACCAGGGGCTTTCCCTCAACTTGTAACTTGTCACCGATACAGACCACACATAATATATGTGACTGTGGGCACTCTACTTACCTAAGAACCCCGAAAGATAAATATGTTGTTTAGGAATAAGTAAAATATGTATGTATGCATATCCATAATGCGACGTATTATAATTTTGAAATAATTTTGTAAGTAATTCACTCTTATTAATAGAAATGTCGTCGACACCTGCCATAATACCACCGCGTGTCGGAAGAGCGATGCGAACGGAAGGGCACAAGAATCCAACTAAACATTTTTGATCCATAATGGGGCTGGGATCCCTCATTAAAGTGTGACGAAACGCCACGGACACCGTTACGAAATGTGAAACGTGTACTTTAGAGGACAATATCCGCAGAAGATTGGTAAATTGAAAAGAAAAAAAAATAATTTAAACCCGCCCCAACGGGAACCGAACACAAGACCCCATGATTATGAGATCGATATCATACCACTGCATCAATTAGTGCGAAGCCGCAAAGCTAGCTGGTTTTGTCTTTACCAGTGTGGTATAGTCCTCCTGCTCTGAAGCTTTGAATAAACTTTGTTGCCCTCATTTTGGGTAATACAAGCCAGAGCCGAGTATAGAAAGAGTTTAGGTCAATAGGAGGCAAGGTCAGAGCCAGGGCGTGAACCAGACGCAAAAAGAGGGATTGACATGCTGCCTTGGTCTACCAGAAGCCGAAAAGAATCCCCAGGGGTGGTAGCGAGAAACAGTTTCAATCATACGTATATATTGGTATATGGTTTTAACAAACGCGTAAGAGTAAAATGTAGTAACCCTTCATGGTTGAAAATAGGATGCACCTGAAGTTTCGATTATGGTCATGCAGAAAAATGCAAGAAACGAATGTGCCGCTCAACTCTGTTTTGCTCGGACAGAGTGTGACCGCTCGAACGGCAGATTACCGGCCCTCGGCGCTTGGCGTGCGGATTACGTCGATCGTTCCGCTAGTCCTACTCTTCCATCACGATTTTGGATGACCGTGATTGAAACATCAGGTGCACCATATTTTCAGTCAGCGAGAGTTATTCCGACGCACTTATTAAGCTTGTTTCTCGCGACCACCACCAGGGTATTATTTGCGGCTCTGTTTGGCCAGATTCGAATTTTCGAAGACGCACTGGAACACGCCCAGCCCGCTTTCAGCCAATGCCGCCTCCTTATTTGTCTCCTATACTTCCCAACAAATGGCCCAGCTATCTACATATACGGCTCTGGTACAAGCCGTAGAGTTATTATAATGTACGCTAGAGGTTCAAACGGCGCTAGTAGGCTGTCGCAAATTGAAGCAGACAAGAACCAGTCCGAAATTGACATCCGGTAATGCATTTTTCTCAACTTTGGACAAAATACTCGATAAAAGTATTTAAGTTAAGTTACTGAATACCTGCTTCATAAAGTATTTGAAATACTATTCAAGTTACTTGCACTGGAAAGAATCTTGACTTAAGTACAAATACTCAGAAATGTAATTCAAGTAGTTGTTAAGGTACTTCCGCATTGCGTAATTTGAATCGACGTCAGTGACAACGACAATTATACAAATGCGCAAATCTGGCTTACTAGAATCGTTTACTAACGCGGAACAATACGAAACCACAAAAAAATGTAGGGCAGTTTTATGCAGTTTAAGTATAAGGAGCACAATGTGGTCACGAATGACAAATGATGAGGCGGCGAATGACTGGAGAAACTAAACGTTTATTGGGCCCAACTTGTGCCCAAAACAAAACAGGGAAAGGCTAGCGTCGCAGGCGTCGATGTCGGCGAAAGGGTGGGCTCAAGTGCTACAACAAAACTAAATCCGGACCAAAAAAAGTTGGCTTGCTTTTGTGTGTTGGTACGCCTCAACGGGTGACCCGTCGCTTAGCTGTAGATGAGAAAATTTAGCGAGTGCAGTACAACCGCTAACCTGGGGTTTTTAACGTGCATCACGCAGTAGTGATTACACAAACGCGTACCGGTACAAAGCTCATCCAGATCGAAACGGGCTGAAGCTGTTGGGATCGAACCAAGGAGGTACCCAGCGCAAGCTTTCGCTACCGCCATGCAGAGCACCTTTCGTACACGCGTGGGTTTCTGGAACATTCGGCGTAGAACATTCCGCGCGTGGAACATTCATAACTCAATCACACGAAAAGGTTTTCGAACTTACGAGAATGTCAAGTTGAAATAATAAATATAAGAGGAGTCCGCTCTCTGGAATCGAACCCGGAGGCGCGCGAGGGCCAAGCGCGGTAACCATTCGGCCACGAGCTCGCTCAGCGTCGGGCGTACATTTTTCAAAACATTTCAGGGATAGAAATAAAAAGTTCGCTTTAGCTATTCGCGACTCCAGCAAAACGGACGCCGCCAAGCGGGAAAACCGGGAACCAGTCGGTCCAGGTCGCTCCCCGCCCCGCCGCGTCTCTGATGGCTTTCGCGGACACGTGCTGTCGGCGCGGGGGCGCGCAATGTAATTTGACGAAGGTCCGAAAATTTCTTAAGTTTGCCTAAGTGTTCATTAGTGTGGTGAAGCCTCAGTAGATTGTTTCTTTCCATCACGTGTTTGAAAGCCCGTTTACTCCACAACACACGGTCGCGTGCTTTCAATTTTTTGGATGAGGAGGAATCACAAAAAAACGTTTTGATTTCTCGTCTGTCTGTAATCACATTCAAAGTGACGACTGCTTGGTAACTGATAAGTGGTTTCTTTATAAGGATGTAGAACAGTGGACTGAGGTCGACAGACGAAGTGTTTCACTGGAGGGAACACGAATGTTGCAGTCAAGTTAATGGGAAGGTTCGATAGCTGCTTTCCTTGAGTTTAGTTGTGCTCGATTAGCTTCAAGTTAATTTGAGCCACTAACGCCGGCCGGTGCGTTGGCTTTTCATCTTGGCGGCTTTTCGCCGAAAAAGACCACATTAAAGGAGTTGGGCTAATTTCGCAATTACTTGATTCAGAAAACCTGCTCGCTGCATATGATTAATGAGGGAAATTATCTGCTTTCAAAAGGTGGGGGACGCGTCTCGCAAAGTTAGAAGCTGTCACGTCATTACGATCTATCGCGCCTCCAATATTTATATTATAACCCCTGTCGAAGCCAGCAGCAATATACGTCTACATTGCTCAGGTTGACCGGCCACAAAAAATACTCATTTTATCCGTTCAGGATTCGAAGTCAAGTTCAATGCAGAGAGGTCTGAGTGAATCTCCGATGAAGACTCTCCTAAGTTTGTCCGCATTCGTCTCCGTTCTCTCTGTCTGTCAAATATACTTTTATTCAGCAGTTCACCTAATAGTAAGTTAACTAAGTTCATATTTCAACACGAAGAATATACTAATATCGCTTTAGTGGGACCATAGTACGTAATATAATACATAATCCGCATATTCGTCAAAATGACTTCTCGATTGCTACTAAGACCTGAATCGAAATACGAGTATCAGCTGCTTAGTGAAGCGCCAGCGAGTTGACATGCTCCTTGGCTCAAGAAGCGCTTGCTTAATTTTCGTAATTTTCCTGCAGCCTGTGTTCTTGACCGAGCACACGACTGGAGCTGTTTCTTCAAACGCGGAAAGACACAAAAGCTCAATTTCGCGGACAGATAAGTCGCATGATCGAGGCATGCGAGTTAGCTAAAAATTACTCTCGGTGGAACAATTTTGTAGCCCTCGCCGCTTTCCTTAGATGATCAAAACTAATTAGAGTCTATTACCGTTTCTCCGGAGCCCATAGTTTCGGTTTTGATCGAAGTCTCCGAAACGAAATTTTGACATGAAAAGAACAAAAAACACCGGCAAAACAAAACTATGCTCGGCAAGTTTATGCGCACCGGCTACACTTAACTGTCTCAGTTCAAATACCCATAAAATTGGGCATTCAACAAAAGACAATTTGTTAAATTGAATGCGCCACCATTCAGGCGGCCCGGCCGAGCCGACGCGACCTGGACTCAGCCGCCATGTTTGTTTGGTGATGGCGCCCCCTATAGGTCGCTGGAGTCGCGAATAGTGGCATCGCTGATTATCACGTCCTTCGGCGGACCTTAGACGCGTCGTTTAACTACAAACCCATGCGAAAATCAGTCCACTTCCAGCTGGATTATGGAACTGGCCCCAGCTGGAAATGAGGCAGTCCAGCTGTATTCCAGCTAGGTCTAGCTGGAATCCAGCTAGACTGCTTTATTTTCAGCTGTGACCAGTTCCATATTCCAGCTGGAAGTGTGCTGATTTTTGACTGGTAACCATATTCCCTATACACGTGACGTCATTCCTGTATATATATATATACAGGAATGACGTCACGGCGCGGTGGTGGCGCGTCGGTCGCGCTTCCGGTCTGGGGCTGTGGGCAGAAGCCGCCATGCCAGACGTGTATTCCTGCGTTGTTTCGAAAGGAACCACACAAAAACCTGCCTTCTCGTCAAAACTCCGCGACTGGGGCCGTACCAAAAGTGTCGAGAAAGGTTTGAAGGTCGGTTTTCACGTGCTCGGTTTGTCCGAGAATCTGGATATGTGCGGTGAAAAGGGAAAAACAGACGCCGTCGGACAACGATTGCTTGGGCGGGAAGCACTTTGGGTTGAATTCATGGATACTTGTGGTCATCAGATTTATTTGTTTTGTTCCAACATGAACGCCAGAAAATCGTCATTGTGCGGACCACCTGCGGACTACGTTCAGTGCGTCTTCAAATTCAAACGGCCGCCTGATCGTTCGAACTGTCGTCTGCTCTTTCAAACGTGTCTGCTTGTCGTCTGCTCTCTTAGACGACGCCGGCCCGTAGACCAAATGTTGGCCCGGTACTTGCGATAAAAAGTAAGTGCAGCCGTCGGAAGATTAAATTTGAAGGTTGGTAAGCAGGTTCGATATAAGTAATAGACACAAGGAGATGTTGATCATTGTTATCAGTAACCATCACCGACTTGTTATCCCTAATTCACTTGGTTCTATTCCGCTTGTGATTTTCAGTATCGACGTCGACCATGTCAGCTACGGTTCACACTTTTGCAGCCCTAGCGGCGTCGCAACTGAAAATTGCGAGCGAAATCGCATCATGCGAATCAGGCTTTAGCGTACATACTGCGGCGTCCACGCGGAATGAATCGCCACATGTCACATTACTCACGCGAAGTTTCGTGGAGTAACGAGCCTCGGTAATTTCGCTGACGCCGCTTTAGTAGTCAGACATCGCCAGGAAGATGTAGAATCAACAATTCGAACGCGAAAAAGGGCAATAGGACTCACACCGACGCCGTCAACATCGGATTCCAATGGTTTGTTTATGGGCGACGGCGAGCTTCTTGTCCACACCCCCATCGCGCATGCGCGGCGCCGGTGGCTTCCGCTAGGGGCGCTCCGGTTTGTTTGTAAACATGAGTTGGTGTATATGGGGAGTTCACTATAAACGAACTTGGGATACGAATATGAGTGAAGGGATAACAAAGAGAACCCACATAATAGCCACGGCAGTGGTCGCACCTTCTTCAAGTAGGTTTCGTTCCGAAAGGCACTCGGCGTTGGGGAACGCTTTGTTGGGATTTTGAGAGGTCATCCAGCTTTTAGTTCGTTTCCTGTCCTCTTTTCTGCTTATCGATCTTCGCTTACAGATGGTGTTGGCGAGAACAATGAGTGACGGACTGACTACAAAAATAAAATAAACAAAAGAAAGCCTAGACGGTTTGCGGTAGCAAGGCCAAATATGCAACAAACAAAACAAAAATGTTTTTTTTTTGTGTGTGTGCCCAGTTTTCATTTCTTTTTAATTTGTTATTTTCTTGACACTCAAGTCTGCATTGTTGTCGTAGGCCGTTTCCCGGTCTGCGTTGCGCCTCCGGGGACAATCCTAACTTCCGTAAAACTACCCCTTTTGTTTGAGGAGTTTCCGGGGGAAACTCTAGGAAACAAACAGCGCCTTTGGGAAGGCGAAGGTAAAACCTTCATTGTACGATCTTTGGGCTGAAATATGAGTGAGAATCGGCAAAAAAAGCGATGTTGTTTTCATGGGGCGGCGGAGAAAAACCCCATGGAGAAAAGCTCACCGGAGAAAAGCTCTCCGGAAAAAAGCTCGCCGCAAAACCGGCAGATGCGGAGAAAAAGCTCACCGGACTTTGAGCGGATGCGGAGCAAAACTCACCGATTTTTTTAACTTAGCAGATTCTGCGTCAAACGTTGCAATTTAACATAATTCGCACTTGTCACTTCATTAAAATATATCCAGTTTTTTGTAATATTCTTGAATTTTATTGAGCATATTCACTAATTCATCAGAAATTAGTATTCACCCATTTTGTATATTAATGAATTCGCAGGGGGGTATAAAATCAGAACATCTTACGCCGGTAAAAAAGACAACAATTTATTGACAACTGGCAGTGTGCCATCCGTAGCTCTATCAATAAAAAGGTTTGTTCTTTGCGAGCTAATATGAATAGCGGTGTGTGAACCGTTTCAGTCCAAATATTGTGTTGTGCCTAATAGATAAGTAGGTGTTTGTTGATGTAATCAGTGTCGGCTAGGCTGTTTTCTTTCTGTTACTTTCACTAAAAATACTTTAGTTGCGAGAACAGCTTCGTCCAGTCGTGTTTTTTGTCTTCACTTCGTCGTCGTCGTTTGAGCAGTTTTCATCATGTATAACATTTACCAACTCGCCCGATTCACTACCTTACAGAAGACTAGTTGTCATATAGGTCACGAGAAACAACGGTGCCAGTGGGCAGCTCTGGTCACGGGTACTTGGCACGGGTACATCGCAGCAGAAGGGCACTATCACACAAAGGCAACGTTTGGAACCACCAGCACGAAAGGCTAAAAAACGTGCTTCTCTAAAAAAAAGAAAAAAAAACAAAAAAACTGATATTTTCGGACTGTTTTATCCTGTTTTCGAAGGTTAACAAAAGCTTCAAAGAGAAATTCAAGCACCGCGTTGTTACGCATGCGTTTTCGGATTTTCCGCATTTACAGTTTTGGTTTTTAGGTTTTAGGGAGACATTATTAAGTTTTCGAACTTTTTCTTGTTCTTCAAGTTCATAAACTGTTGAGTTGGGCTTTCGTTGCCTACAGAGTAAGCCACAGAAAACACTCGCCCGTATTTATTAATTTGGAAGCAATATAACCAATAAGCTTAACAAATAATACAAAAAAGGGCATTTTCGTTTTGACAAAGTTGACGAATTTTAATGTTAATAAATTGGATATATGTTACGCATAATCCAACAGCCTACATATAAAAAGAAGAAAAAAAAATGGTGAGCTTTTTTCCGGATACTCTCAATGGCCCGTGAGCTTTTCTCCGGGATTCGTTTTCATGAGCTCAACCAAAGTTAATGTAGCTAATCGGAGCTAGCTACATGATTTGGTTGCTCGAAAGAATGTTCACGTTTGCTCGTGCTACGCCCACGCCACTTCATACCAAAAAGCTCGGAAAATGGCGGAATGTAAAAAATGTATTTGAGATAATGAGTACAAGATACTCAGAAATGTAATTAAGATACAGTATCAAGTACTCTCGATGAAAAGTATTTGCAAGATACCAAGATACTTCAAAAAGTATTTAAAATACAGTACCTTGAGTAGAGTATTTGAGATTGCCACAAGTCTGATTTTTATCGAAAAAAACTTCGTGCATTTCTTCCTTGCACTCAATTATAAGAGAAAATATCCCGAATAATTCGTTGGTACTAGCAGCTTGAAACATTTTTCAGTCCGGCAGACGAAATAATTGATCAGTTACGACATTTTCCTTCTAAATTATTTGCGTTAAAAAAGGTGCCAATCGGCTTTGTACATCTATTTGTGCGCACTGTCGAACATCGTCAGCGCGAACACAATGTATATGCGCTTTTCCGTGTAGGGGATATTCGTGCCAAACGAAAGAAGGACATCTGAAAAACTAAGAGAGACGGAAAGAACTACGCACTAACATTGGATCAGTAACTCTCTGTGCATGTTCAATCAAAATAAATTGAAGGAGACGTAATATAGACCGATTTGAAATAAATGAGTCCGGCTTTATTCCTAGTCCTCTGTGCGAAGATGCTGGTTCCACGTTCAAAGTAATACCCGCACACTCGAAATTTTTTAGAACAAGTGCGCGATAAAAGTTGCCCGGTAGAGAAAATAATACGAACAGACACCTTTCATTGCCAACGTACTTTATCCTTTACGTTTTGAATGTTTTTAGGCATTCGTAAAGATACACAACGGGGTCATTTTCAGATAGTGACAGGATTGGCATATTAACAACATAAAAGCGTCACCGGAAGGCTGGCGAACCTTGAACACACTCAATTTTCCTTTCGATCTTTTTCTTGCTTAGAATCGTCGCTTGTGCTTACACACCTCGTGCGGAAAAAGGTTTGTCTGAAATATAGCGAAGTTAAACGGCGTTCGCTGAAGAAGAAAACGCGCTAACTAAATAAATTACACTTTTACCATCTTAATAAAGTTACATATAATACAGTACGGCCCATATAACAGAACTGTTACATGTTATTTCCTGACGAAGAGACGAAATGCACGCTCGTTTTCCCATAGAAGTGCAGAGAGCACCGCAAAAGTATGCTGGTCGCGTTCTGCTTCAATGTGCGTCATGGAGCTCGCATAGACACTAGCGCTAGTTTAACCTTTAGCGTATATTATAAGAACTCTATGGTTCAAACTCATCTGAGTGGGCCTCGCACGACTTGTGGCACCTACACTGAGCATCGAGCTTTTATCTTTCTGTGTAGCGCTGAAGAATGGAAAATACCTCTTGACGTCCGAAATCGGCTAGATTCAACGCAGCAAGAAAGGTGCCAGATTCATGCCACCACCGCTAGGGTGCGCGTCTTTTGGCTCTGCGTGGTGTCGTCAAAACATCTAACGTCCGGACGCCTTCTTTTTTTTTTTTTTTTTTTTTCAACGCGTGAAACGGCGTTTTCTGGCGTGTTAGCCATCACCTGTGCTTCGACGGCGTTCATATTTTTGTTGTTTCTTTGTATTTTCCTCGTTATCTCACGTTCCGCACCAGAGCAGGCACGCTTCTGCATCTGTGGCAGTTTGAGACGGTCACGTTTGTACTACGCAAAACAAGTCCTAACAAGTTCCTTTTCGTAACGCCCCTGGGTAACGAGGAAGTCCATACCCTAACGGTGCAAACGGGAACGCCGAACGGGGGAGTTAGGCTTTAGGACCACTAAGATTTCCATTAAAACCAAAAAAAAAAAAAAATTACATGCTAGATATAAAAAAAAGAAAAAAAAAAGAAAAAAAAATCGGCAATGTACGCCACAAAGCCCGAAGAATGCTGCGAAAAAAAAATTCTGTGTATGTCGACTTTATCCGTAGGATCAAAGTAAATTGAGAATTTTTTTACATTAAGCACGCGCTCATGTGTCACAGATTACTGCTGAAGACAGCGCGAAAAAGAAGCAACGAGTGTAAGAAACCACTGACAAGACCAAGCGCTGGGTCTTGAGTGTATTTGACAGAGAAAGAAAAAAAAACTTTCACAATGTTCTTTATTGTTTTTCTTATATGTGTATTGATATTATTACACCTTACCTCGCCTTTGTTCTTCGGTGCTCGCGAATTTATGTAATTTTTCTCAAATATGGCATATAGAAGACGCGGCCATGTCAAGAAACACAGAAATAAGTAAAGTTTGTGTGACAAAGATCAAACACGAATGTATTAGGCCTAGTTGTGTAGGAAAAAAAAGAGCAACATTTAGGCACCTTATATTTATACCGCATGTAAGCTAACGCATTTAAGGCACTTAAGGCGACCCGCAAAATTCGGTTTCTCTACCTGGGTCATTCCGAGAACATGAAAGCCATGTTCTCGGGAGTAACATTCCGCTATATATGAACGCCGTAACAATTTGTTTCGCTGAGATATAAAATAGAGAAGCTCAAGGCGTGGAAATTAAGAAAATTTCACAATGCTACTTTGCACAGTCGTCATTTCTTCATCAAAGCTTTCACGTCATCATAAATTTTTAATACATTTTGCGAAAGATATACAACATACAAACAAAAGATAAAAAATATTTCTATGCTAAGAAAAAAAAATCAAACATGGCGTAAAAACGCGTTTAAGAGACATATTCACAATTTTTTTTTGGAAATAAACCATTTCTTATAATATTTTATAAAAAATATCAAAATGCGCGTCTTTAAATATTCTTTACGAATATATAAAAATAATATGCCTACCCTTAAATATCTTTTTGTCATTAACGCGGAAATGCGGTTGATTTCTCAAACGTCAAAATTGAGCGTTGATATTAAAAAAAAAAAAAAAAGCTTCATTTTTTATTTTTGTTAAGCTCCCCTTGGCACTTTGAAGTGACTTGAACTAACCCGTGATGGCAAAAGATTGAGTAACATATGACCTCCGAACGGGAAAAGCTACGACAAAATTTCACTCGGAGCGAGCCGACGTCTTCGTCATAGCGGCTTTGCCGCACAGCACCAAACATTTTGAGCGCTAGTTATGGCATGTATTGTATGTTATTCAAATTCTTTTTTTCATAATGAGTGAATATTAGGGACGAGAAAAGGAACGTTGAGATGGAGTACCATTAATTAGCTTACAATTCACAGAAACAAAATTGCCCCACTCTGCAAATTCGCTAACTATGCATACATAATCTTAAAACTCTCAGTTGCACGAGTGGCCATGTATACCTCCGGCCTCTCGGAAGATTATGACTTCCACAGATGAGATGCCTGGATTCCCCTCACAGGTTGTACGGTAATCCACTCTGCTTGCTTCACTGCAGGACGACCCTGCAGTGAAGCAAGCCCTGCAGGCTTCACTGCAGGGCTTGCTTCACTGCAGCCGCTATGACGAAGACGTCGGCTCGCTCCCAGTGAAGGTTTGTCGTAGTTTTTCCCGTTCGGAGGTCATATGTTACTCAATCTTTTGCCATCACGGGTTAGTTCAAGTCACTTCAAAGTGCCAAGGGGAGCCTAAAAAAAATAACAAACGGAGTTTTTTTTTAGTTTTTTTTAATAATATTGTCGTTCAATCTTGCCATTTGAGAAACCAGCCGCATTTTGACGTTAATAACAAAAAAATATAATTAAGGGTGGGCATATTATCTTCATGTATTTGTTAAGAATATTTAAATACACGCATTTTGGTGTGTTTTGTGAAGTATTATGAAAGAAGGTTTATTAGCAAAAAAAAAATGTGAATATGTCTCTAAAACGTGTTTTTATGCATGTTTGATTTTTTTTTTCTTTTTTGTTTGCATAGACTTTCTTTATTCATATCTTTAGTTTTTTGTGTATGTGTTGTATATTGTATGTAAAATGTATTAAAAAATTTACGGTGGCGTGCAAGCTTCGATGAGGAAATGCCCACTGTGCAAAGTAGCATTGTGAAATCTCAATTTCCACGCCTCGAGCTTCTCTATTTTATATCTCAGCGAAAAAAATTTTAACGCGTTTATATACAGCTGAATGTTCCTACCAAGAACATGGCTTTCATATATATTTTTGGCTAAAATATATAAATTATGACCCAAACCATCATTGCATGAACTGACTTGGAATCACCACCTATTAGCCCCGAGAAGTTCGCGTGGCGCCCCCTTACGGCGAACCGGGGTGACGTCACGGCGAGGAGAGAATTTTTCCCCGACTCGCCCCGGTCGCTTTGTGGAGGCTGTGACGACGCTTAGCTGTCGGCGCGCTCGTTTCTATTTAATCTTTTTTTGGCGTGTTTTTCGTAGGAAGTGTAAATTTTTATATGTGCCTTTAATGAGGTATGACCTGTAGCTACAGGCGAAACTTCAACCAACATTTGAAGCATGGTTGACAGGGCAGGCAACGCATGAATCGCAGCTGGTATATGAAAATGAAGAGATATAGCCACAATTGCAGGAACATCACTATAGATTTACATTTCGCACAATACATGCTGATGATGGTCTAAATAAATTAGCAGGTTATGTATACTATTTTTTTTGTATCTCTGTTTTTAAACAATATGTCCGAAACAGAAAAGCTGCATGTTGTTCGGGCAACATACTAAATGCAGTCTGGGTCATGGGGAGAGAATCACAAGTACGACAGCCCAATTGCGGGGGAAAAGTAAATAAAAAGAAACATTTATAATATACATTGCTCGCATTTGACCTTGGTTGGATTTGGATAGTATTTCAATGGACTACGTGGGTGGTATCTGTAAGCTTGTTTATATCAACCCTTGAGTAATGTATAACAAACGTAAGCGAAGGTGTGTAGCTTGTTATTAGTCCCTTAAGCCCTAAAATTGAGATTTTACTTAAATCGAATTGTCCTGAAGCTAAAATATCAGAAGCTTTTCTCACGCAGACTGTCGCCCTTCACAGGTTCCACATTTTCTGCTACTAGTGCTGCACCTACCACTGGACAGCCGTTCGAATGCTTGCTTTTACTCCTGTTTTCCTCTGCTGTCTGAGAGTCCAGCTGTAGGGAGTTTGGAGGCTGAGGAAGCCTTTGGGGACCTGCAGTAGTGTCTCTTTTAATTGGAAATGACAATTCAGACTCAACGCTGTATTTTCCGAATACCAAAGGCTGGAATAAAGAATGTCAGAAAAAAGTATAACCATTCCAAATTATGTCACTATTGCTGTGCATATTTTTGGCGGTTCAATACATATCATACAGGCAACTGGGGGCAATTCAGCCGTTTTTGCTGCTACAATACAAACTAATTTCCAGTAATTGTGCATCTTCTAAGAAATATGCCTGCATACATGTATAAACTATATAATTAATTCACGAAGAAACTACACTTATGTAAAACAACCGTAGCTGTTCCACGAGCACTTCAAAGATCATCAGACACAGGGCCTTTAAAACATCTGCGAACCAGCGCATGCAGAGTGGCAGCGCAGAGTCGGGGTCGCGAGCTAATTTGCCGACCACCCAAAGGCCCATGATATAAATGCCACTTCAAATGCCTTGAAAGCGGGATGTAATATCCTCCTAAATCATGAACATGCAAGGAACAGAATTCTAGCGTCTGAAACACTTGCGCCACCGCTTCACCGACACCTCGCAAGATTGCCGTGTGTCTAGTGGACGGACGAGGAGGTTCATCGGCGGAATTGCCTCCGCCGATAGCTTTCGGGATTTGTAACCCAATTTTAAAGGTAAAAGGGACAAGCATGCTTATAAAATTTACGGAAGCACGTCAATATCGGCCTAACTCAACGTCTTGTACACCGGGTAAACGAAGTCCAGCTCCTCGAAGAGCTTGCGGCACACAACGCCAAACCAGGAAATCGGTACTGGGAAGCGAGCCGATGCGAGATCGCGGAGCGGAGTACTCCCCCTGACGTCACGGTACACGTCACCCAATCAGGGCGCGGCGACCGCAGCGACGCTTGCGTTCGCTCTCGGGGCTAATAGACCCATCAGAGAAAAAAGCGCCATCTGTCGTACGCAACAGCAACTAGTGGCAGCCGCCATGCTGCAGGATAGTGCGCGCCGCTGCATACGCTGCGTTGGCCGTGTACGCTAGTCAATTCCTGCCCACGATGCCAACGTACTGCTGCGTACCCCTCCGTAAGCAGAGTGGGTATCTGAACAAGTCTGGCATTAAGGTACGTATTCGGAAATGTACTCGTTATCGGTTGACGGCGGCGTAGCCGCGCAAACGTTTCCCTGCTGAAGTGCAAAAACGGAACACGAACCGTTTTCACGCTACGCTTCCTTGGGTGTTTGAGTCAGGTGTTTTTAATCTCACTTTGTTGCATTTGGAGGTAGAGTTTTCAGGTTTCGGCTAGCTTGAAGAAATAGGCGTCAAATACAAATATAATGTTGCTCGTGGTATCGCTTGTGGACGTGACAGCTTCGCGAGCGCCTAGCTTCAGGTATGCACGAGCTCGCGGTGCTTCAAACTTGCGCGTGTAAATTATATGTTAGGTACGCATGAAGCCATACGACCTGACGCTTTAAGCTGCCTGTAGCGCAGACATCTGTGCAGCGCGTGCTTTATGCAAAGCAACATGCACGCGCTTGCAACTTCTGCTTCACTGCAAAATTTGCTGCTCTACTTTTCCCAACTCTAAAATCCCCCTCAAGAAAAAGGGACTCGACGTATCAAGTGGGAACTTGTGTCGAATACGTCCTTTACTGGTTAAGTTGCGCATTGAAATTTTAGGTCTTAATTCCAAGTAAAAAAACGCGATTTGACGAGCGACGAGTCAAGCGACGGCACAAGCGACGAAAGTCGGCTACGAGCAACGAAAATGTTTCACTGTCGCTTGTCGCGTCGCTTGGTTTGGGATTTCTAGAAAACGACGCTCATCGCCTTGGTCGCTCGCTCGTCGCTCGCTCGTCGCTTTTATGCGGTGTGCTTCATCGCGCGACTGTCCGAGCGACAGCGAAGCGGGACCCCTGCGCCTGTTTTGTCGCACATCCGGAGAGTACTGGCGACTTCTAACTACAGCCCGTAAATTATAACCGGTTCCTATCATTTTTTGATGACATGTTTGATGTCGTAACTACAAAGATCTAAGTAATTACCGTTTTCTTGCGTAGTTGGCCTTTATAGTTGCGGCGACCAAGAACCCCTCAACGAGAAAGTTGTAACTTCTGTCGAATTGTCGTTCCGAATCCGATCGGCTCTTGAAGAAGCGATATACCTCATCATCTTTAACGGCTGGGAGCTGGGAAAGGTCGTTTACCCAACCCGTGATCGGGAAAACGCTACCTGCAGCCATACAGAGGCGAAGGGATCGACGAAACAAGAACGCTACAGTCAAAACAACCATGCCGGCCGCAACAGGGTCCTTCCCAATGGCGCCGGCCGCCCAATGTTGTTGGAATCGTTCAGCGGATTTTCGCTGTTGCCAGATTTTTTGAAAGGGGTCTATTGCGATGAGATTTACCGCAGAGGTGCAAGCAGGTGGTAGAAGTTTATGATTAGAAAAAAAAGTAAGGAATGATTTTACCTGATTCAAAAAAAAGAGAAAAAAAAGAAGAAAACAGAAACCTGTTCTGTGCAATCTACGCCACCACTTCGCAGCCGATGCACGCGTAGTGAGAAGTGTTGCCGACAGATGGCGTTCGCCGCGTCGAGGGAGCGCCGGCCGGTTTACATTCTTTTGCGGGTTCGTCTGCTATTATAACCCGAATCGGTCGGCGCTCGTTTGACGTGGTGGACGTCATCTGTCGGCAGCACCTCTGATTACGCGTGCATCCGCTGCTAAGCGTCAACATAAATTCTGCAAAACGTTTTTTTTTTATTGAGCCATGTAAAACTTTTGATTTTTTCACTGTAAACTTCCACTACTTGCTTGCCCGTCTTTAGTAAATTGCAGCGCGACACTTCCAAAAGTCAATGTTTTCGGAGCGTCTAAATAGTTTTAAAAGCGTGAGTATACAGGCTGTAGGTATATTCATACCTTTATAAGGGTGATCGGTGGCCGAGTGGGCTAGCGCAACTACGCCAGCTTGGAGCACGTGGAGCAAAAGCTCGCGCTGCAGAACCCAGGGATCCTTAGTTCAATCCCCGCCCCTGCCGGTTTCGATCTGGATGAGCTTCGTACCGGCGTGCGGTCGTGTATCATCACTGCCTGGTGCGAGACCCAGGATAGCGGCTGGTTAATACCCGTGCCACACGGGCAACTCGAATGCCATTTACAACGAATGACATTTTTGTGATCGGCGAATCAGCTCGCAATCTATCGCGCGTGGAATGCGCCACGCCCGGAGTGTCGCACGCTGATTGGCCGTTGCTCAAATGTCATTCGTTGCAAATGGCATTCGAGTTGCCCGTGTGGCACGGGTATAAAATTCTAGTTTATAGCTGACAGACCTGTCGACCGTTTAGGTAAACTACATTGTTGGTAAACTAAGTTCTAGGCTGTATGAACATACACACACTTAAATCGCTAAACCTTTACATTTTAGTTTGTTTTTGTTCATCGCTGCTTAGATTTGATGTAATTAATTCACAAATTTTGCGTTTATGAGACGTGGACATGACAGTAAAGAGGGAAAGAAGTAAAGTTTATATGAGAAAAAGCGAACGCCGAAGTATTAAAGGGGCCCTCCGGAGCGTTCTGCGATGGTCTATTTATGGTGGTAACTCAATCTACAGGCCCTAAGGATCCTAAAAATCGTAAAATTACGGTCATGCGCGGCGGATTTCCCTATTAAAATTGCTATCAAAGTCCCCGGCACGCCCCTCTTTCTGAGATGACCCCATCGGCTTAATAAACGGTTTTGTAATGTAAAACTTTGTATACATATTAACTTGCACCTATTACGCAATATATAAACATAAACAGACGATCGCAGAAAGCTCCGGAGGGCTCCTTTAAGCCGAGATATGTCAGAAAAAAGAAGAAAAAAAAATACAGTGAAATTTATGCGCCCCATTTATATAACGCCGCGCATGCACGTCCGAGATCTTAAATATGTGCATGCGTGCTCTTGAAAGAAGGAGGCCACGAGGCTTATCTGAAGTAGCTGAATACCTATCTAAAATAGAAGGTTTCTTTTCCGGCCGGTGAATCATTGTCATTGTCGTCGCATATGTCATGCTATAATGGTGAGTAGCACTATTTAAAGTGTGCTTTGTTTTGGTATTTTTATACGACTCGTTGATTGTTTTGGACCTTTTCTAAATAAGAGGAAAACACATGACCTCACTATTGCCCCCGTTTATGTTCTTGAGTCAGGCGGAGAACATGCGCAATCATGACGATTTTGGACCACAGTCGGTTAAATAGTGAATTCATGTTGATTCGTCTTACTTCAATTTTGTTATAACTATGATAATAGAAAATACTATTCATTAAAACTTTCTCAAATGTAGGAGACATTTTTTATTAGTCCGCTTTGAATGCCTCATTCTCGCGTAACAAAGTGGGTTCTAAAGCTCTTCTGTATAAATGTTGTTGTTCCTTCACTTTTTGGGAAAGGACGTCAGCCCTCTTTCTGGTTTATAGCTACATGTGCGCCAATGCACCCATATGATTGAAGCTAAGAAAAAAATACGTAAGAAATATTCTCTCGTACACGCTTTGCTTGTTTTGCTTCTGATCGTTGGTACACATCTGAAAACCACAAGCGCCGTAATACTGATATGATGGAGACATAAGCTCACTCGCTCTTTTTTTTTTTCTTTTTTTTATCGCCGAGCAAGGAGACACTTAATAGACCGATTTTATCAGTCAGTTTTGTTGCACCACCGGCGATCCGCTGCCGGCATGCATCGTGGGAAGTGTAGTGTTTCTGCAAGCGCGACAACCCCGCTGCAGGTCTGCGTGAGCAGGCCGAGAGACGACGCAAGCTGTCTCGTGCACTGGCACCTCTCCCCTGTGGAACCTGCCTCCTATATACTGGCAAAGCCTGGCAGATCATCACGAAAAGCGGCCGCCGAAGTGTAAGAGGTGGAGCGGCAGACAACGGGTGAGAAGAGAGCCACGTGACTTGCGCCCCCCCCCCCCCCCCCCCCCCCCCCCGCGGCGAAACACCGAAACACCCTTTTTCCGAGCGAACAAGTGTGTTTCGTGTCCTCGCCGCTGCAAAAGCTGGGTGCTGACGTCCAGGTTCCCTGAGAAATGGCTCTTTGATGCTCTTTGCTACCAGATCCTTGCGCTTTAAGTCTGCGACCGGGCACTCTTTGGTTCCGTCGTCAAACTGCCAGGCTTTGTGACTATAGAGGAGGCTATGCCTGTGAACTACAGTTATGGCGGCGTCACACATGCCTTGAACGCTTAGTGGGATCGGTCTATTAAAATTTCACTTCTTCCGATGAATTGGTTGTTCACTTTAAACTGCTGCAGCAGAGCAGAAAGCACACGCTGAGAAAAAGCGTTTGGAAATAGCTGAAGTCATAAGGAATTATGGTAAGCAACAAGTAATTTACCAAGCTCCTAATTTGCTAAATAAGTTGAATAACAAATAAAAGCATCTTTTTCCTCGCACGATTTGCTGCAAATCGTCAGATAATTTTAGATGGCGGGTGGTGACGTATTTAAGTAAAAAAGAACACGTAACAAAGTGCAAAAAACAAATCATACATACGTAAGAAACAACGGGTCAAGGTGATTGTCGTTGATTCTAATCTTCTCTACCACTTTCTAAAATCAATTCGACGTTTTCCACTCATTAACTCCACTATTTCGACAAAGGAAGCAACAAGATTAGGTTGTGTGGTCTTTGTGACCGGCCAGATCGCTGCCGGAGCTGCTCCAAGAACTTTAGGAGGGGGCAGAGTTCCAGTGAAGTCTTTAGGCATTTTGCCTCTGCCGCTCCTCCTCATATGTTCCCGGAGAAAAAGAAACAATGCAAAACTATTTCTTCTCCGACAATTAGGTCAAGCGCCCAATGATAGAGCACCCAACGTTCACTGGACGCCATATTTGAGGGCGATGTTTAGAGCGCATGCTCAAATCAAGCTCACATTGATAGCTTGCTAAGACCGACAATTTTGATTGTACGAAATGCAAGTTGCAAAATAACAGTGGAAGCTCGCCATCAGCACGTGCTCAGCAGCCGATCACACAGCTGAGGCCTCAAGGGAATACACACTGTACGTCTACTGTACATTTTAGAGCGCTTACTAAAATGACATACTGCCAACCATTAAGCAAACAGGTGTATAAACTTCCCCGACGCCATAATTTGCGTATTAAGCCTTCGCTACAGAAGTCATCTTTGATTATCGCCTCCATTTTTTTCTCTCCTCGTTCTCTTACACGTGCAGTCCAAGTCGTAGGTGAAAGCGTTGGGATGTCTTCTAGATTACCAGCTTCCCTTGTGTACAAAAGCCACCTTTGAGAGAATAATGGTAACTTGAGCAAATATTTTAAACGACTCGCTTTATTTTCATTTTTTTTTAAACTAGACAATTGCATGCATGGCGCCTCAGTGGTATCCCATGCACGCAAGCATGTGTAGCGTGTGCGTGAACGTAGCTTTGACAAGCTTGTAATTGCACGTACTTGTCTGCACGAGCAGAGAAATGGAGGCGGCCAGATTCCGTGCTTGCAATCGTCTATAAACGCTGAATACTGTTCATGTGTGGCTGCATTTTTGTTTAACAGGTTCGTGCTTTGAATTGTTACCACCATCTTAGATCCGTGCAAAAGCGCAGGAATGTGAGGCTGTTAACGTTTCGCAGCACCTGACAGCGAAAGTTAACAGCTCTAACAGAGCATATAAGACGTTTCCACAGAAATCTTTAAAGTCCCTCATAGCACTTGACTCTATACACGTTTGCAAAAACGGCTCCTGTGAGCGGTGCTGGCGCCCCGTAGCGTTTCCGCCATGCTGGGGTGCGCCAGGGGCACGTCAGTGGGGTGCGCGATGACAAGATGGTGCCGTTTGCTGCATCGCCAATGGCTAAAGTTAGCGGCACACTTAAGGCCTGTTCACACATGCAGCGGAGCGCTACAGGCATAGCGCTAACCTCGCGCTTAGCGCGTGCTGACGGCAGTGTTCATCAGCTTTGTATCGCACCGTAAAAACTGTTGTTCATGGCAGACGATAAGTAGCTGACGACACGTGAGGAGCGCTACATCAGTGTGTAGTATCTCGGGTTGTTCTAGACTTGGTCTGGAACAGTTGGTGAGAACACTAACATTTTATTTCGTTAACTGATTATTACTTGGCCAAATTTATAATAATGATGAAAGAGCGTTGTCGGCGTTTATTCAGGCCGATGGTCCCATGCCGTCTCGCTGCTCACTCCGTCTCGTCTTCTTTTATTCCTCTGTCCGACTTCTTTTTAAACCCTCGTGCTGAGGGTTACCTCGCGATGGCGTGAACTGGTGCGCCAGCCGTCGATGCCTACAGCACCCTAAAGGCACAGCTGATTCGCCGCACAAGCGCCTCAGAGGAGAAGCGTCTACAGCAACTCTTGACAGCAGAGGAACTTGGCGACCGCACTCCAACGCAGCTGTTGCGTCGGATGGAGCAGCTCCTCGGAGACAAGGCGACGACCATCGACGAGTCCCTCCTCCGCGAGCTCTTCCTGCAACGCCTGCCGAGCAACGTTCGGATGGTGCTGGCATCAGCGGGGGACATCGGCCTCGCTAAGATCGCCGAGCTTGCAGACAAGATAATGGAGGTCTCTACCCCATCCCCGAACATCTCAGCAGCCCACACCCGATCCAGTCCAGACGAGGTCCGTGAACTACGAGCCGAGGTCGCGCGTCTCGCTGATCTTGTGGCGAAATTGCAAGCTCCTCGTGGCCGTCGCGCATCACGCGGGCGTTCCCCCGCCGGACGCCGGTCTCGCTCTTCCTCCCGCACGGACTCAGGCGAGTGCTGGTATCATCAACGTTTTGGCGCCGAAGCTCTTAAATGCAAGCCCCCTTGCACCCAAGCGGAAAACGAGAAGGCCGAGCACTAAGGGTGGCAAGTGCTCCCGCCGATCTCCACAGCCGCCGATCCTTGTTTTTTGTGACGGACCGCATCTCTGGTGTTCGCTACCTCGTGGACACCGGGGCAGAGGTTAGTGTCGTCCCCGCAACCGTACAAGATCGTCGGCACCCCAGCACGTCGCAACTTCGTGCCGTGAACAACTCGGCCATTTCGACATACGGTGCGCGTTCCTTGACACTCGATCTCGGACTGCGGCGCACTTTTCGCTGGGTTTTTATCTGCGCGGCCATTCCGCACGCAATTCTCGGAGCAGACTTCTTAACGCGTTTTGGGCTGCTGGTGGACGTCAAGGGGCGACGTCTTCGAGACGAAGCGACACGACTCACCGTCCAAGGCATCGCCTCGTCTCTGCAGTCTATCAGCCCCACATTCGCATTTCCAGCTGAGGACTCCCCGTACACGCGGCTGCTCGGCGAGTTTCCACAGCTGACGCGCGTTGGACCGGACGAGTGCCCTATCCAACACACCGTGACACACCACATCGAGACGTCAGGAGCACCTGTCCACGCGCGTCCCCGCCGGCTACCCCCAGACAAACTACGGGTCGCCCGACAACAGTTCGAACACATGCTCGAGCTGGGCATTGTGCGCCAGTCGGAAAGCCCTTGGTCCTCGCCTCTCCACATGGTCCCCAAATCCACGCCAGGGGACTGGCGTCCGTGTGGCGACTACCGAGCCCTCAACCGCAACACAGCAGAAGATCGCTACCCAATGCCACACATTCACGACTTCACTGCATCGCTCGACGGCACTACCATCTTCTCCAAGATTGATCTGGTACGTGCTTACCATCAAATTCCGGTCGAGCCCTCGGATATTCCAAAAACCGCCGTCACCACACCCTTCGGTCTATTTGAATTTCTGCGCATGCCATTCGGACTCAAAAACGCTGCGCAGACCTTCCAACGTTTCATAGACCAGGTGCTGCGAGGGTTTCCCTTCTGCTATGCCTACATTGATGACATCCTCGTGGCCAGCAAAACTGCCGACGAACATCTCGGACATCTCCGAGCCCTGTTCACTCGCCTGGCCGAATTTGGACTTGTAATCCAGATGGACAAGTGCGTTTTTGGCAAGCCCGACCTCGAATTTTTGGGCCATACTGTCAACGCATCCGGCATCCGCCCACTCGATACCAAAGTGCAGGTGATCAGAGAGTTTCCTAAGCCATCAACCAAGAAGCAACTCCGGGAGTTTCTCGGCATGATAAACTTTTATCGACGTTTTCTCCCGGGCTGCGCAGAAAAGCTCCACCCGCTGCACGGCATGCTCTCAGGCTCACGTAACCACAAAGCCGAGCTCACTTGGGACGAGCGCTGCACATCAGCATTCCATCGTGCCAGAGAACTTCTGGTTACAACAACCATGCTTGTGCATCCCAAGGAAGCGGTCCCACTTTCGGTAGCCACCGACGCTTCGGACAACGCCGTCGGCGCTGTGCTTCAACAGGAAGTACACGGACAGTGGCAACCTCTTTCTTTCTTTTCCCGGAAACTAACTCCCACCGAGCAGCGTTATAGCACTTTCAGCCGCGAGTTACTGGCGATATACTTAGCCTTGCGGCATTTCAGGCATTATGTCGAAGGTCGGCAATTTTTTGTCTTGACCGACCACAAGCCCCTCGTGCACGCTTTTCGTTCACTGCGACCCGACGGTGGCAGCCATTCTCAGCGAGAGCTGCGACAAATGTCATGTGTCTCGGAATTTACATCGGACATCCGGCACGTTCATGGCGCAGAGAACGTCGTGGCTGATGCTCTGTCACGAATAGGCACATGCACCAACGAAACTCTGGCTGTCGTCGATTTCGCAAAACTGGCAGCTGCACAACGCAACGACGCCCAACTTCGCGACCTCCGTGCCACACCCGGACGGCTGGTATTCAGTGAGCTCTCTCTTCCTATGTGTTCGACCGACCTTATATGCGACACATCAACGAGATCACCACGCCCCTACGTGCCACTACAGTTTCGCCGCCAGATCTTTGATGCCCTTCACGGACTTTCGCACCCCGGAATCAAGGCTACCCAACATCTTATAACATCTCGCTTCGTGTGGCCCGGCATCAACAAGGATGTTCGCCACTGGGCCCGCACTTGCATACAGTGTCAGCGCTGCAAAGTTCAGCGTCACACGGTCACACCCCTGGGAACCTTCAATCCACCCGACGCACGGTTCGACCACATCCACATAGACATTGTTGGACCGCTGCCGCCTTCCCAGGGAAATGCCTACCTTCTGACTTGCATCGACCGTTTTACTCGCTGGCCGGAAGTCGTCCCCCTGCCCAACATAACTGCGGAAACGGTGGCACGCACATTCGTTGCATACTGGATTTCGCGGTTCGGCACGCCTTCCACTATCACGACTGACCGGGGCCGACAGTTTGAATCCAGTCTCTTCTCCAGCCTCACTAAGCTGCTGGGATCTCGGCGAATTCGCACCACTGCTTACCACCCCGCCAGCAATGGCATGGTGGAGCGCTTTCATCGCCAGCTGAAAGCCGCCCTCAAGACCCATCAACGTCAAGATTGGATGGAAGTTTTCCCCCTCGTTCTCCTCGGCATTCGGACAGCCCTCAAATCTGACCTCGGTTGCAGCGTTGCAGAGTTGGTCTACGGTACGACCCTTCGCCTCCCCGGCGAATTCTTCACATCCACACAAGCCGACGCCTGTCTGGACTCCACCAACTACGTGACCCAACTGCGGGAGGCTATGACACACATCCGTGCCACCGCACCCCGTCAAAAACCCAGCCAACCCTCCTTCATCAGCCAGGACTTGGCAACGTGCACACATGTCTTTCTGCGAAATGACGCCGTGCGAAAGCCCCTGCAACCGCCCTACGACGGGCCACACAAGGTGTTAAGGCGAGGTTCAAAAAACATCACACTTGCAATTCGTGGTCGCACCGAGGTCGTCGCATTAGATCGCGTTAAAGCAGCTTATTTAGATGGCGCCCCAACAGACACTTCTGCAACGGCACCACCCCACCCGGAAGTGCCACCTAAACAAACAACGCTCGCGCCAACCTCGCCTCTTCCTTCTCCACCCGACCACAAACAGATCATCGCCCCGGACAAACAGCGCCCGACGAAGATCCAGACACGCTCCGGTCGCCACGTGCATTGGCCACAGCGTCTGGGCATCGCAGCTCCTTCAACAGCTGCTGCACACCTCACTCGCGCGCCCGCGGCGAGTCGAAAGCCTAGGCTCGGATAACGGTGGTCTCTAAAACGTTCGCCTACTCTCTGGGGAGGGAGTACTGTGGTCACGTACGCACGCACCGACCCAGCGGCTCCCGAGAGAACTTTTCTCCACTCGATCGAGCGGCCCCGGAGAGCGTCAGGTTACCTTACCCGGCTCAAGTGCTGCGTCGTCGACGGGTGTTGCCGCACGCTTACACAAGTCCGCGCAACATCCATTGCACCACATTAGACAACATCTTGGCAATCACACCATAGCACTGCCAATACTGCTGTCTCATCTGGCTGACGTATTGCCTCGCGATTGCACCAGTTCACGCCATCGCGAGGTAACCCTCAGCACGAGGGTTTAAAAAGAAGTCGGACAGAGGAATAGAAGAAGACGAGACGGAGTGAGCAGCGAGACGACATGGGACCAGCGACCTGAACAGACGTCGACAACACTCTTTCATCATTATTATAAATTTGGCCAAGTCATAATAAGTTAACGAAATAAAATGTTAGTGTTCTCACCAACCGTTCCAGACCAAGTCTAGAACAACCCGAGATACTACAAGTGCTTCGCTGCATGTGAGAACCGGCCTTTACTGTCTCGGAACGCAGGAGGAGGTATCCACACAGTATCGTAGCATCACATATTGTAGGACGGGACATCTTTAAGGTTTGGAGCTGACTTTATAACTATCGCAGCTTCTGTTCCTGCATGTTGTGGAAGCCAGAGCTGCCGCGAGCGCAGCCATCGTTGATGCAAAGGCCATGCGACTTGTGGCGCATTCTGAAGAGCGCCTTGAGACTTTAGATATTTTTGAAATTTTTTTATTTGTTACCGGTTTAGGCATTCTATTTAATTGTCCGTGCTCTTTCGCGGTCGAAGACGACACATGTACGTTTTATAATTATTTCTTTTAATTTCTTTCTGCGCTCAGTGGTGTACGCTTCGGCGAGAGACGCTTGGCAACATTGTACGACAACCAGCGAACGTCCTGGCTGGAGAGTAGGTCCGCCTCACCTTGGCGCGCGGTTGGAGGTTAAGCCGGGATCCCACTTGCAAAGGTGTATATGGCGCAGAAGAGCATTGCATCGAAGTGTGAAAATTTTCCAGTCAACCGTATGGCACCTAACGTTTACAATAAATTTGATAGGGGATGCTCTAAGTAAGTTTGTTTGAAACATTGGGTGCACCGGGCAAAACCAAATTTTCACTTTTAAACACAGTGTGCTTCTGCGTCAAATACGCTTCACTCTTTGAAACGTTGACAAGAAAATGACACGAGTTACGCTTCCAATAAAATTCAACCCACTCTTCCCTGTTACATTTCTGGTAACGAAGCAGCAAATAAGCGCATCCGTCGAAATGAGGAAATCATGGATGTTCGGTGTCAACTCAGACGTTCAAATGGTAGACAAGAACACGACGTCACTGTTTTGAACAGATTTTGTGAACGATCAGGCTCGATCGCTCACCAGTTTGAACCCAAGTCTTTCTATTATTTCTTTTTACTGGCAAGCTGTTTGACGCCTGGAAGTGCGTTGGACGTTAATCACAAAAGAACACTCGGTGTTTCTCTGGGACACCAAGCTAATGCCATCTCAATAAATAAAGAGACGTTACATTCGGCAACGTTCGTTTTATTGCAGTATCCTGTATTCCACTCTTTTATGGCGGTTACATACTGGAACGAGGTCACGCTTATGTCCTTTTTTTCCCCTTCACTTCTACCCGCAACCCCGGGTGCAATTTTTGAGTCTAAAGACTCGAAATATTGCGAGAAACAAAACAAAAGTATTAGCATATTTGCTCAAGTAATCGCTGCGCTGATTATGAGCAAAGCCTGCGGGCCTGCTTTCCTGCGGAGCACGGGCTTGGCGAATCAGCGCGATCGGAATAAAAATTGCAGCAATTTACGGCCAACAAGATAACGTCTTCACGCGGAATTACTATCTGCTCAGATCGAATTTTTATGGAGATTTCGTGTCGTCGATCACTTTATTAGAAACGTTTTTTATGCAGAACGCAAAAAAAAAAAAAAAAAATGGGTGCGTGTGTGTTTGGCAAAGAAGTAGACGCAAAGGCCTTTTTCATTAGAAGTGCGGCTATTACCTAAACAAATAGGCTATTATGTTCTATGAGGTTGTAGAACTATTTACATTCGAAACTACCAACTATGCATTCCTTTTCTCTTCTACGCGCACAATTTTTCTCTTAAGCCTGTTGATTGCGCAGACGATAGATGTTATGATACCTCGCGTCCTCGATAGTAGACGCTTCTCGCTCGTTGCTTTTGAAACTGCTTTTATTATTGTTCGTAAATAGTGATGATATTTCCAAAGCCGAGGCGAGGGTATAATGACAGCCAATTACGAACACCGTCCACCCTACCCGAAGGCACCCGAGACAGACAATCGATCACGTATTCACCGATGCCAGTAATCGCGGTGCTTTCGCTGATACTTGTTAGTTGTGATGATGGATACGCCAGAACACGGGCCGCGGTTTATCGAATGATCGGTTTATTGATGACTTTATATCTCCTGCAGACCCAAACACTTATGCTGGAAAGATTTCTTTTATTCTGCTTGCTTGTTCAAGTTTTGTTTTACATGCGATAGCATTATTTACCGAACCCTAAGCCTTTTTGTGTCCGTGGCACGGTCTGTAACCAAAAAAGCAATCGGCAAGCACCGGTTGTATGACGAAAGACGACGACTGACGAAAATAATCCATAGAAAAGGGGAGCAAGGGGGGCAAAGGACAAACACAAATCTCCAAACACAGCTAGGTGACTGGTGCGCGACAGAAGAAATCCGTCTGGTCCCGGTATCGAACTAGGGACCTCTTCATTTCCAGTGGAGCGCTCTACCAACTGAGCTAACCAGGAGTTAGCTCAGCAAGCGGATTTTTTCGGTCGCGGACCCGTCACATAGTTCTGAGATTTGTGTTTGTCCTTTGTACCCCTTGTTCTCCTTCTCCAGGGATTATTTTCGTCATTCTTGTCCAGCTAGCTTGTACCTTTGCATTGTTTGCATCATAATCCCCGGTTGCATGCCTGCTTCTAATATGCATACCGGGCAATGCGCCTAAAATAATTTGATATGATATAGTGAGATCGGAATAACTAGGATCTATATAAATGGGCCGCAAAAATTAATGCCCCCCCCCCGTGAAAAGTGTTTTCATAGGTCGGTTTCATCCTGTGAAATTACAAAGCATAGCTTCCTTTCTGTAAAAACCAGGGCTAAAACTCTCACCATAATCGACGGCGAATGGCGACGCAGACGGCTGAGTCAAGTGGCGAGGTGTGTTTGGCGCTCGTACTGATAAATGGCGCCACCTCCTTATTGAGACCAGAGTCGTGTATTGGGAGAGTTTGGACATTTATATATGTTTGAATGGTTGAGCATCTCGTGGCCAACCACAGGTCTCGAAACAGCCCCTAGGGGTGGTCGAGAGCTCTAAAAATATGACTCGACTAATTTAAGCCGGTTTAGTGTCGCTAGAGTGAAGAGCTCGTTGAGTAAAAACTTCGCGCTTGTGCGGTTTTCGTCACGTCCATATTCAACGGCAGAATAAACGGGTTCCCGGACATTTCATCGAACGCCGTTTCGTCGAACGCCGTTTCGTCGAAAAAAAATTGACGTTTCATCGAACGCCGTTTCATCGAACGCCGTTTCATCGAATCGCTGACTACCGTTTCATCGAATATTTTTTTTATATAAAAAGTGTGAAAGATGCTCTTTTATGCACGGATCGAGTGCATTCTCGGGTCATTCACCCATTTCACCGTCAAGTTTTTTAATGTCCAGACTTGTAGCTGTTACAATATATTTTGATGCAAGTAACCCATGACGATATTTGTACCGATTTTTATGTTTGTTTCGCATATTGTGCTTATCTGTTCACCCCTTCTGTATTACCCGATGGTCCTTGAGGCTGTTGTAACAAATAAATAAAAAGGCTCACTCCCGGTAAGAGCGAACTCAAACTCATGCAGGCCAGAGGGCGACTTAGGTTTTGCGCAGGCGCAACAACTTTAGCCATGTGAGTTTACTAGCCTCTCATGTCCTTCTATTGATACTTTTTTACTGCCCGAAGCTTGCATTAGCTAAAGCTGAGGTGCTATATATGAAACTACAACGAAACATCTTTTTTTTAGTTCCAAGACTCCATGAAGCCAAAAGTAAGTACGTCACTTCAAATTTTATTTGAAAGATTACGAGAGTTCCTGTGTTCGTGCGACAGCCATTCACCGTTTCAAATTATGAGCAATTGCTCTCAAAAACTCCCCCACAGCCATGCTCCTTCAAATCTCATAAAAAAGGCGAACCTTCTCATTTCTTGCCGCTATGGCCTTCTTCTGGCGAGGAGGCTCTTAGGAATTCAGCATCGCCTCCAGCTTGTCTTCCGTCAGTTGATGTTCTGCGGCGATGGAATTCAAAAAGTTCCAGAACCTAGGATGGGCACCTCCGACCAGCTTCAGGAAGCGGGAATGTTACCCTGGCGTTCGATAAGACGGCGTTCGATAAAACGGCGTTCGATGAAACGGCTTTAATGAAACGGTGTTCGATTAAACGGCGTTCGATGAAACGGCATTCGATGAAACGGCGTTCGATGAAACGGCGTTCGACAAAACGGCGTTCGATGAAATGTTCGGTCCCGGAATAAACGAACGTGCGCTCCAAACCAGATCAAACTGTGTAGCTCCGATCATTGCTGCTGATTTGCTATTCACGCCATTTTCATCGAGACACCGAGATTGAATGCTTCTTGTTCACGCTTTAAATGTCGTTTCAAAAATTGTGACCACATGGCCTTCTTATTGGTCGGCGCTGTGTCGCATTTTTAGTTGACGTTCTAACCGCGAAGGAATATTCGGCGCTGACGGAGGCCTTTGCTCCACCCACTGGCCGAACTCTCGTAATATACTGCCGCGGGAACAGCTGGCCAAGTAGGCAGCGCGCCCGTGGCCTAGCGGTTATCGAGCTTTCCTCCCACGCAAAGAGCCGAGGTTAAATTCCTGGCTGCAGATGGACGTTTTGTTGTTTATGTAAATGTCGCGTTCTGGCAAATTCGAAAACCCTGTAACTTGATCGAAGTAGAATATTCTACGTGCCAAACCTTCTATGCCGATTGTTCCAGAAGCCCACGCGTATACATAAGGGGCTCCGCGTGGCGAGTCCGAGTCAGTCTCGCCCCAGCGTTCGATCCTGCTGTTTCGCCGCCATCGACGCTAGACTGTCGATTTTGTTTTGGGCACAAGTTTGCCCCACTAAACGTTCAGTTTGCTTCAGTTTTCATTGCTTCGTGAATTGTCATTTGTGATAATACGACTCTGATCGAGACTGCTCACAACGACCGTGGTTATTAAAATGAACATAATCTTTTATGTTATGTAACCTTGGTTTAAAAATAAATGCGGATAATTTAAGAAAAACTTGCATTAAAAGCAATTAAAAAAAAAAAAACGCGCTTGCATAACGACGGCGTTCTTGCTGCCGACGGATTTCGTGTGCGTGTCATCTGCTTTCTTTCGCTGGTCGACAACACCTTCCGACGCTGGCCCCCACGCCTTACATCGCTTATGGTCAAGAGGTCCAACGAGTCAAAAGGTCCAACGAGTCAAGAGGTCCAATAGCCACGTGACAGCCGAGTCAAGAGGTCCAACGAGTCAAAAGGTCCAATTCGAGTCAAGAGGTCCAACGAGTCAAAAAGTCCAATTTGTGTCAAGAGGTCCAACGCGTCAAGAGGTCCATCGAGTCAAGAGGTCCAACGCGTCAAGAGGTCCAACGCGTCAAGAGGTCCATCGAGTCCTATTTTTATCTTCTCTGTTTATAATGATATTGCTATTAATGGGGGGGGGGGGGGGGACTGATTGTGACGGTTACTGACTGTTTGACCTATTTGAATCATTTTGGAGAATACAAGTACCACATAGCCATTGGAGACAAGTAGACAGATACTATTTGCCACAATGTATATGTATTTCAGTGTTAAATAATGGATAGTGCCTAGCGACATATTTTGGACTTGTAGAACTTAATACCTGTGTTCCAGGCTCTCTGTTCTAGGACTTATTTATGCCATTTCTACGGAAGTGTCTCTCATATTCCCGAGATATAAAATACAAATGTACCGCAGCCCCCCATCTCGCATTTAGCCTTCCCTTTCATGTATCTCAGCATTCGTAAACGCAAATACTTCCTTAGGTAACTTTGTCCAGTCCCCGGTTTTCATATGTTTTATTAAAAATACGATGCACTACTATTTTATGCTGTAGTATTTATTCGCTGAGTTCACCGATTCACTAAAGAGGAAATAACACAACATGGGAAGAAGCTCAAATATCACTGGAGGGCGTCTTTAAGCGAGCCCAAATTATGCCACTTGGCGTCCAATAGAGTGTTGCTAATGAATGCGAGCATTGTCTCCTTGAAACGTTATGACCGGTGCAAGCTATTGCGGCTTAATTTGGGCCGTTGCCTTACTTAAAAGCAGGGAGCAGCCAGAAATACTTATGCTAGCGATATGTAACTCCTTTACTGCTCTTTATTTCTGAGAACGCTGTGAAATAAACCATGAAACTGAACGTTTGATGATTAAGCATTCTTGACACGAATTACCTAACACTAGTTTGTCGATATAATTTACTTTTAGTTGAAATTACGCGATGTGTTAGTCGGTTGAAATTGCAAGATGGTGGGTTACTTGCCCAATCATTTTTAGAAAATTGGGTCATAGAGGTTGTAGCCGATTGAAGAACAGTTCGTGTCGGAAAGCAGGTCGATCTCTGAAGCCAATAGATCTCTACTGTGTCCAGTGCTAGGCCATGGCGAATGGAAAAAATGACTAACTTTACATGCCATGCTGCGCCAGGGCAAACTGTCTCTTCAAGTTCTTTAAAAACCAAGCACTTCAAAATATCAAGGAAGCTATTTTGACGAGACGCGAACAGATTTAAACAATTATTACAACTTTTGAAAATGATGTCACAGAAATAAAAAAAACGAACTACGTTCAGTTATCCTGACGTCAAACGCCGTAATAGTGCTTTAGTGTGATGGTAGACGTCGAAATAGCAAATAACTATGGACATATCTTTTGTATGTGACGAAAGATGTGTTCAAAATAGTTTTACAATTATTTCGAACCCGGATGTCGAAGTAGTCACTTCCTAAAAACATGCATCTCAAATCTCGATATTCGCGGGGGAGAGCAACACGAGAGATGCAGATTTGGTACTTTGTGGTCAGGGGTAGAAGAGAGGAGGCACACAGGTCCCCAACAAACGAATGTCGCTATAAGCTTGACAGTTTATAAAAACAATGATTTCTGGTGCTTACAAACCCAGTTCCCAGCATGCGAACACCACAGCCCAGCGCGCGTGTATCTGTCGCTTCAAGACCAAGCAAATCACGGGTCATACGCACGAACACTGATTACATTATGTTGATTACATCACCGGCCAGAAACGATGTATCAAAGCCGTGTTCGTGAGATTCCCCCTGCCGTGTGGAAGCCTTCACAGTTTAACTTTTTGCTCTTTTTTCGACATTTTCTTCTCCGCCTTTATTGTTAGCATCTCTGTTGTCTGCTTTTTTAATGCGTGAGCATTGCCTGGCTCAGTCAGCGAAAAAGCCGTCGACAAAATCCGTCGTCAAAATCCGTGATTTGTCCAACACAATCCAACATAATAATAATTAAAAAAGGACTCTGGGAATATTGGACCTCTTGACGCGTTGGACCTCTTGACACATCGAGGCACGAGTCAAGAGATCCAATATGGGTCAAGAGGTCCAACGCGTCAAGAGATCCAACGAGTCAAGAGATCCACGGCGAGTCAAGAGGTCCAACGCGTCAGGAGGTCCAACGCGTCAAGAGGTCCAATATTGGACCTCTTGACTCGTTGGACCTTTTGACGCGTTGGACCTCTTGACTCGGAATCCCTATACATGGGTTGCACTGACGTCCCATCGCGTACTTTTGACCACCATGTAAGAGGAGGAAAGGGAAGCTGCTTTTGTAAGAATTTGGAGTGACGGGTTAATCTTCTATAGTCTTCCGGGAGGAGAATATCGACGCCTGTGCAAATCCGGGAGGCACAAAAGAGGGTCCGGTTAACAGGGGAGCTCCTTCTTGCCCTCTTCTCTGGTGGTCATCGGAGCACTTCTTGAATCACGTCGCGTGCAACCCATGCGTCCCGCCACCCGACTCGGTCCTCCGCGTCTCCGTCCGCCGCTGACCCTTTAAAGTTTTTTGGAATTATTATTATTTTTTTTTGCAGACTATATATACTCATCACATTATCATGTTCACTAGAGGCGGCACCGCGGGCCACCATGGTACGGGCCGCTGCCTTTCCGCGGTGCCGCAGCTCTTCAGAGCCAAAAAAATAAGGACTAAGACTAAAGACTACAAAATTGTTTTCGTTTAAAAAATGATCGGAGTTGTTTTTTGCAGTGCAAGCCCGGTTCATTGTGATTTAAAAGTGTTTCTGCTTGGTTCGGCATTTATTAATGTTCACAGCTGCACTTGAGACGTTGCAAATTACGTTTTCTCGGCCTGTTGCCAACGAAGGAGGATCCAAGCAGACGTGACCATAATGAACTCCTTCAAGAAGGACGTTGGTGCAGCAACAAAAAGAGGATTGGCCTTTTTAGTTATTTCTGATAAGGACGGTCGAATGGAGTTAGACGGGTGGTATAACTGGTACATCTTAATTCGAGAAAAAACAATAAAAACCCACGGGCGAAAACAAGTAAGAACTAAAAAGAGGAGGCGTAATTATAACCTATGCGTCTGGTGCAAGTGCATAGAATATGTCTCTAAGCTTCATTTATAAGATGGCAGGCATTATCGTCCACAGAAACAGCGCTGAATCACACTGCACTTGAAACGTCGCATAAAAAATAAAGAAAAAAAAAGATTTCGCTCTGTTTTTTAGTTTGGGAAGTTAGAGCCCTCTCTTTCTCTCGCTCTGTCTTTCTTTTTCTATCTTAAAATTTTTGTTAGTATTTATGGACATAATATAACGAGTCTTTGAAGTCTTTTATTTTTAATATTGAAGGAGCATTTTTATGTGCTTTTCATTTCTGTCAATAAATGAAAAACCCAACGAAATATTCATGCCATCCGCTTTCAGTTGATGTTTTTGTTAAATACTTCCCCATTCTCTTTGTATCCAAAATTGTCTTTATTCATTTGCATTGTTTCTTTTATTTCCTTGCTTGCCCTATCTGCAGTAATAAATGACGAATCATTTTATTTTTGTCTTCAGTTATTGCGTACTAGTTTAAAACTTTCACACACATAAAAAATAATAGGACAGGTATATTAATCTATCTTGTAAGAACATTTGAAGACTTTCTTTTTTCGTCAAACAATATCCGTATTTTTGCGATTAAAACCTTGGTGCGGGATCGCAGTTTAAACCGAAGAAAGGGCACTGGGTTATCCAATTCCCCAGTAATTTTCCGCGTGAACGCAAATCAGACCACTTTATTTAACATGCAAAACTTTAGATGAAAAATAAACAGAAAAAAGTTAGAAATAGTAAAGAGAAAAAAAAATAAGAGAAAAAGGTTGGAAAAAGTGTGGGAGGCGGCGGTGAGTCTAATCGAAGTTGGGATTGAATATGCAAACGGCCGCGTATCGGTGATCGGTCATCGTTTACGGTTAAGGGAGACAGATTTCAGGGCCGAGTGAATTCCCGTGTCCTCGTTCGGGGAAACAAGCGAATGTTCATGGGGAAAAAAAAAAAAAAAGAAATCTCCCGCCAGCCTCACCCACACCCACACTCCCGCGACCCCAGATCCCAAAGCACGAACGTAGGAAAGGTCGGGAAAAAAATTACTTACTACCTCTACTGCACCAACAAAGCAACTCGGGTTTTGCGTTTTCATAGTTTATTGCCGGCAAGAACAGAAAAGTGTTTTTTGAAGTTTTTAGTTTACCCTATATTAAGAACTTCTCAAAGTTCTGCTGTTCTCCTTCTGCGTAAGCCAAGAGTTGAAACTTTTACGAGGTTTTGTTTTGAAAGCTAAACGGGCGGCTAAGACATAAAGCTACGAATCAAGGCGAGAGAAAAAAAATCGCTTGTAGGCAGGCATGCATTGTGCATGAGGTCTGCGGGTAGAGGATTTGCGGTGCGCCCTCGTTATCTGAGTTCATGAACAAGGTAAAAAAGGGCTATTCACTGGACGCCATATTTGTGGGTGCTGTTTAGAGCGCATGCTCAGAACAAGCTCACATTAACAGGTGCTCAGATCGGGAACCTTGATGGTGTGCAATGCACGTTGCAAAAGAACTGTGGAAGCTCGCCATTAGCACACGCTCAGCAGTCGCGCACACAGCTACGGACGCCAAAGAATACTTCACTCTTAAAAAAAAAGGTTACCAATAGGGTAGAACAACCAATTTTTACACTCAGTCTGGTGTAAAAATTGGTTGTTCCACCCTTTTAGGAACCTATTTTTTTTTTAAGAGTGAATTTCTATAGGAGTCACGTTGATGGGCAAGCTGTCTCACAAATGGCCTTCAGGCAACTGCCATCAGACTGGCTCACACCGCTCCATTTTTACGTACAAGTCACCGGGACATCTGTGTTTTACATTAAGCGTGGCTACGAGTTCGAGGAAATAGTCCGGCACGGTGACATTCGAGACACTAATGTTTCTTAATGGGGTATCCACACGAAGGAGAAATCCGCCCCTTTCCTCCGCGGAGCGCGCATCACGTGCGACATACGTCATTCCTTTTTGACGCCTCGTGGCGCCGTTCTCCTCCGTGGCGGAGGCGCGGAGGCTTAATTCCATCAGCACGAAAGCCCCAGGTGCACGCGGCGGAGCCGGGGACGGAGTTTCCCGGGTTGTTGACGTCACGACATCCGTCCGCGGAGTTCTCCTTCGTGTGGATACCCCTTAAGGGGGATCCACACGAAGGAGAAATCCGCCCCTTTCCTCCGCGGATCGCGCATCACGTGAGACATACGTCATCCCTTTTTGACGCCTCGCGGCACGTTCTCCTCTGTGGCGGAGGCGCGGAGGCTTTGTGCTGACAGCACGAAAGCTCCGCAGGTGCACGCGGCGGAGCCGGGGACGGAGTTTCCCGGGTTGTTGACGTCACGACATCCGTCCGCGGAGTTCTCCTTCGTGTGGATACCCCTTAAGGGGGATCCACACGAAGGAGAAATCCGCCCCTTTCCTCCGCGGATCGCGCATCACGTGAGACATACGTCATCCCTTTTTGACGCCTCGCGGCACGTTCTCCTCTGTGGCGGAGGCGCGGAGGCTTTGTGCTGACAGCACGAAAGCTCCGCAGGTGCACGCGGCGGAGCCGGGGACGGAGTTTCCCGGGTTGTTGACGTCACGACATCCGTCCGCGGAGTTCTCCTTCGTGTGGATACCCCTTAAGGGGGATCCACACGAAGGAGAAATCCGCCCCTTTCCTCCGCGGATCGCGCATCACGTGAGACATACGTCATCCCTTTTTGACGCCTCGCGGCACGTTCTCCTCTGTGGCGGAGGCGCGGAGGCTTTGTGCTGACAGCACGAAAGCTCCGCAGGTGCACGCGGCGGAGCCGGGGACGGAGTTTCCCGGGTTGTTGACGTCACGACATCCGTCCGCGGAGTTCTCCTTCGTGTGGATACCCCTTAAGGGGGATCCACACGAAGGAGAAATCCGCCCCTTTCCTCCGCGGATCGCGCATCACGTGAGACATACGTCATCCCTTTTTGACGCCTCGCGGCACGTTCTCCTCCGTGGCGGAGGCGCGGAGGCTTTGTGCTGACAGCACGAAAGCTCCGCAGGTGCACGCGGCGGAGCCGGGGACGGAGTTTCCCGGGTTGTTGACGTCACGACATCCGTCCGCGGAGTTCTCCTTCGTGTGGATACCCCTTTAAAAGGTGGAAAAGCGCCGAAAACAACAAGGACGAAGATTACACAATCTTCGTCCTTGCTTTATAGCAAATTTCGAATGCCTCAGGCAGTTCTCTGCCTGTTTTGTCTTTATATCCAGCAAGAACCTTAACGTCATGTAACATTGGCAAACAGGAAAACTTCCGACAGTGAACGGCGAGACGGCCAGACGTGCTAGCACGCGTACCAGCCACGTGTTCACGCTCACGGTCATGAGTCACGAATGTTTTCGTGACTTTCCCGTATGGTAAGAAAGCAAAGAGGTCGGTTTAAGCAGGGGCGTTTGCAGATTTCTTATGTCACGTGCGGAGTCACCTGGATATTCCTGTTTCGTGTCTCGCGTGCAAAGCTGCTCCTTGAACCGGTCGCCACGACTCATTCGAAGAACGGATTTCCCGGTAGCTCGCGATGTAAGCGGGCGTAACGTAACGTAAAGTAACGTGGGGAAGTGCCGCTGTATTACCGCTCATTCACACTGGAAGCGGATCCGCGTTCGCAAAGCGGTTGCGAACGCGGTTGTATCAAGATTCAGTACAATTTCACGAGCACCTGATCTCATCGAGCGCGCGTGCAATTGTACTGTACCTTTATTCAACCGCGTTCGCAACCGCTTCGCGAACGCGGATCCACTTCCAGTCTGAATGAGCGGTTAAGGCTGGTTCACACAGACCCGTTTTCTCATGTTACGTTACGAAAAGTCACCTGGAAATCTGTGCTTCATATTAAGCGTGGCTACCAATTCAAGGAGATAGCCTGGCACCCGACATTCGAGACGCGAATGTGTCGGTGACTTAGACGTAACGTAAGAAATCGGTGCTGAAGGGTGGTTCACACACACGCGTTTCCTTACGTTACGTTACGAAAAGTCAGCGGGAAATTTGTGCTTCGTATAAAGCGTGGCTACCGATTCAAGGAGATAGCCTGGCACGTGACTTTCGAGACACGAATGTTTCGGTGACTTAGACGTCACGTAAAAAAACCGTGCGATGTTAACCAGTTTTAAAACTTAAACCGAGCTCAACTCCTTACGTTACGTTACGACGAGCCTTGTGTCCCTGGTTGCCACGGTAACTCACCGTCCTAGCTCGTCATCACCGAAACATCCGTGCCTCGAATGTCGCGTGCCAGGCTATCTTTGTGAATTGGTAACCACAGTTAATACGGAGCACAGATTTCCCGGTGACTTTTCATAACGTAACATAAGAAAACGGGTCTGTGTGAACCAGCCTTGAGTGAAAAGTTGAATCGAGCTCAATGCCTTACGTTAAGTTACGACGAGCCTTGTGTCCTTGGTTGCCACGGTAACTCACCTTCCTAGCTCGTCGTCACCGAAACATTTGTGTTTAGAATGTCGCGTGCCAGGCTATCTCCTTTGAATTGGTAGCCACGCTTAATACGAAGCACAAATTTTCCGGTGAAATTTCGTAACGCAACGTGAGAAAACGGGTCTGTGTGAACGAGCCTTTAACCGACCAAATTGGGTTGTGTGTGTGTTTATACAGCCTAGAACTTGGTCTACCTCACAGGGGCGACGAGTCTCCCAGCTGTAGATGAGAAATTTTGCCAGTGCGGTACAGCCGCTAGCCTGGGGTCTTTAACGTGCATCACGCAGTAGTGATACACGACCGCACGCCGGTACGATGCTCATCCAGATCGAAACGGGCAGGGGTGGGGCTCGAACCCAGGATCCCTGGGTTCTGCAGCGCGAGCTTTCGCTCCACGTGCTCCGAGCTGGTGTGCGCTAGACCACTCGGTCACCGATCCCCCTTTAACCGACCTTTGGCAAAAGGTACTGTGTGATCCAGCCTTTAAGACGCGGGTGTTGGAGAAAATGGCTTCAGGCAGCCCCCGTTCTGAATGTTAATCTGGGTAGCTAAACTCGTCAAGCACAACTTTGTGTCCGAAAGTTGTGGAACGCGCTAATTGGACTCTCGCGACGCTCACGTCAAGCCGAGCGATGTGTCAATCATCCAAGCTCTCTCGGTGCTCATATTTCAGCGAGAACATAAAACACAAAGTCGTAGCGAGCTCAATCGAAGCGTGTGCGAGCAATACCGTGGTGCCAGGCGATTGAACGGCTGCACTGAAGACGTCTCGCCCGAGTGTCCCTACATCCCTACGCCGCGTTAGAGTCAATGATGCGTAGATTGTACCTAGGCGGCCGGTAAATACTCTGAACTTTCTCGTCGCAAGATCGTCGTTTGTGGAAGTTATTGGTGACGACAAAGTGACGTTTCACAACTTTGGGAAGGAGGTATTTCAGGCCAAAATCTTTGCTTCGGAATCGAAGCGAAGATTAAACTTTGTGATGTGGAGCCGTGCGCGGTGTACGCGGGCGGCTTTATAGAGCTCATCTTCCGCCACTGTCAACAACGCCACCGGGGTCACCCACAGGCGATTTGTGTAGAGACGTCGATAATGTCTCACAGATGAAAGGAAACGGGGGATGACAAAAAAAAAAAAAAAAGCCGAAGAAAGGGAAATAAAAAAAAAATAAAAACGTTTACAAATATTTGTAATACGAAATTAGAGCTCAACTCTTGAGGAGGAATAAGGGAGGGTACGGAGAGGAGGGTCTGCCCCTCCTCCACTCTTCCTCTCCTCTTCACCTCCTCCCATTCAGTTTCTCCGCTAAATTTAGCAGGGAAAAGGACATCACATGACAATCTAGCGGAAAAGTGAATTGGCGTTAAAGTCACGTAGCTGAGAATTGAATTGGTGTTGAGGTGATGTGACGTCAATTTCGCGCTAAATTTAGCGGGCCGGTTACGCCGACGGCGACGCCCACGCCACGAAACCCGGAAACGGGAGCCGAAGAGCTGCACTCTAAAGAAAGAATTAAGGTACGACCAACACACACACAACACACACACACGCACAAACAAATAGGAGTCTCAAGAAGGGCCGTAGAAATTGTTCGGGAGAGAGAGAGAGGGAGAGAGGGGGTGATGGTGGTGAAGAAGGGGGATATTCCTTTCTATAAATATTTTATTATAACTCTCTGAAATGCTATGGTGGTTCGGGGCTGGGGCGATACCCCCCCCCCCCCCCCCCCCCTTCCACGCTTATGCCCCTTGCCCCCTCTTTCGACGCAAGTGGGGGAGGGGGGGCTAAATCCCCCCCTCCCCATTTTCCTGTTTCGACGACCCTGCTTAGAGGTGTTCCAATGAGCAATGACGAAAAACAGCACAGCCTGCAATTTTTGAAATAACGGTTCAAGAGATTCTGGAATTAAGACGGCTCGCGTTCCATGAACTCAAGAGTGGCCATGACAGACTTTCAAGCGAAAGACTCGTGCCAGGGCACGTATATAGTGTGCGGGCGCGTTCAGTGACGTCATTTTATAGTTGATACCTTTGACGATGGAGTCAGGATTATCAGTTGTGAACGACAAATTGGATGGTCCGTGTTCAAATCGACGATGTCAAGTTTAGTGTCCTTGCGTTCTTGAAGCATCACCGCCAATATTGACAACCTGAAATTACTTTTATTTCCTTATTTCCGTTGATAAACATACTTAATCCCAAACTGACTGATTTTTGAATGTCTACCATAAAATGATTTTATCCCGCCGATGAAGGGACAACTGCCCGGAGGTGAAATTCGCCCGAAAGTGGACAACGGTAGTCGGCTGGTTGTGACCTAGCCACGTCGGGCTACACTTTGGCCAGATTCGAAAGGCCGAGATAGGTCAAAAGAACGGCAGGGACGCTTTTTAGTACATTCTGCTTTATCGGCGGAAATAAGGACAATACTAGACTATCAACTTCGACGGTGTTGATCTTAAAATGCAATTCCCAATCATCCATTGTGCTTTTTAGAGACCAATCAAACATGACGGTCGCAGCTGATAATCTTTGTTGTGACGTCACACGTATGAGCCACGGTCGTCTCCGCGCGCTCTCTAGTGCTGCTCCTGTTCGGTGCCTAGGGAGGCGTTGAGATTTTTCGTCCCCTCATGGGAACGTTCGTGAAAGTAGAAAGCCTCTACGGGTTTTACTTGAGCTAGTTGGTACATACTTGAATATGGTCAGCTGAACAATTACAAATTAAAAAAACCGTGAGAGAAACTACATACACACAGCGGTGTGTATGTATTTTCTCTCACGGTTTTTTCTAATTTGTAATTGTTCAGCTGACCATATTGAAGTAGAAAGCCTCTGTTTGTCGCTAGCAGTCATTTTTCGTGTTCGGGTTGTGACGACAAAATGACGTAAGAACAACAATGCACGGGACTATTTGCATTGTTTTAACTCGACAACCGTACTTTTGGCGAGAGAAACTCGAAAGAACATGGCCGCGATGCTCGTCGGATCGACCGCGGCTGGGGTTTGATATGCAATCGGTCACTTGATCAACGCGCACACGAATGCTTTCGTGCTGTTGGATGAGCCCATTCGGCGGCAGGACCGGGTCGAAGAGCACAGTGAGCTGGAGTTCAACGTCTCCGATATAACACTTGGCGAGATGCAAGGCTTGGCTTCTATTTGTGCCGGTGTTTTGAAGCCTGAAAATGGTGGTGTTGTTGTGGCTCGTACGGTCGCCTTGCTGAGATTATGAATATGGTAATAGACCTTCATTCAGCGTTGCCGTGCGTCAAGATTCAAAACGTCACCTTGACACAAAGTGAACAACGCTTCCGCGAGCACGGAGGCACCAGCCAACGGTCTGAGAAAGAATTGTGCCGCCGCCAAGACCGCCAACGATCGCCCCAACGGCAAGAAAACAAACGACAAGCTCATTGAGGTTTGTGTAGTGCTGACTGCTGATTCATGAGACGACAAAGGTGAATGATGTAAAACGCAACGTAAGTATGCCGGCGTTTTGCAAAAGTAACGCTTTTCGTTTAAAATTTAATTTTTGAAATTCGTTAAGCTTTGAAATTTTGACAGGGACCGCATTGTGAACGCAGCCTTCACACAAGTGTTTTTTACAGTGTGTGCTTTGCCTGCATGCATATAAAGACAGAAACACTGCCTATATATGTGCATAAAATAAAGAAAATTTCGCTTATCTTGATAATGTTGACTATCTATTCAGTGCTGTGGATAGTAGTGGCGTAGCCAGGAACTTTTGAGGGGTAAGGGGGAGGGGGGTTGAGATGGCTGGGATGTTCATGACTTGGGGTGCGGGGGGGATTTGTATATTCTAGGGCCCGCCGGATTTGGGGAGAGGGGGCGAAGCCCCATAAGCCGCTCCTCCCCCCCCCCCCCCCCCCCCCCACCCCTCCCCCTGGCTTCGCCCACTGGATGATACTATAACAGAATCATCCTAGATTCACAGGCTGCCATAAGCATGTGCATAGCCACTGAGCTCGTACCACAATGGCAAGATAGTTGCTGACAATCTTCACGTTACGTAGCAGTTCTGTTTTTAGTACATATGCTCGCTTTTCCCTCACACATCTACTCTGCTTCCGCGTGTCGTTTATGCTTGATGGTGGCAAGTCAACTGTGCGTATTTGCTCTGCAACACAGGCAAATTTCAAAAATTCAGCTCACACTGCTCTTTCATTTTAATGAGTTACTGTCACTTTTAAAACAACAATTTATTTAATTGGCATCATAATCTTTTTATTAAACACACGTGTGTTTAATTTGGGCCAATTGTATCTTTATTGTTCTTGTTGTTCACAGAGATGACAACCATCCACAAGATTGCACTGGCTAAATTTCTCGTCTACAGTGGCTAACAATCTTACCATACTCTGTCAGACTAAACTCCTGCTGTCTAAACAACTAACGATTCATTTTAGGACACACCTGTTCGTAGTTCATTGCATGGCATCGAAGTGTTTCTTATAACTGTCCGATGACTGACATGCCATTCCAGAAGCTTGGTGTGAAGAGGTAAATATCTAATCGATACAATAAAATGCCATCAGCAACCCATCCAGATTTTATTGCTTGATTGACAGTAGCTACAAACCTCAACACATCGTAAACTGAAGACATAGGTACTAAGCGTGCACTAACTTCGAAGCGGTAGAAACCCTGAAGTTTTAACGTCAACTTACCACCAAGTTGTTAATGGCAAAGTGGTGTTTGCGGCAAAGTGTTGGAGTCCTTCAGAACGATGACTGTATCCTTCAGACCGATGATGATGATGACGAAGATTTATTTTGATTCTAGGTTCAGTCAACGCACCCCACGACGTCCGTGTACTTGTCGTGGTGGCGACGAAAGCCTTCTTTCACACATGCCTCAGCTGCCTCGGCCCGGGGTTTTGTCGACCCAGAGGTCTCTTCCCAGCCGGTTGACAGCGACACTCGCAACGGCCGTCACGGCTCTGATCACCATCCACTGGGCATTAGCTATGTGATCATCGGTGGCAACCGCGCCCTTGTAGTTCCCCGCTGCGAAAACTATCACTGCGATTTAATTAGTCTGCTGCTGCTCGACGGTCATCATCTCTCATCGTCGCCGTCTCTCGTCGCGCAGCTGCATTGTCGTCAGAAACAGTCGTCGTGCATCGCGAAGGCACCCGGGTGCTCGCATAAATCCTGTCATCTTACGGGTTGGTCGAGCCACTGTAGTCGAGCCATTATGGCGCAACAAGCATCGCCGCCATTTTCTACGCTCTAGAATCCTGCCCAAAGTTTGTTCCCCTTCGTGCAATAAAAAAAAAGTTAAAAGCACGAGCATATCACCCCGAACGTGCCCCGAATAGGGTGCCTTGATGTGCGCTTTGCTTTGGGTGATGACATCTAGAGCCACTCTATATGGCAGCGTAGCTGCCAGAGTAGCGACACGACGCAAAATTATCTAGATGCACGACGTCAGAAGCGCTGATAGTGATCTCCATTTTGGGCCTGGGAGGTTGCCATGGTAACGGTGCTTCTAGCGACGCCGGGCGGCAACCTTTGTAGTCTAGTTGATATCTCCATTCGTTCATTGAAAAGTGGTATAAGACGCTTGGCATCGCTGTACGGCAAGAACCTCTGGAGGAACAGTGCCTGTTTTTTCTGAAAAGTGAGACGATTTGCAGCCCGGGGACTGTCGGGCGACGAGAGCTGCTATGGTATCGTACGTGCACGGACAAGGCGAGTGGTTTTCGGCGCCGCCGGGATGGCGGCCGCTTCGTGGGACGAACCTACCGTCCTAGTACTTTCGTACTTCGCTCCGATGGAACAAAATACTACTACGCCGGCCACGACAGGACGATTGGCTCGGGATATGACTGATGCTCGACTGCCCCATAGTGAGCGAGTATATGTTTAGCATCATACTTCTTCGAGACCCGATCATCCCTTCAAGATAAGATTCTCTCACCGACTGGTGAGGAGCGACGTCGACGGGGTTCAACCAAGAAGGACGTCATGGTGGTCTCTAGGGAATTTTAACGCCATCGAAAGAGACGGACGCCGGATATGAGGTGTTCTTGCCGACAAGCCAAATGGTCGTTCGGAAATTTACCGGCATTCACAAAGTTAATATTTTTATCTGGTGTAGCACACATATCCGTGTTAAAGGGGCCACAAAATTATTTTTAAACTTCTTCTTCCTTACCTGTAATCCTCAACTCAAAAGGGAACTGTGAAATCACGCAGTCGTGACATGCTAGGGCACCGGTGCGATGACCCCAAGCTTTCACCGTGCTTTTTAAGCACACCGTAGAACTTGGCATTCGCAAGTGATGATAAGTTTTTTCAAGGCACTCATTGGCCAGGAACGCGAATTCAAATATCCATGGACGAATTGATTGCTGACGAGCGTGTAGACATCCGAGCGACGCAGTTTTCGTGTCCAATGCGTGAGCTGGGGTCGGCTGACGTCATTTTGGCCTTTGTAGGCATTGTAAAGAGGATATTTAGAACCATACACACATGATGATAACGTCATAGCACACTGGCATTAAGGAGCACAAAACGGGCCCAGCTACAGAAAATAAATATTACCCTCGTAAGAAATAAATACGTCTGTAACTTGTTAATTACAAAGACGAACACACCTCTGAGCATCTAAGTTTAATAGTATGTGTTGATGCATTGTTATATAGCAGGACATTTCATATACGTCACTTGAGCAAACGCCAGTTTTTCACTTGAAAAAAATAACAAAAAACACTGCGATCAAATGCAAGCTATGGCAACGAAAGCAAGTTATATCAAAATCTTCAGAACTGCCATTTCGTAAAATTGGCGATTAATAAAAAAGGTTAAAGATCGCAGGAGCTTCTTCAGTAAAAAATGCTGTGATTATTCGGTGACCCAGGGCTGAAACGATTTCCCCTAGGCCCTACACGTGCCGTATACCTTTCCTTATGATTCTCAGAAATTCAGACTTTCAAAGGAAGCTAGAAAAATGCGAAAATTTTATCCTAAAAGCTATGTAAAGCGCAAGTTCGTCTGCTTCTTTTTGCAGGGGTTGTGGTGACATCAGAACGCCGAGATCTGAGTGGCTCCGATTGAAGGATAGTGGGTAGACCTAAAAGCAAGCTCCCTTGAGGCCTACCCAATATTCTTTATTCAGAACCAATCAGAGCTCGGCGTTCTGACGTCACCACAACCCCTACTAAAAGAAGCAGACGAACTTGCGCTGCGCATATTGTAAAATCGTTGATTAGTATACTTGTAAGTTGTGTGAATATTTATACAGCGTGTAGTTGGTCAGCCATATCAAAGTTGCGATGAATCACTCGCTGCAGATGAGCAATTTAGCCAATGCAGTACAACCGCTAGCCTGGGGTCTATAGGTCTCTAACGTGCACCACGCAGTATAGTGATACACAACCGCAGGCCGGTACGATGCTCATCCAGATGGAAACGGGCGGGGGTGGGGATTGAACGTAGGTTCCCTGGTTGATTAGTACAAAACGTAAACATCGCAGGAGCTTCCTCGCTAAAAGTTTGTGATAATGCGGTTACCTGGGGCAAAAACAAATTCCCCAATGCTCAACATGCGACGCATAGATTTCGCATCGATTCTCAGACACTCCAACGTTCAAATAAAGCTAAGAGAATGCGAAAATTGCATGCTAAATGTCTTATCGATCCTCAAACACATCCGGAAACCCGAGCACCGCTAAGGCGATATTACTGATGCTGTCGCACAGGTGCTAATATCCAGAGCGATCTTGCACAGAAAGGGTATAAAGTATCATTCTTTCAGATCTTCACGTTACACCTACGTCAGAAAGCACGAAGAAGCCCTAAATCGTCTGCAAGCTGCGGTACATCACGACTCCGCGCACTGAACAAACTCGCATCCACCAGCTCTGGGCGCTGCCATCTTACCGATGACAGATGACATCACGGCTCTTGAGAGGTCACGTGACGAGTCGTCACTCGGTTGCTACGGAAACCGAGCCAGCTCAGCTCGTTGCTATGGTACTGCGTGTGACCAATCGCGGTGAGAGGCGGCACAGGGAAAAGCGTGGCGCTACTCTGGCAGCTACGCTGCCATATCGAGTGGCTCTAATGACATCTGGCCATTTTCTTCCGAACGCTTACCTTTATTTCTTGTTCTGAGGCACGTGAAAGAGCGTGTCCCTGCACGCGCTCGTGGCGCTGACTGTGCTACGGCGACATTTTGTTTCCTGCGATTTCTTTGTAATTTCTCTATGAGCGCGTGCTGTCGGCACCGGGTACTACAAACGATGGCATCACCCTTAACAGAAGGACATTGAGGCACTCTAGAGCCGAACGATGCTTGCACGAACGTTAGCTAACACAGCGCAAGCGCGCCTGCTCGACAGGGACGTTGAAAGCCAGGAGCACGTTCTTGTAGCTCCTACGCCAGCACTAGCTCTCACTCATAGTGAAACAGAGAGTACGGTGTGTCGAGTAGTACCGCAGTTAATCTAGTTACGCGACTTCCGCTATGTGCTACGTAGGTTGGACGTGGTCATACATTATTTTGTCGTCACGGTCCGAACTCCAAGAGCGAAAGTTACGGCGAACGGTTGCTTTCGTGTTTCGCGAACAGTCCCATGGGAACCGCGTGGAATTATCACGCGGGCTGTGGCCAGTAGGAGCGCGCGGTACGTAGGGGGAGGAGTTTTCAAGAAACACGAACGTGACCGTTTGTGACCAGAATAACACCCCAGGGCCGGTTTGCTCATCTTGCGGCTGCGGAGAGAGAGAGAGAATGCACTTTAATATTGAGCACAAATTAAGTGTTCAAAACATCCATGGCTTGTAACACCAAGTCCATTTGGTCATCCGGTTCGTCTGACGCCAGCCAAGCACTCCAGGAAAGGGGAGGGGGGTTAGGGAGGAACGGTGTGGATTGTGCAATAGGGCACTGTGCATCGACCATCGACACCTAAAATGACTTTGGATCAAGAAATCGAATTAATTATAATTAATTCCATTTCTTGATCCAAAGTCATTTTAGGTGTTTGCATTAGAGAGAGGGTTTGCGATGGTCGACGCCTGACTCATTTTTGCATTTGGTCGTGATCGTCTGCTATTCTAACTAATATTCAACAAGTAATGTGTTAATATTACAAAACGATTGCCACAACAAAATGTAAAGAGTATAAATATACTTTTTATCTCATTCCATGCAAGTAACGGTATGATCTCTTTTATTTCGGTTTTACTACTTTCTCAGACGTTTGACCTGCTGCCTAGCCTGTAGGATTTCGCTCAATCAATGTATCCCCAGCTGCTAGTCTTTTTTTTTTTTTTTTGCTTGTTTTATTTTATTTTTTTAATTGCTACAACTGCAGTTTTTATTAGTCCTAAATAGGCTTCTCTTGTTATTGAAAGGAATCGTAGCAAGAGCGTTATTTGAAAACAGATAAAATTGTAAACGCTGGGGAAAGGATGCTTGTTTCGGCTCCGCTTGTGTGAAAGCCATACTGATGCTGTTAGCTTGGTTTCCTTTTAATGAACATTACGAAATGATTGCATTAGCGCGTTAACTCGCGTTGATCTTTTTTTTTCTACTTCCCTGTGTTTCGATTGAACAGGTGGGACTAACAGTAAAAGCGTGTAAGGCGCAGTAGTGCAAGTGGATGATTTCCAAAAAAGGATCACAGTTCAAAAATAAGACACGCGCAAAATACAAAAGAAAAAAAGAAGTCCCTGGCGTGATTTGAACCCGGAACTTTCACGCCGCGGCGACAAGTACCGGCGCTTTAACTTCTCGACCACAACAGAAGGCTTTTTTTTTTTTTTATATCTTTATTACATGATGTTCCGTAACTACCACAACACGTTCATTCGTACTGTATATACATTAAAACATGCACACCTTTAAAAAGCTATTTACAAACAACTATCACACAAATTTTTACATTTGGCATCTTGAACATGTGGCCATTAGACTTATTAGCAGACAATGACAAAACTAAGGTGAAAGATTCGGGCAAGTCTCACTTACGCTCGCAGTTCTTTTTCTTCAGAAATTCGGTAAGCCAAGGCATTTGTCAAACATAGGGAACCAGTCAGGCTGGTTAAACTTTGAAGCATATACACTTCTCACCTGCGCCACTTGCTTTAGAAAGAGCGACTTCGTCGTACGCGGCTTCTCCGCATGCCTATCGATCATGCGGCACTTCCACAGACTATGCAAACCTAAAAGAGCAAACATGTCGTACGGTACGGTTTCATTTTCAGAAAAAGGAAGGAAGCGAAGATTGTAGTCGTTAAGAACTAGGTCTTTTTGTAGAGTGCGTTGCAGCACATCCCAAAACAAAAACGCATCATTACAGTATATGAAACAGTGTTCTATTGTCTCTGGCTTGTTACATAATCTACAGTTTACTGTCCAGGGTACAAATATTCCTTTTTCTTCGAGGTAAGTTTTAAAGGGTAAAGTGGATGTGTGTAATTTAAAGAAAAACGTCTTAGTTGAGGGAGGCACTCCCATTTTCTTGACCCTTTTAAACACGTCGTTGATAGGTTCCAGTGTCAAACGGGTACGATAAAGTGGCAGAGGAAACAAGCTTTCTTTTATGCTCCTTGAGAGTGCCTTTCTGGATACAGTAAACAAATATTCCAACGAAAATCTTGCTTTGAGGAAGTTAAGTGTGTCAACCACTTCCTTTAAAAAGCCCCATGGTGTGCCTTGAGAGCTTTCGACGGTTGAAACAATCAGATAGTTTAAACTACCAGAAAGACGTCGTTGGAGCATTACTCTGAGGAAATCGTGATTAACATTTTTAAAGAAAAAGAATCGCGAGACCAGCTGTCGCACAAATATATGACAAAGACCTAAACCGCCGCATTCAAGAGGAAGAAAGAGATTGTCTCTTTTTATGGGCTCCCAAGTTGAACACCATATGAATGTAGCGAATATTCTGTGGATTTTCTGGATGTTGGTCCGAGAGCAGTGAAGCACCTGGAGCACGTACATAAGCTTAGAAGCTAGAAATACATTGCAAACACTAGATCTAGCGAAAATTGAAATGTCCCTTCCTCTCCACGCGTCTGTTTTCTTTTTCAGTGTGGTTGTCAAGGAGGACCAGTAGGTCACATTGCTACGGATTTGTGAGAGAGGTACTCCGAGATATGTAAGGGGATTCCGGTTCCACGCTATACCAGCAAACAATGAAGGTTTTGTGGCCCAGGAACCATACCAGAAGCCATTGCATTTAGCAGGATTTACGGAAGCTCCTGTGACCTCACAGTAACGTGCTGTGAGATCAAGGGCTCTCTCGACGCTTCTCTTGTCTGTGCGAAAAAATGCCACGTCATCCGCATACGCAAGAACTTTTGACCACAACAGAAGGCGCGACGCGCGGCGCCGGCGGAGGTATATAAAAATACTGCTACCATTTTTATCTCGTGTGGTTTTTTTCTTTATTTTGGCTCCTATTTGCCCTCCCTGGCCGTAACTTTACCTGCCGCTCCTACAGTATAAAGGGGCGGTCAGTTAGATTCCAGTTGAAAGTCCCTCCAATCAGTTTCCGCGAGCGAAGTTAAGCGCGAAACGCATGTACGACGAAACCGTCCGATCCGACGTCCGACCGCGCAATACGACGGTCGGAGGCGAGGGTTTTCAACGTTCTCCGATGCTACGAAAACCCTCTCCCCCCAAGGTCATTCCGGCAGTCCGCACGTCGGATCGGAAGGTTTCGTCGTACATGTGTTTCGCGCTTTAGGCTTTTGTGCTTGAAGCGATGCGGATCTCTCCGCCATTAGGTAGGGACGCTAGGTACTTGTCCCCGTGGAGCTGGTCACGTGACGTAAAAATCCCTCCTGGCCGCGGCCGCGTCCGCAGCCGCAAGATGAGCAAACCAGCCCTGAACACGCTGCTGGAGTGTTATAATTGCACACGAGTGCGCGTGCACGGCCTTGATCGGCGCTCGAGGTGCGCAACCTCCCCTGCTCCTATTGCTTTGATTCCATTGACATTAAAGGGGCACTCAAGTGCTTTTTGGAAAAGCTTGTTTTTGGAAGCATATTGTTTGCTGGGCTTCAGTCAATAAAAATGATCAGTTCTAAATGGCAAGGCGCCCTAGTAAACTCACAGCAATAGAAATACACAGGCACTATATCCTCTTGCGGGGTCCATCCCGTGTCTCCACCACCTCCATAGAATTCGACCAATAGAAATAGCGAACTGCGAAAAGATTGCTAAAGTTATTATTATTGCTCTTTTTAGGTACATGCACATTATATTTTGACAACAACGCCAAATCTTTGGCTGTAGGTGACGTAATACAGCTATTATTGTTTGAAAAAGAGCGAACTACGTTTTCTCCTCGCCTTGTTACGCGGGAGTGATGTGCCCACGCACATCCATCCCGGGTGTGCTACAGGCCAGCTGTAGCACACCCGGATCGAGGCACAGCCCCTCGAAATCCGGGTGGCTTGTCACGCAGCTCTGCCGGCCCTGCTGCTTGCGAACGGCGGCCGGGTAGTCACGGCAGCAGACACACTCTGCGACGGTTTCCATCGGCACGCAGCAACTGCATAGGCACCTTAAAACAGAAAACCAGCATCAGCTATACATATGAGAGGTATAATAAACAGCTCATCACCTACCAGTTGGTGTTCCCAAGCCGCTGGGTTGCGTCGTCGGTTTCGTCGTCTTCCTCCGGTGTCGACATTGAGCATCGCCAACTGTCGTCCGAGTCCGTCGCGTTCAAGGCATCGGCGTCGCGCGTAGGAGTGGCGTCGTAGGAGATTGAGCTGATATCTACCGTCCGCCGAAGAATTTCCACCTCCAACGGTGTTAGATTTGGCAGGTCCATCTCCGCACGACGCAAGACCCGAAGTAAACAAAATGAGTCCCAACGAGAATCCATCAAATACGCGCACATTCGGAAGATCACTCCGCCGGTTCGAAGGATCAATCCGCCGGGAAGCCGTCACTCGTGATTGGATGGCGCACGCCCTTCCCTGCTGCCTTCCCGTCCGACAGCGCCCCTGACGGCGTGCGCCTAGGCGCAGAACAGCGATCTTTGATTGGATTTTTAATAGGGAAATCGGCCGCCCTTGAATGTAATTTAGGGATTTCTAGGATGCTTAGAGCCCGCAGATTGAGTTATGACAATAAATAGACGATCTCAGAATCCACTTGAGTGCCCCTTTAAGGCCTGTTCATACATGCAGAGGAGCGCTACAAGCATAGCGCTTACCTCGCGCTAAGCGCGTGCTGACGGGAGCGTTCACCAGCTTTGTATCGCACCGTCAAAACTGTTGCTCATGGCAGACGATAAGTAGCTGACGGCACGTGAGAAGCGCTACATCAGCGCTCCGCTGCATGTGAGAACCGGCCTTTAGGGTGCCTTCATGTGAGCTTTCCTTATTGACACAGGGACCCAGAACCGTATATGTAGAGGGCTTGGCCGTTCGTTGGGAATTATAGACGCTTTACACACGCGCCAAATTACAGCCGCCATTGCTGACCTTCTCTTGTCTTACCGAGATGCCGGGCAACTGAAACGGTAGTTGACGATCCTCTACAAAAGCCGATGCTTTAGAAAAGGACACAGTTGAACCCAATATGGCAATAACCTGGCCTGCTATGGTAATGGTGAAGTGAAATAAACGAAATAAGGGGAAACAAAAACTGAAGGTCAGTTATGGCGGCGCTCATGCACAGTTGCTGCAAAGCGTCTATAAGAGACACATGAGGAGGCGCTTTTGGCCGAAAGCGGGATGGGCGTGTTCCCTTGCGTCTGCAGAAATTCGAATGTGGCCAACCAAAAGCCGGAAATATTACCCTGGCGGTGGTCGCGAGAAACGAACTTGACAAGTGCATCAGAGTAACTTTTGGTGACTGAAAATATGATGCGCGTGATGTTTTAAACATGGTCATCCAAAATCATGGTGGAAAACTGCGACTAGCGCAACGATTGACATAATCCGTACGCCAAGCGCCGTGAACCGGGAATCTGCCGTTCTGCGGTCACATGTCTGTCCGAGGAAAACAGAATTGGGCGGCGTATTCGTTTCTTACATCTCTCTGCATGATCATGATCGGAACATTCCGTGCATCCTATTTTCCACCACAAAATGTAACTACACTTCACTCTGACGCGCTTATCAAAACCATATACGAACACATACCTTTGATTAAAACAGTTTCTCGCTACCGCCGTTAGAGGATTCTTTCAAGTTTCTGGTGGCCAAGAGAGCATGCCAAGCCAACTTTCTGCGTCTGTTGCATGTCCTGGCTCTGCCGGCGCCTCCCATTGACCAAACTCTCTGTATACACGGCTCTGCAGGGACCCACTGTTCTCTACTATAGACCATTCCAGTATTTACAAGTGCTCAGCCCAGCGTGCCATCTCCTCAGCACAGCACGCGCATGTTCGTCGCTACGGAAAGCAAGCAAATCACGCCCCATACGCACAAATACTGAAAACTAAACCGGCCAGGAGCCCTTTTTGGAAAGATCTTTAGACGCTAGCAAGCATGGCGTCCCAACTGGTGTCCTATGCGTGCAAGCGTGTGCAGCCTACGCTTGCAGATGGCTTTGCACGCTTACAATTCCAGGTGTTTGTTCACAGGAAGAGGAATATTCCGGCAGCCAGATAACCCTGTTTGCAATCGTCTATGGTGGGCTAGATGGCGCTTCGTCGCGCTGTAAAGCGTGTTTCACAAACAGCGATTTTGGCCCTAGAGCGGCGCGATTTCTGCCGTCGCGGCGCTCGTGTCGCTCAACCGCTGGTGCTGGCTAGAGCCACTCTATATGGCAGCGTAGCTAGTGCTGGCCAGATCGCCGCGACAGAAGAAATCGTGCCGCTCTAGGGCCAATAACGCTGCATGTGAAACACGCTTAAGTCGGGCGCGAGTGAAGTCACTGAAAGCTCGATTTCTGTCCTAGAAGTTGACTGTCTGCTGTAGTTCAGAATACACTTAGTTCATGTTTATGTTTTCGATTCCATTTATTGTTACGTGGGTTTTAATCATCCTTTTAACATTAAATCCAGAATGAGGCATGCATGTAAACGCGTGGCATGCACACTCGATCAACTAGAATCTCGAAATGCTCATACAACAAATGGCTTCCCAGAATACTTTTCGGGTCTGTATCATCTGTTATTGCGCAACAAAGAGGCTCTCTTGAGATAGCAAAGCAAATCCGTGCCTAAGAAAAGAGATGGTTTCAAAGGACTAACGGCAGCACTTGGTCCTCTGAACTCCCATTTGCTCTCCCATGAGACCATCTGGTTCGAGCTAGGTACCGTGCGCAAATGCTGAGGACTAACTGCACTCGACCGGGACTAGACGAAAGGCCGCGCGCCTTTCGTTGTGTCCCGGTCGAGTGCAGTTAGTCCTCAGCATTTTCGCACGGTCTCCCGCGGACACGGTGGGAGAAAGACATTTAGGTGATGACTCTCTGTCTCGCGCGGCGACCACATTATGTTCGGCGCACCGAGCGCGCTTCACTCGCACGAAGAGAGATGGCGCTCAAGTATGAAGGGGCTTGTGAAAGCTTGTATAGAGGGCTTGTAAAGGAAATTATGCATTCTTTACTCGGTCTCTGTGTACTGTGTAGTGAAATGAATGTATGTTAGCGCAGTGGCACTGATTGCCTTTTCCCCGTGCGGTTCCTGTTTTTTTCTAAACGAGAACATTTCGATGATGACTCAACGTGACAAAAATATTCGTATAAGTATAAAACTTCCCGGCATAATCTACTGAGCCTTCAATAATTTAGTGTAAACACCTGGGTCGTACTCGCATGTTTTATCAATCGACATCTTTAGTAACAGTTCCGTAACTTGTTTACACACATTGCGTGGCTTTATATCAGGTCGGGTGATTTTTCCCCCCGGCTCCTGCCTTATTGAAAAAAAAAATTCTAATGATGTTACATAGTGGGGCCTAAATAATTCTTTACATGCGCATAAAGGTTTTAGCATTACAAATGGTTTATACATAAAATGTCAACTTGTACTGTGGAACATACAAACCTTGTGAACAGAAAAAAATTATATTTATGATGACATAGTGACTGAAACGATGGCACAGTATGACGACATACTGGTTGACATGATGACACAGTGACTGAATTTCAAACAATAGTAGCGGTTATAAAACATAAATCACTTTTTATCTATGCTCCCACAGTATGGTGGCATCCCGTCTTACAGGTAAAAAAATACCTGACAAGTATTTTTGCTTTAAAATGTACATAAAAGCTGAATTCACTGCATACTACCAAAGAACGCCACCTCCTACATCCTGTGTTTCTCGCCCATGCCCTTAAACTAAGAAGAGCGCTGCTTTGATGATTTCTTTATTTCTTGAGCTTGTTTGTTCCTACTCGTCTTAATATGCTTACAGTGTTGTCGCATTCGCATGCTGAGGTAGTAGTGGAGCAGCTGGCCAGTTGTTTCTTCTTTGTGTTCAGCGCATGGAAACGTTATTTTACATGTGTCAAGAACACTGTCGATTGTGTTCCAGTAGACAGTCTGGTGGCTTTTATTTCCCACGAAGAACTGTTCCGCTTTCTTCAGTAGCTGGAAAAAATTTTTGTTCGGGTGTATAAGGCTTCCTCTGTGCTTCACGTTTGTCAGGGCTGCTTCAGTAGAAGCGTTCTTGTCGATGCTGAAAGCGGATCGGCATGCAGGGCAGCGTGTAGATTTTTTTTTTTATTATTTTCACGCTCAAAAACCCAGTTACATAAGATAGCATGCAGTCCACAGCCTTGGTTTCTTGAGCCTTTTCTTTCCAGACATCTTCGCATTCCCAGTCTTCGACAGAAATTAGACTGTCAAGCTTGGTCTTCACTTGGTCAACGAGATGAGGAGACTAGGCAGTAACTTGCGATCGGCCCTCGGGATTGCACGACGCCATTGCTCTAGGCGAGCGCCATTCGATGGAGCTTTAAACAAGGACACTCGCTCTGCGCAGTTCCGGTACCCCGAATTGCAGTTGGAAACGAAGCACGTCTTTCCCATCCCTATAGCATAACTTCTTCTTCGGGTTAAGGCTCACCTTCGTGCACGATAATGGCACCTGTGATCGACACAGCACCAAAGAAAAACGTGAGGCCAGCCACTGACCGCACGCCATCACCACACCGCGAAAAAGGCGAGCAAGCTACTCCCCCGACACCGTGGCCGCCGAGGAGAGACCTCATACCCACGGTGCTTAAGACCCCTTCATGTTTCAAAAGTAGCGCAATGTTCGTCGATGCCCGAGGCACGTGCAACGTGCAGCCCTTGGGAAGATCATGGCGGCACAGCGCAGTACTGAGCTAGAATTCAGACGCCATGAATTTCCCAGAAGTGGCGCGCTGCACGTGCCTCGACCATTTCTACAACAATGAATGGCGCCACTTTTCCCAGGATAGAGGGGCTTTAACGGTGCTCGCACCTCAGCGCCCTCCGCGGCGGCGCGGAGCAACTACACCTCGTTTCACCTTATGTTGTTCCGCAGCTAAGGATAGAAGCGCGAGCTCATAGCGTTGGCAGCTGCTCTTAAGTCACGAGAGCTTCTGCCGCCGGGATGTGCCCCAGAGCAAGGAGCTCGCGCTTGTAGCCTTTCCTGTGGGACATCATAAGGTGAAACGGGAAGTATTCACTTGATCGAATGACGTTTTAGCGAACGCCCACGTTTCACCGAATTACACTTTAGCGAGTAATCGGACGCCGCGAAGCGGCGTTTTCGGGTGGGCCAATTGGGTTCACATTTTTGTAATGAGCCGCCGCAGACTGTCGCCGCGAAGCGGCGTAAAGCGCAGCGCGGCCGATGGGTTAACGCGCGCCCCCGTTATTCGCTAAAACGTCGATTCGCTCAAATGTCTCTGTTCGCTAAAATGTCATCCGCTCATGTGATATGGACCCAGGTGAAACAGAGTATACTCCTTGTTCGAGGCTTGCTCCGAACACGATCTGGCCGCTCGCTCCCCGCGGGAAGAGCGGCCAGAGTCACCACTAAATGTATTTCTTCCACCGTGCCCGGGGAGCAAAAGCAGCCGCGGGAGAAAAGCATGGGAGCGAAGGCAGCGAGGCGCGCGGGGGAAAAAAACGCGCGGACACGATGGCGCGCCTGCTGCATCGCCGATGGCCAGCATTAGCGACGCACTTACTGTTTCGGAACGCAGCGGGAGGTATCCACAGAAAATCGTAGCATCAATTATTGCAGGAGGGGCCATGTTTAAGGGTTGGAGCTCACTTTATAAACATCGCAGCCTCACTCCCAGCACGTCGTGAAAGCCGGCGCTAGAGCACTATATAGCTCCTACGGATCAGAGGAGCGAAGTGCTTTGATCCGCGTGTTTCACCGACAACATGGCCAACAGAGCAGCGCGGCGCGAGTCATGTGGTACTCAGAGATCCAGGAGGCGGCCCGCTTTATGGGAAAATGCATAGAGATCGACTCAACACGGCTCATTAAAAAATAAACGCCAAGTCCACACTTTTCGAAACTAGTCTGTCGTGAAGTTGGTAAAGCACTAAACACTTTAACAAAGTTTTTATAATATCGAATGCGTGTGAAAATTTTGAGAAGGCAATTACCAAGGCAATGGCGTTTGAAGCAGACGATATTTCTACGCGGCAGAGATGAACTTATTGGGTGTCCCGGAGCGGGTCACGTGGACGGTCCGAGGCACTGGTGCGACGTCTCCGAGACGTCGCCGCGTCGTCTGCTGCGTAATGCCGCTCAGGCAATTTAAAAAAAAAAAAAAATTACGCCCTTACATGGCACACAACTTAGCGCAAATTATTTTAAAAGGTTTCTTTATTATCTCAAAAACTAATGACGTTCCGTACATCCCCACAATATTGAAGAAACAGCAATTTTCTCACGTACCCCATACGTTCCTGATCGGAGTTGGAACCCCCGGGCGTTCGCCGCTAGTCGCAAAAAGAGGGCGTTCTAGATTGCGCTACTCTGCTCCGAGGGAGCTACATAGAGCTCTAGCTGGAGCTGACTCGAGCGCCGCCATTGTTGATGCACTGGCCATGCGGCTTTTCACCGTTGTCCTGGCGTCCTTCCACTTTGCATACTTCAAAATGTGCTATGAAAGCGTTTATATTTTTTTTCCGTTTAACTGGGATAAAAATAGCCGCGTAGAACGTTTTAAAAACGTTTCAAAAGACAAAAAGTTTCATTCTGTTTTCTTTTTGTATTCTATACAACCTGTGTTATTGTTTTCTTTTTTTTTTAACGATGAGGTTGCCACGGAGACGCGCATGCGCAAAGTGGGGCAGTTCATGCGGGGAAGCCAGAACATGACTGCAGGAAGCCTATGGGGACGCTGTTTTATAGACTGTCACAAATAATTACTGCGTGTACCGTTACTTATTCGTAAGAGATACAATCCTTGGAATGTTTAAAAACAATATTGGAGAACAATATTGGTGCGAAAGCAGCACCATATTTGTAACATCACTCACGATTTCGATGGCCACTGACCAAACGACTCCTTTCATATCTTCAATATAAAAGGCGCATGGGTAAACCTTTGCGAGTGGCGATATAATGAGCGTATGACAATAAAGACAAAAAATATTGAAGTAAGGTGTCATCGTGTGTGTGTTGTGCGTGTATCATCTGTGTTCCAATTCCTTGTCTATGCTAAATTGTATAATACGTGTTCAAGAATACGTGTGCTGTGTACATATGTAAAATAAGCGTTGTTCATATGTGAATATAATGAACACGGAAAATATCTACCCCAGCGATAACATATTTTTTACCAATTATGAATTTGACGTTGACTAGCGCCACCTAGGTGTGTAGGGGCGAAATTGAGTAATAAATAACGTAAGGGAGCAACATTTAGTCCCAGTGGCCTAAGTTCAAGGGTGCAAAAGTTAGTCCGGGAGTTCAACTTTGAGGGACTAACGGTAGGGAAGAAAAGTTTGCTCCCGTTACCGTTTCTCCCATAGGCGAGAAATACGTTGTGTCGGCGTATCTGCTTCCTTGAGAGAGCAAGTTGCGCTCCCTTTTTTCTTAGAGTTTGGGATACTGTTTGGTTTGAGACCGACACTCGCAAGAGTTGGAAGGCCCGTCAAGCGCTCACTTCGGGGACAAGCCGCTTACTTCCGGTGACTTCGTACCTCTTTCCTCAATGAAATATACGTGCGCAGTCAAGAGCGTCGCTGTGGTCGGTCTTCCACGATTGTCCGAATGCTAACTACGACCTAAGCAAAGGATTTCTCATCGACCGATACAAGAGTAATGTAAGAACTTCAGGGTTGTACGGTGTCGGCAATATTGGTTTCAGAGCGCAACGATTTCAAGCTTTCACCATGCACATCACAAACACCATCTAACTTGCTGTTCGCAAGGTAATGACGTCACGAGAAGGAACCATAGGAGGGCGCCACCAAGACATCTAGCCGCTAAAAGGTTGAAAGTTAACCGCCCTTCCCTACTAGGTACCTACAAGTACCTAGCCAAGTTTGACGAGGGCTGGATGAGCGATAGCTCCGTGTTTTATTATGGGATGGTAGCTGGTGTAGCGAATATACGTGGCTTCCGTGGAGAGGTTCCCGAAATGGGGGGATCCAAAAAACGCGCGCTGCCTGGTTTTTGCGACGCAGCGCGGCAAACATTTGAGCTTAAGAAACAATTTTTATTGCTCGTGGTACAAATAATCGGCAAGGTAAAACTAAATTACCCCTTGTTTGGAAATTTTCTAAATATTTGGCTGTATAAAATGAAGAAAAGCCTCGTTGAAATTTCCTTGCGAGTTCGAAAGAGGACGACGAAGTTGAGTCCTAGAAACGATGAGAAAGAAGTGAGGAGTGAAAGGCGGGCGGTACACCGGCAGCATGGTTGGCCAGCATGTAAGAACTGTATATAACACCGTCCTAAATTGAAAAACCTGTAACTCGGCTCCACTGAAAATTGACCTATTAGTAAATTACCCGAACATTGAGAAGAACGCTGAAAGTGTAATTCTACAATAAGCGCGCGCTGGCCTTCCACTTATAAAAGATTTGAAGTAAATAATCATAATAAATCTTTGACGAACGCGCGTGCACAGCAAAATTTGTTTTAGGCTTTTTGCTTCAGAACAGTTATTACTGCAGACGCCAGCAGGTGCCGCGCATGTAACTTCAAATTGTAATTTCATGTAATTTCAAAAGCGCCTCGGTGCTTTTGAAATTTAGCAAAAGGTCTATGGGAACGCTGTCTGCTTTTGTGTGCTATCAATACCCGGCCGATTGAGTCAAGGCAGTCCACTTTCCAAAGACGTTGCCATGCCGACAACTATCGCGTTCATTTAGGCTTAGGAATGGCCAGAGTCGAAAGTCTATCTAAAAAATGCTGCGAGGTCATTGTTCGTGCTTTGCGTTTTAAGTGAGGTAAGGCAACGCGAAAACCTACGGCACCATTCATTGCTGACTAACGCGGCCACTACTGCAGCTACTACGACGTATTAGTTCCAAAGCGAGCGGCGCTCACTCACCGGGGCACCGCCATGTTTCCCCGACGTCCTTACTCTGCCGGTCACGTGACCGAAAAATCCCCCTCCTAGGGAGACCCGGTTAACCGCGGTTAGTTAACCAGCTTCGAGCAAACGGGCCCAGGGTATATTTACTGGCGGCCTTAACTGAGTGCGCAGCTCGTAGCTCCTCAGCGCGTGCTGACAGCTAGCGTACATGGTGTCACTCAGCTAGCGTACATGGTGTCTTGGAAACCTATAAGTATCAGATCTTTCTGAGCACGTTCAGTGAACTGTGCATTCAAATATGACGTTCAGTGAATACACCCGAAAAAAATCAAGAAGTCAGAAAGCTGTCCAACGATCGGCGCTTTGCTCATTTAGAAACCTAAAAATTGCCAAAGCACAGTGTGCAACTTCGTTAACCCAGCCCACGCGTGTTCGTCGCTTTGGAACGCAGCTACAGTAGGATGACTTACTGTGTACTCATGTATTCTCAGGCGGTGATATCTTATATTTTTTGCACTCCCCCTATTTTTGTGTTTGGTCGGTAGTATAGTGGTACCTTCGCAAAAAAGAATTAAAGAGTTTTTTTTTTTAATGAGTTAAATTTAGGAACCGGAACTAAGACAATTTTGGCTGAAATTCGGGCAATATCTCGGAGTCCATCGTTTCCAAAAGGTATTAATTTGAAATTGGTTATGTAATTCGAAAAATAGTAATGCAAACGTGGCCGCGGTTCAACACTCAAAGCTAGTTCGATGAGCACACATTCCTGTTTATCTCAGTTCCGATTCACATAAATTTAACTAAAATAAAAAAGAAAATATTCGGATATTCGGAGATTTTTCGCTAGCGCCCGCATCAAACTCGATTCACATCGTGCAATTTTGCTTGCGAGTTCGCAGCTGCGACGTCGGGCACCACAGCTTCCCCCAGGCTTCTCTTGCCGCACAGAAATTGCAAATAAAGCACCATGCCAATCAAGCCTAAATACCGATTCAAATGGTGTGATTTTACTTGCAATCTCGCGTTGCGACGTCGCTCGTGCAGCAAAAAAGAAAAAAAAACAAAAAAACGGGAGGAAGTTGCGGTGGCCGACGACACAGCTGTTAGTTCGCAAGCGAAATCGCACAATGTGAACATGATTGTAAACCTGAGACTGGGGCAGAAAAGAGAACACAACAGAAGGTAGTAAAAGAGGAGGCAACGTTACACCAGCTCGCCTGCACTCTGACTATTTTTTCGCACAATGTGAATCGCGTGCCGCAACGAGATCCTCACGATTTTGCGATGCAGTGCAGTGATGCCAGCTCCGTTGCGGAGGGAGGGAGGGAAGGATGCTCGGGCGGTACACACAATTCCGGCTTGGTGGCGTATCAGATTGCTTTTAATAGTAGTTTTAATTTGTTAGCATTAGAACGCTCGTTGTGCCGAAAACCTGGGGGTATCTTTCGTTTGTCAGCGCCGGGAAGAGAGAAAGAAGGAAGGGGAGAGGATGACGCGTGCGACGCTCCAATTGGTCTAAAGCGCTGGCGTCAGCACGCGTCAGCCTCTCCCTCTCTCCCCGGCGCTGACAAACTGACAGACACCACCGGGTTTTGTCGGAACTAGCCTTCTCGTTTTCGTCAGTCACGCGCACAGCTGGTTCTCAACCAGAGAGGGGGAGGTGCCGCGCACGCCGAGGCGTGATGAATTATGGGCGTGCTCAATTGCCGCTCTGCCGTAGCCGGTTGTTATTCACTCTTGGTTTCTGTAGTAGGGGTACATGGACTCTGGTGTGTCCGTGTATAGTTAAAACCAGTGGCGGATTCAGAGGGGGAATCTAGATGTCCTGAACCCCCTCCTGCACTCTGCATGTGTAAAAATTTAAGGTGTCGAAACGGGGGGAAGGGAGGTTCTTAAGCACATAATACGCTGACCAACACCTGACCCCTACCCCCCCCCCCCCCCCCCCCCTTTTTCTGTAAATACCTGCGTCCGCCCCTGGTTAACACGATGGATGCGGTTCCCTCCACAAGTGGTATGGACGCGGTTCCTTCGACAAGTGGTATGGATCTGGTTCCTTCCACGAGGGATATGGATGGCCGCCTTTGAGGGTGTCAAAGTACTTTGAGTGGCAGAGTACAGAAAAGGGATGAAACAAAAATTACAGGAAGATCTATTGGCGGATTCTTTGGGAATCCGTTGGCATGACCCTTGGCAAACGCCACACACGTCCCCCTCCAAGAAACGCTAACCCTGAGTCCGTAACGAGACAAAAAAGACACAGCAAAAAATAGAGGAAGCAAAAGAGGAAGCCAAAAAAGACAGCCATACAAAAAAAAAAGTGAAGGGGTCAGCGTTAGCCATAATTAAAATAGCGCAAACTTGACAAGGACAACAAAGAAGGCATACTTACAACAGGACTTTAATCATGTCTAGTAAGAACCAACTAGCCCAAACAAAAGTCGTGTTTCAGCGTTAGCGTTTCCCGAAGGAGGACGTGTGTGGCGTTTCTAATAATCGTGCTAACGCATTTCCTAAGAATCCACCAATGGATCTACCTGTAATTTTTCGTTAAACGCTTTGCTGTCAAGTGGAGATACCGCTGAATGCCGCGCAAAGCATCCTGGGAACCCATTGGTCATACATTTTGGTTTCGATTTGCCAAACTCAATTCACGACATCCCGTCACAATCAATTACACTGCACGTTATTTAGAATATCTGGCTTCCCCTAAATTTGTAATACCCTATGTGTTACCCACCAATACAAAGAAGTGATAGGACAATTTTTTTTTTCGGTGGGGGGGGGGGGGGGGGGATTACGTCGCGCGTGAGGCATTATGGTAACAGTGATTAACGCTGCTCCGTCCTCTGCTGCTGCCGCCGTACAGCCTACGTCAACCAAATTGCCTCCGTTCGCGTTGGGTCCCTCTCTACGGCTGACGGCAATCTTTGCAGCGCCGTGTGCTGCACTGGGTTGCCCACATGAGGTGAGAAACCCTCAATTGATTCACAGTACATCTGTCCATTGTTCTTTTTTGGATGGGCCATCGTTCTGGACGGTACACCGTTCTTTTTTAATGGGCCATAGCGCGTGGGCGACGCGCGAAAAGAGCGAGGTATCACTCCGCATACAACGTGTTTTGGTATTTTTCTACGGGAACCAGTTCAGCTAGTTAGTACATCTTATTGTCTTCCGCCAATAAAAAAAAAAAATGCAGCTTATTCTAGCAATGTTTGAAGATCATTAGCTCACCTGCAATTATGATTGGATTACGATCGGTGCTGCAGTTCGGGCGGTAGCATACACTGCCTAGCATGCGGAAAGCTCCACTAGGCTAGACTAGGCTCGTCCAAAGGGCCAAACACCCTCACAGTTCCCATAATCCCCTGGAGCGCACATTTGTAGTGCTGGGACTTCCAGAACAGTGCATTAGATGTACATTTAAAACGAGCTTACGTACACAAAATATTTATAAAATCGCGCACAAAATACAATTATAAAAATCTAGCTTTGAAAATATTTGATATGCACGTTCATATCCAGTTCATAACCGTGATCACGAAGTTTATTATCTGCAAGATATTCCAAAGAAGGCTGTGGTGTAATTCATCACCATTGTTAGTTGGGTGTACTAGAATGGGGAGATGTGCCTACCGCGTCGGCCTCTATGTAGGGGCTGGGTGTCGTGTGTCTTAATTGTGCCGCAGGGGCCTAGGGTGGTGCTGCCAGTCGCAGCGGTGCCAGAAGGCCGGTCGAGCATCGTTAAGTGAGGCTAACTTGGGACGTGTAGGTGTGACAATTTCTCCTTGTTTTACGTTGTGTGTGAAGCGACACATTAATGTGTGACTGCAAGTTTTGTCGAAGAATGAAAGGCTCAAAACAATGTCAAATACTGCGAAGAAAGAGAAAGAGAGCGGCGGTGTTTTGTGCCGGGGTGCAACGTGGGTACCACAGTTGCAAAGAGAAACACTCCATGTTTTGTGCGCCTATTGACGCCTCTCTGTCATTGAAATAGGATCGTCTGATTCCGAGGAGAAAAAATTCTGCGTCACGTGATTGCATTTTTAAGGCAAAAATGACGCAGAACAAAAATAGGTATGAGAAGAATGTGTGACCTGTTTGACATGTAAGAAAAAATAATTTTCTCCAAGAGGGATTCCTGTTCAGTGCAGAGAGCCGTTGAAGTTTCTTCATTTATCTTGCCAGTCATGGTGCTTATTTTCGTATACTCACTAGATAAAGACAATTCAGACATTTCCTGGTCTATAAGCTCTGACTGCGAGTGGAGAAGTCCAGAAAAGCTCTGTTTTATTAAGCCGTGTTGCACAAAAAAAGATGCATTGACGCCAGAAGTTCCAGAACAAAGACTAGGTGTTTAAAAGTCTGCCAAATTAAAGGAGAACGCTTAAGCTTCGCGTTTAAAAGTGGAACGAGATAGCTGACTATAAACCCACGCTCGTTCCTAAGCCGTCCAAGCGTGTTTGCGAGTCTTGATTCCACTTCCGGCGCTCGAACGAGACGGCACTGCTGTCATGAGCTCCGAGGGAGCGATGATAGCGGCCAGGCCGTGGTACGCGCGCTTTTGCTTCGTCTAAAGAATAAAATGTTATTCTGCCATCGCTGCCTACTGGTGATGTCATGAACAACTCTGTTTTCCTCCATTGCGACACGAAGGCGAGACCGTATCGCATTCATGGCTTTCGCTAAGAAATGCTACGGTTAGGAGTGATGAAGGACTTGGCGTCCGCCAGTCTTCATCAAATGAATCGTTTTTGGATGCTGCGGATGCAGTCGCCAGCGGCCAAGCAGAAATTGGTGGAAGTAAAGGACCGTCAAAGGGGGACGCTGCCTTGTCTTCTGCCCGGCGAACACGGCGGTGAGGCTCAAGCTTCATTGGGTCCCGTACGACGTTCACAACGGTCAGGTGAAGAAGGAGTTGGGGCGCTACGGTGAGGTGTCCCAGGTCACCAAGGAGATCTTTCGCGAAAAGACCTTCGAGGCTGCTCGTCTGGCGCTCGAAGAAGGCTACACCACCGACAGCCTCCCCCATGAGATCCGCCTGGAAGGGAGCGAAGTGCTCGTTGTGGTGCCCAGACGCACTCCGCTCTGCCTTCGCTGACGTCGTACGGGCCAGATTCGCCGGAACTGCCATGTCTCCCTTTGCTCGGACTGCCACCGTTACGGTCACGATGCAGTGGACTACATAAAGACCTACGCCACAATGGCCAGCAACTGCGAGCTGGGCGACAACACCGACTATCTGATGGATGGTGAAGAGGTGGAGGAAGCCATAGGAGGGTCGCCTCCAAATATGCTGCCACCGAGGGAGCAAGGTGGGACGACCGCACCCAAGAAGGACGGCAATCCTCTCGCAGCGTCCGCAAAGCACAATTCTGAGGCGAAAAAGCAAGAACAAGACACGGCCCCCGACGGAGTCAAGGAGTGCCTGCTCTAGGATCCAGCGCTTTCCGAAGGCGTGCTCGGCAGCGGCGAGCGCCCAACCCGGTGGTGAGAACGGCGAAGCAGCAGCACGGGCGGACAGGACTCCGACATGGACGCCCCTTAGACGGTGAAGTGACCCAGAGAGCCAGCGTCCTCGCCGGCTGAGACTATCGTAGCGGCCAGACATGGAAGTAATCTGTTACAAATAACAGAATTATACGTAATCCGCTAATTTTTGTTTAAATAAGTAATTAATCCATTACTTCTTTAAACATCTAATTTCTAAAGTAATTCCTTGACTTTCTGAATAACGAATTACTCAGAATTACTGTTTACATTTCTACCATCCGGCGAAAAAAAAAAAGATATGGTGGAAGCAGGGCGATGCAAATATATCCACGCTTCTAACATGGTCACACTAGATGCGGGTTCGTGGCGAAAGGAGTGCTTGCCAGATAAAAAAAAAAGAATGCTCGGAAAACGCGACAACGCAGTGTTCCAAGCGATAGAGTGTGTATGTGTAAGGAGGAGGGGGGGGGGGGGGGCACTAGTCCCAGTGCAACCTCCCCCGTCGCTTGGAAGAAGAAAGACACAGAAGCCGTGCTTTGACAGAAAGACGCGGTTTGGTGTTTAATTGCCCAGCGCCTGCGACCACTTCGTAACAACCTCACGGCTGTCTGTCTTTTCTGTTTGTTTTTGATTGTTTATTGATGTTTCCGCCTAAGCTCGCCCACCCCGCAGACATACAAAGAACAGCGTGGTGCCTGACCCCCGTTCACGCCTGGGCGTTGTAAAAGCTAAACACTGCAGGCCAACCAGCTATTCGCTTTGTGTCATGTGACTGCCCACTAGTGGGTTCGTGAAGCAGAAAATGCGTCGACGATGTGACACCTGCAGCCTGTTGTAGCAGCAAAATTGTATTATAAACTCTGCTGTCAGTCTAAGCAGAGATCGGCCTAAACCCCTCGTCACTTTCGACGGCCGGCAATGAGTAGGCAGGGGAGCGCTGTCGAAATGGCTTCAGACTTCCAAGCCGCATAGAAATGAGAATGTTGGAAGAAGTTCCAGTTGGGGACGGTGAAGGTTTTCGTTAGCGAACTGTCCATGCGGGAAGTTGGACCGAAACTTTGGGGAAAGCGAGCACTAAATAAGCAGTGGCTGGCACATGGACACTCGACTTGAGACAGGAGAGAACGGCTGTAAACCTGTGAGAGACGTGGGCGCCTGCTGATTTCTGACGCTGGTATTTTTGATAACTTCTTAACGACATACTCAATTCAGCTGTGGCTTTGTGCATTAATATTTAAATTTTATGAACAGAAAAAAGGAATTCATTCGATCGGATAGCAACTTTTATCAAACAGCAGCCTGCGAAACGTATCCAAAAGCAAGTAGACTCAGAGCATTTTGTTCTCGATACTAAACTGTTTAAATTAACGAAAATAGCCCTTCAGCAACATAAAGCAGCCAGTTCGAGCAGGTGGAAGCAGTGTTCTGCAGTACGCCGATGCTAGGATTATTTGGAGTGGTGTGTGTGGCCTCCACCAGCTTTAGCAAGAATAATACCCAAATGTATTCGTCGTATGTTCATGTGATGTAAAACTGTCTTGGTCGACCAGCGCAGGACCCACTTATCTCAAACACCAGTTTAAGTAATTTATTATTTTGTAGGTTCGACCTCTGAAATTTCGTAGCCAGAAACATATGTGAACATTTTAATTGAGAGCATTTTATCCGGGTTTTATTTTAGATGAGGCTTCAAATCCCGCTCCAAAAACACGCAGCAAACCTTGAAGGTCTTTTGTGAGTTTCTTTGGAGGAACACAAAACTCATCAAGTAAGGTAACGAAGTAATTGATTCATTACATCTTACGGCGAGTAATTTATAACGGTAATCAGTTGCATTTAAGTCAAGTAATTAGGATTGAAAATGATTACTTTTTTTCGAGTAACGGGCAGAAGTCTGGTAGCGGCCAACCGAGCGCGGCCTCCGTTGAGACAAAAGAAGAGTCGGGTCGAGGTCAACCCGCGTATCCCGCCGGACGATCGGCGGAGGAAAGACTCTTTGTGAGTGTTCTCTGTCTTCCCGGTTCTACTCGTCTCCAGCGCCTTTTTGTTTCTATATTTCTTTTTATTTATAGTGTTTTTTTGTTTAGCCTTTCTTTTTAATCGCTCATGAACTTATATCGATCCTATCGTGTTGGCACGTTAAACGCGTGCCGTGCTTATATGCCAGGCGGCGCCAATACCAGGGAAACCACTTGTTTGTTTTCTTTTTAAATACTTGAACATGGGCGCGTTTCAAGAGACGAAGATGGAAAGCGAGAACCAGAAGGGGAACATGGTACGGCTTGTTTGGGGGGGGGGGGGGGGGGGGTTACTTTTAGAGAAGTCTACCGGTACTGTTAAACAAGTCGTAGACTGCGAGTCGCTTCGGTTTATATGCTACGGTTTTTCCATTTCCAACTACAAGTTTCGTGCCGTGTGCATCTATGCCTCTACGAGGGTAGAAGAACTTGTTGTCTTTATGAAGCATATTGCAAAATATGTTCTGACAGATCGATTCGTGATTTCGTTAGGCGATTTGAAGTGCGCATGTGCGCCGCAGGACAGATCGAGCAACGCGAGGTATAGAGAAGCAAGCAGGGTGTTTTTAAACTATAGGCTCGAGAGTTGTGAATTATAAGATGTAGCTCATTGCGCGTCAAGTGGCAGGAATCTAGAATGGGCACCCTGCAGATCTACCTCAGTGTCGCTACGCGCGCCTCTCGCGGCGGCGTCGCGCGTAATCATCGGGAAGCGACCTAGGCTGTCGTAGCTCGACTTCAGTGATGCACCTGTGGATGTTGCAAGGTCGACATACCTGCTTGGAGCACCACATTGGCTTAAGCGCGGAAGCGGCGGTGGAGCTCTACCGCTCTTCCTATGCTGACTCAAAAGTGGTTTCGCGCGGCGCTGTTCGCTGGGTGTTTGGTAGCGGCTGGTAGCGGACGCAGGGTGCCCATAATGCTTATCCAGGGAAAAAGTCACGCGCTTAGACAGGGTTTAAGCTTCCCTAAAACTTATTAAAGCGTGTAAACAATATTCCGTTGATCAGGTGTCATTCAGTGATCATCCCTTGTTTTGTTTTAAATTTCTTCTTCCAAAGAAGCCCCCAAGATTCCTACATGGGATGTATGGAAATTAAACGCGAAGCTACTAAAAAACGATTGTTTCTTAAACTCGGTCCACCAAAAACTCGAAATTATGGCAAGCGCCGAAGGGGAAGCATTCGGTGTGAAATGGAGGCTGTTTAAACAGTAAATTAGAAAGATAGTACACAAAATTAGCGCGAAGGAGGAACTTGGGAAGGAGTAGACAGGACAGAACGTTCTTTTTGTCTACTCCTTCCTGTGTCTGTGTACTGGGCTACTTTTGTGTACTATGTTTAACCAAGTAGGCAATCGAATTATTTGGTTACAAAAAGGTCTCTTTAGAATGAACGAGTTTATAGAAACATACAGAAAAAGAAAACAACGCGGGAGTTCAATAGTCTGCAACAGAAGTTAATGGAGGAAGAACGCATATCGTCCGGCGTTTTTCTCGACGAAATTATTAGTATTAATAATCGCGTGGAATCGCTTGTTGCCGAACAGTACACGGGGGGCTATGTCGGGAGCGCGATGGAAATGGTTATCGCTCGGGGGGATTCCCAGAGCAAAAAGAGGAACAAAAAAATGCGCAAGCAGAAATGAAATCAACGAAATTTTGTACCGAGGGGTTCTTGATAAAGACTTTATTGAGTTCGCGTTTTTTAACTACTATAAAGAATTTTTAGCTTCCTCGTGCCCAAAAAGAATGGCTTTCGGAGTATGTAGTTGCAGCTACTGCCTAGACTAGCAGAATGAAAAAAAAAAAACTCGAACAATTGATAGTATTGTGCAAAATAGAACAAGCCATTAACAATTTAAAATAGGGAAAGCCACCCGGTCCTGACGGTCTAGGCACAGAATTTCATAAATCTTTCAAGAATCAACTTGCCCCGTTTTTTGCTGTGTGTTTACTGGGGCGTATCGCCTAAACGTATGGCCGCCTTCTTTTTCGTGTACGCATACGATTTGTATACCGAGTGTGAAGATCACGTTAAACTCCGTAATGTAAACTCGTATCGCCCAATTACTCTGACAAACGTGGATTACAAGATTTTTATCAAAGTATTAGCGGAGCGTCTGCAAAGTGTTATAAGTGTTAAGGGCAATTCACAGACTAGTGTCGAGTCGGACCGAATGCAACTGCAACGGCTTGCGGCGTACGGGTTACTAAAGCAACAGCTCCATGGGCTCCAACAAAACCGCTTTTGACCCCGTATTGTTGGAGCCGAACCAGCTGTTGCCATAGCGACTCGTGTTGCAGCCGCATTCTGTCGGACTCAACGCAACTGCGTGAATAGCCCTTTAGTGTCGGCCCTCACTAGACATCCGGTATCAGGGGAAAAAGCATTGTCACGAACGTCCACGTCGCACGGATTTTTTTCAGAATGTTGTGATGGTATGGAACGAATTGTGGAAATGTTAAAAGTCTATGTAGAAAACGCTTTTGACCGTGTGTCGCGCGAAATTTTGTTTCCCACATTAGTGCACGTGAATGTCGGGTCTGTTTTGTGCGAGGGTATACCCATGGCCTACAGGAATTGCGCACCCCGTCTTGTAATAAACAAGTGGGTGACCGAACGTATTCGCCTTTTTTTCTTCCGTGCCACAAAGATGTACCTTTCGCCCTTTTTTTTCTGTATCCTCCTGGAACCTTTCTGTTTAAGTATTATACGTTGTAGTGCTATTTGAGGGTTCGTGTTACAGAATATGGAGTTTAGGGTTCAACCCTACGCTGATGATGTCGCGATATTTTTTTTTTGTGTGGATAAATACGGTGTTAAAAAGGCTGCTCAGCTAACGCTAGTGTTTTGGGAAAACACGAGTAGCTCAGTTAACTGGGAAAAGTGTGTTGGTCTTTAGCACGAGAATTCACCTTCAAAGCCGGCCGTGCATGCACGATTTTATGGACCGATTTTCCGACACGTTATCTTGGCGTACCACTGAATCACAACCGCGACAATGATCAAGACTGCGTGATAAAACCGAGGCTTTGCGTGCCAAAGCGGACAAGTGGAGTGGCAATGGATTGTCAATATTTGCTCCTGCATCCGCTTGTAATGCGTTCCTTGTTGCCAAGGTTTGGTATATGATGCAAGTTTCACACTGTTCGCGTGTCAACATCCAACGTATACACCGCGTTCTCGCAGTATTTATTTGAAGCTCTGTATAGTAGCAAACGAGTAGAAAAAAATATTTTCTTTTTTCAAGTAAGAGCTGGTAGTCACGGCCTGTCTCATCTGTTCGTAAGACAGTAAACAGGCTTCCTTTCCTCCAAGACCAGAGAGATCCCCTTTTTTGGCGTGCTGTACTTCAAATTAAGTTGTGCATTATTATTGAATTATTAGTGTCAATGAGTAAAGATATCGGTGCTTGTGTCTGCGAATATTTAAGAGAGGCTATTAGTGTATCAGCCGGCTCTCGGCTGATAAGAAAGTGAGTCCGGTACTGCTGGCTTGGTGAACGCTATCACAACCAAGGTTTATTTGGCATTGTTTATATAGCCGAAAACAGGGGGGCGGTACCGACGGCATGACTCAGTGTTATAGACGATATAGCATAAGCAGCATGATAAGATTGGTATGTGGTACGATATCGGCATGATACATCCCCTTTGTTTAGGAAGAAAGACATATAATAACCTAAGTTAACAAACGACAAGGGGAAACAATGCTAAACAATTTGTTCGAAATGCTGTCCGTACTGCAAGCGCTTAGGTGCAACCGTAGCTCGCGTAGATCTTATAGGCGCTGGTGGGGCCGCGTTTGGTGTTCCTTAAACAGTTTGAGGAGTTCTCTGCGCAGAAGGAGTTTCGTTGGCTCTTCCTTGAGCCCTTGGATGAAATCGCAATTCCGCTCTGGCACCTTAGAAGTCATTGACATCGCTGTCAGCTGACGAGTCGCGATTGAATGTCTCCGATGTCGCCAGAAGATGCTGACGGTTACGCCGTAGTGTTGTCCCACTTTCGGTCTCCACGTTGTACAATCTAGGCGCAGCTGTACCCGTGACCTTAGACTTTAAAGACCAGTCCTTACTCCTCACTCGGACGACTTGTCATTTATAGAGCGGCTGGAGTCGCTGCCCTGCGGTCTCTGGCTGGCGGTGCTTCTTGACGGTGGATGCCGGCTGAAGGCTGAAGTCGGAGAGTCGCGTACGCAGGCGTCTGCCTTGCAGTAACTCTCCCGGGCCACGGCCGTCCTCTAGAGGGGAAGAACGGTAGCCGAGTAAGCCCAACCAGAAATCTTCACGCCAGTCACGTCTCCAGTTTTTTTTTAGGGGCATCTTAATATTCTGTACCCCCTACTCCCCGAGATCGTTGGAACGAGGAGACTCGGGGCTTGAGGTGATGTGCTTAAAATCATATCTGTTGGCGAACGTGGCAAAGTCACAGCTCTGAAACTGAGGTTCATTATTTGTGCAAACCTCCACCGGAATTCCGTGTCTTGAGAAGATAGCACACAATTTGATGATAACCGTGCTTGCAGAAGTGTCACCGAGCTTTTAGACTTCAGGAAAGATGGAGTGGACATCAAACACTGCGAGATACGCACTTCCTCCGTAATAAAAAAATATCTACACTGATCCTGTATCAGGAATAATCCGGAACTTGACAAAGCAAAAGGGATTCGCTTGGTTGCTTGTATGCATAAGTTGTACAAACGGCACACTTCCTAATAAGCGACTCAATATCTGAATTTAGACCTGGCCAGAAAACCAGACGTCGTGCCTTAGCCTTGCACTTGTTTAAGCCCAGATGGCCTTCGCGAATCCGGAATCTGTCCGAGCGTTTCCGGTCGTAGTTTCTTGGGAACGACAACCTTGCACCCTTTCAGCAAAATTCCTTCTACCACGGAAAGCTCCGAAGCAAACGGTTTAAGTTCCCCTTCGAAGTTTTTGTTGCCGGATATGTTTTCGACGACCTTTTGCAACTTTGGATCCTTACTAGTTTCTTTAGCGAAACGCAGTTTTGTTGCTTCACTTACTAAGGATGACAGAATGCCGACAGCAGGTACCTGAACGTCGATAAAGCCAGCGGTGGCCCCTGACGCAGCAGGCGCCGCCCTTGAGAGCATGTCATCCAGGACCAATTCTTTGCATGGAATAAAGTGCAGTTTGTTATCGTAAATCATCAGGCGAAGGAAAAAAAAAAACGCTGTAGTCCTGGTGGCATGTTCCCTATGTCCTTCAATGAAATGGCGATAAGAGGTTTATGATCAGTTTCTATGAAAACGCGCCATCCGTAGATGAAGTGATAGTATTTTTCACAGCCGTACGTAATTCCCATGGCTTCTTTTTCAATCTCTGAGTAACGTCTTTCCGCCTCTGTCATTACCTGAGAGGCATAGACAAATAGGACGCCAGCTACTACCATGACGCTGCAGTATCGCCAATCTGAGGCCATCCCTTGGGGGGTCTGACATTATGGCTGTTTCTTTTGTGGGGTCAAAAAGCACTGGTAAAGGTTCTTTGCTAAGCGCTTCGCAGAGCGAAGTCCATTCTTGTGCGTGATTTTCTGTTCATGCGAAGACAGTGTCCTTTCGTATTAAACTCCGTATCAACTTTGTTTTCTCGCTGAGCGTAGGAAAATATTTTCCAAATTAATTTACCACTCCCAACATTCGCTGTACGCAGAGCTTATCGGTTGGTGCTGGCATCTCGCGCAGGCAACTCACCAACCTATAACTGGGGCGGACTCCGGCCTCGCTTATGACGTCCCCCAGGAGAGAAATTTCCAGCACGCCGAACTTGCACTTTGTCAAGTTGAACGTCAAACCCGCTCGTTCTACTTCCCGGAGAGCAACCTTGAGGCGCTCGTTATGCTCCTGCTTAAAGCTTGCCCACACCAAAATATTGTCTATGTAAACCCTTACCCCTGGTAATGGGTCAGAGATCTCGCTCAGCGTTTTCTGGAATACTTCGGATGCTGACGAGATTCCAAACGAATGCCGAAGGAAACCGTAGCGACCGAACGGGGTGTCGAACGTACAGATCTTTCACGTAGCTTCGATTAATGGAATATGATGAAACCCCGAGTTAGCGTCAAGCCGGGAAAAAACTTGGCCGCGTAAAGCTCAGCCTCAATATCTTCGCGCTGTGGCATCTGGTGTAGTGTTCAAGCTTAAAGCACGCGTAAATATTTCTAGGGTCCATCCATAGCCTAAGGCGGTCGTCCTTTCTCTTCACAATAACAAGGGGGCTTACCTTGTCGGTGGGTTCATCTAGCGCCACCAAATAAGCTACGCTTCATAGTAACGACACTTGGACATTTTGTGTCTCAAAATCATGGTTTCCAGTTATCTGAAGTTTTTTTTGAAATCACAGGAAACGCTTCTCCGTCCTCCATCAATGTTTAAACAGTTCGCGACAGAGCAAAGCAATATTACATGAGCTTCCTAACACCAAATCTAATGCTGAGGAAGTCGCATTTTTAAATCATGACTATCGGCAGTTGTGTCTGCTCTGCATACGAGCGAAAATGGCGGCGCGTACAACAATGTCGGGGAACGGAGTGCCGATACTCTAAGCGCAGCTCATTTAGTGGCTCTAGGTTTAGCCACTTTCCAAATGATGTTGGCCTTCTCCATGCGCTGCAGTTCTTCCCGCAGGGGCTCCCGCAGTGCCAAGGGCACCCGTCGTGCCGGCTGAACCATTGGCACGGCATCGTCACGTAGTACCATTCGGTACTGTCGCTTTACACAGCCGGTGCCTTGGAACAGGTGGAAGAATTCTTGTCACCGGAACGGTGCTGCCCGTGCTTACAGAGGTCATCGTTCGGGACACCAGTCTCAGGAGCGCACTCGCCTGTAGCCCGAGAATGGCACGACTTCGTTTAACGATGAAACAGTCGACGCGGCAGTGATGCTGGTTGACCGTAACCTCCTGTGTTGTGATGCCGATGTGTTTGATGACATTCCCGCTGTACAAGCGTAAGACCGCGTGGCTTGGTCTTAAAAACGGCCTAGGGCGCAGTCTTTTTTACACCGACAGGGGCAACAGGTTGGCTTGGGACCCGGTGTCTATCTCCAGCTAGACCACTTGCTCCACTAGCTGGGCCTTGACAGTCCAGTCCCTTTCGTTCTCGATGCCGCAAACACCCACTTTCAAGACGTCGAAGTCCTCGTTGTCGTGCTTTACCTCGCTGACTTGTTTGTTGCAATAAGCTTGCATCCCTGAGAGGCGTGACAAGTCTTCCCAAAAGTGGGGTATTTCTTATTTTCGTGTTTTCTGTGGCACTTGAAGCACTGTTCGGTTCTTGAAACATCCGAGCGGCGCTGGTAGCTTTTTGTGGTTGAGTCCACCTTTTCTTCGTGGGCGTACCATGCTTCTTTTTGTTTGGCGGAGGCTTCCGCGGCTTTGCAGGTTTGTTCTGCTTTCTAGAGCATCAAGTCCTTTTTCCTCAGCATTTTCTCCCGTAACTTTTTTGTTGTTAGTGGTAAAGACGATTTGATCGCGAATCATTGAATAAGAATAAACTGCTCCACCGGTTCCGCCTCGTCTTGCGTTTTTGTCCGGAAGACGCATCTTTCGTACACCTCGTTCTGCTGGTCCGCGCAGCAGTCCCCGAACTTTGCGACAAGGGTCTTGTAATCTTCCTTGCTTTTACCCTCAGCGAAGGCGAAGTTGTTGAAGTTATGGTCAAAAGTGTTGCGGCCTTGGCAGCTTCCGTTCTTGGTTTTTCTGGCGCCGTCGCTTGCAGGCACAGCTCAAACTTCTGTTTGAAGAGTGTCCAGTTCTTCCGAGCGTTTCCCGACAGGAGCAAAGGGTCGTGCTGCTTGAGTGGCTTCATGACTGCCTCATGCTGACAGTTCTGGTGTGGTCGCGGGGGCCGCTTCTGACACCATGTATCAGCTGGCTTTAGGCTGATAAGACAGTCAGTCCGACACTGCTGGCTTGGTGAACGCAACCACAACCAAGGTTTATTTGACATCGTTTATATAGCCGAAAACAGGATGGTGGTACCGACGGCATGACTCAGTGCTATAGACGACATAGCATAAGCAGCATCATAAGATTGGTATGCGGTACGATATCGGCATGATACAATTAGTGCCCATAAACGTTTAGTCATTCCATTCTAGCGTCAATAATTGACCGGGGTGTCGCGAAAGCGTCTGACGAGAGGCCTTGGAGATTTATATTTCCAGCTCCCTTGCACTGTGCTTTGAATAGTGAAGGCCTAGAGCAGAATGTACTTAAACAGGTGAAGAAAATTGTTTTTCCAGCAGGCACTAAATTCCTTTTTTTTAACGTTATAGTCAAACGCTTTCTGTTAAAGCTTGGCTGGCGGAAAAGGAATTACCCGCTGTTTGGACTGAAAGCTGCTTATTGTGTAAAACAACAAGAAACTATTGAACAGGTATTTTTTGACTGCTGGAATGCAATCTTCCTTTGGGACGTGCTTTGAAGGACCCTAAAAAAATAACTTCCTTTATCTCCCCACAGAATTCGTTTTTTACTTGTTGAAAAGGGTAATATTGTACAATACGATCTACACTTGCTTTTAGGATTAAAAAGCTTTTGACGGTATCACATGGCCGTGCATCACGCAGATGTTGATGTGCTTCCAGCGCACGAGCATTTTGTTGAACATGTATGTTTTTAAAAAGAGTTGCGCAATGCCCAGCAGCCGCAGCCTGAGTGCTGGCCACTGCTTGAGGAACTTGCCAACCTCAGGGACTTTCAGTGACCCCGGCCTCAGCCAGTCAGCTGATGTCTTTTAGTGTCTTGTCCTAACAAGTGTATGATGCTACGCGTCATTCTACAACACCAGACAATGCAAAAAGTGTATGCTTGGTCTAGTCGACGGCGTGTCTGGCTCGTAACCGAAGTGTCGTGTGTTCGATCCCACTCCGCCTTAAGTGCTTCGAATTGTTTCTTTAAGGCAAATGAATTACTTATCGACCAATCAGGATTTTCATGTCCCACTGACGCGGACACCGACGCCGACGTCGGATTTTATGCTACATGAGCTCATTAAAGCTATCGTTTTAAAATATACAACTGCCTAAAAAATAATTAAAAGAGCTTCGACACTGAAGTGAAGAGGAAAGATTATTGCATATCATATCACACTTAGAATTAGCTTTCTTAATGCTGGTATAAGGTGACATAGACAATTATTCTTCTATGATAGCAAAACTCAAAACACAAGAAGATTAAAGGACCGCTCCCAAACAACATCTGAGCTTTGAAGATAAGCTTCTGTAGCTAGGGAAAGGTACGCCTTTTCACATGGGTGAGAGATAGGATAGAACTTATTATTTCTCGCAACCGAGCAGAAAAGAAAAAAACAGATCGTTTAATACAGTTCGTTCTAGTGACCTTTGAATTTCCCTTGAAACAAGTAGCTAGAAAACATCATTATTTTTTTAGTTTGCCACATACAAACACAGTCATCTCTAAACAAACACAGCTGGAACATGACATAAGCCCATTTCGCGTTTCACTCGCAGGTACATTCTAATTTTGAGTCTTACAAAGCTTGAAAGAAAAATCACTAAAACTGGCCACCAGAGTTTGGGTTGAATGTTTTATGTCCTCTACGCGTTTCTTCCCGTGTGCGTTGGTGCGATCTAGAGATTTCCGTGTCTTTCGTGATCGCTTAGAAGTTTCCAGGCACTCGAGCTTTTCTTGTTTTGTTTCCCTCGAAAGAAGTGCATATGCTCGAGCTTCCTGATGCTCACTCGTGAGAGGCGGCTCATGAAATTCAACTGCAGGGCTATTTTGTTCCCTCAGATTTCACGTTGCAGTTTTTACTTCTCTGCTTAGAGATTCAAATGAGAACACAGTTAGAAAGGTACGCGGCCGTTCAAATGTACTGGAGCCCCGCGCTTCACCGTTTTCCTAATTACTAAGCACACGCCCGGTTGCGTCTCTCTAATGCTTCCTGCGCACAGATCTTCACAATATCGTACCAGGTGGTGCCAAACAGATAGGTAATGAAGAAAGTAACAAACCGCAAATCGAGCAGATTTGTCTTGAGCAAAACAAATAAAAGCAAAGAAAATTTTTGTGTGTATGTTCACACAGCCGGAAGTTAGGCTGCCTCTGTGGGTGTCTGGTGTCTCAGCTGTAGATGAGCGATTTAGCCAGTGCGGTACAACCGCTAGCCTGGTTTTTTTTTTTTTTTTAACGTGCACAAAGCAGTAGTGATTCACGACCGCACGTCCGTATGATGCTCATCCAGATCAAAACGGGCAGGGGTGGGGATTGAACCCAGGATCCCTGGGTTCTGCAGCGCGAGCTTTCGCTCCATGTACTCCGAGCTGGTGTGCGCTAGCTCATTCGGCCACTGGTCCCCCAACAAAGCACACATCGCAAAGCTAATCAGGGGGATCGGTGGCCGAATGCCGAGTGTAAGCACACCGCCGCTAGGAGCACGTGGAGTTAAATATCGCGCTGTGGAAGACACTTTGGGTGAATTGACCTAATTATGTCCAGCATTTTGTTGATAGGAGCTGCCAGGCGCGTGCGAAATGCGAGCGTTTGAAAGATTCTTCTGGCTCGGTCAAGTACGTAGTGCATCGGGGGCCGGTGTTGTAGGCATTATCGAAAAAAAAAAAAACGAAACACGGTACTCGTTAGTTGCAAATAAAAAGAACGCGTTACCAACCTAAGCTGCATCAAAATCAAAGAGCACGTTACTGTTATCGTTACCGATAAAAAGTAACGAAAGTTACTTTTGTGTTGCTTTCAAATAATTTTAATTTACGGTTTACTGTTTTGACATTACAGGTACTCACAAGCATTATATTTCAAGAAACATTATGTTCATGCAGAAACTGAACACATTTACTTTATCTTTTTTACTGTTTCACCCAGATACTCACAAGAAAAAAAAAAGAGTACACATGCTTGGCGCCTAAAAACACAAAAAAATGGAATGATCTTCTTTAAAACCTGCACTCTTAAAAAAAAAAAAGCAAACAAAAAACTATACTAAATTCAAACTTCAAGGTGCGGTGCAACAATTTTCAAACTTCGGCCAAACAATTGTGGGAGTTGGTCGATGTAATTTCTAGATCCAAGAACAGAAAGCCATTTGTGCGTCCGTGCACTAGTTTTGTGTGCTCAGTGGTTGCATGATAATTATGAAGTTGTCTTCGGTCGTGAGAGTGACCGTAAAAGCGTAAAGTCCCGACCAGGAAGCGAAATCAGTGCGGAGACGATGCGGGTGTCAAGGGGACGTGCTTTCGAAAAATAAGGCAGTCTATGCGGGGAAGGGAGGACATGGCTACTGGGAACCCATGGGGATGCTGTTTTATAGATTGTTGCAAATAATTAAGGTGTGTACCGTTACTTTTTAGTAAGTGATACATCCCCTGGAATGTTTAGCAACAGTATTGGAAAACAATATTGGTGCGAATGCAGCACCATATTTGTAACATCGTTTATGAACGAGGTGGTCACTGACCAACCGACGTCTATCGAATGATGAGTATAAAATATGCATTGGTAGCCATCGGGCAACGATAGAGCTAGGCTGACGTCGCGTGTATGTTGTGCGTGTGCGAACCTTCTGTGTTCAAATTCTTTGTCTGTGTTCAACGTGATATACGTTTGCAAATGTGAAATATACGATGTATAAGTTTGAATGTATGCAGTGTGGAAAACAAATATATCCAAGCGACGCTAATTCTTCGCCAATTTTGAATTTGACGCTGACAGTTATTGCCTGCTACTTAATAAAGGTAGTAAAATATATTAGCTTAGGAACCGTTTTATTTATACATACTACCGGCTCCCATTTGGCAGCCGTTACTTGCTTCTTGACCTAGTAACCGTTACTAGCTTGAAGTTACTACCTAAAGTTATTAGACACCTAGTAACAGATATTACAAGCGGGTACTAGCCTTCACCTAGTAAATACCACTGTTTTTTAAGAGTAACAAAAAAAGAAGTGACGAATGACGTAACTCCGATACTTGATACTCGATATAGTAACGTGAGTAAAGTACCCATTGCTGTTTCGAAAAGGTAACGAATACGTTACGCGTTACCGGAGAAAGTAACGTGTTACAGGTAACTCGGTTACTTGTAACGCATTACCGCCAACACTGATTTATCATGGGACATCCAATAACAAAATAGCGGGCTAAGGTCACGTTAAAACGCCATGTATAGGGGGGGGGGGGGGGGTGTACGTACCGAGCAGCAAATCGGATGCATGTCACTTGTTCATAACGTCGCGCGATGGCACTACGCGCAAGGTCCCGGTCGCTTTTTGCAGGTGAGATGGAAAAGCACTGCTGTTCCGCAGGTCTCAGAGATCGCCTTCATAATTCAAAAGTTTCATATTTCACTCAAGAACGTAATTAACAATTCAAGTAAATATGCCAAAGTTTGAAAAGTCACTTTGAAGTGATTATGTTATGAAAAATTAGAAGTTACCTTACATCCTTACCCAGGTACTTTAGGGACTTCTAACAAACGTTACCGTGTATTGCGTGCCGCACTGCCAGAGCATTTGCAGCAGGCTTTTAAGCGCGCGCCCGGTTGATAACGTGAGTGCTGGTTTCGCGTTAAAGGCATGCTTCAAAAGCTTCGGTAAGCGTTACGCGGAACGCGGTAGCGGTTTGCTGAAAGTTCCGATTGTGGCATGTTTTTCACGCTACAGCATTAGAGCGCCAAGTTTGGTCTTTTTATTTATTGCTTTACACCTGCTTGGTTTACTTGAAGGTTTTTGTGATAGAGTGACCCTAGCACATTCCCAGCTGAATTGTCTACTGCCGTGGGGTTTGTGCGCCATCGTGGCGGGGAACAGATTGTATCGTTCTTCAGCTTCAATACCTATGCAAGGGACGAACATATCCGCTATTCCGCATTCGTAAATTTGACGACCAAAATGCGAGTTTGACTCTCACGAATTAAAAACAGAAGTTTATTGTTGGCACAGTGCGCACTGTGTCATTCTTTGTACTGCATCATTCTACTTATAGCTTTGCTCCTGTATAAGAAATTTGTTAGATATATGTAGGGTTTCGTATTTTCGGATAAACCCTACAAAATCTGACAAACACTCGCCGGTAAAATATCCGACCATTCGTATTTATCCAAAAAAACTCTCTCCTGTAAAATATCCGTCCATTCGGATTGATCAGAAAAGCTCAAAATTTCAATCACAATGGTAAAAAAAAAGATGGTGCTTTTTATATTATATGTAAGAGAAGAATCGGCAGGGGTAGATTAGAGGCCTCTTCAGTATCCTTTGAAATCTTAGGCTACTGACAAAAAGGGGTTTACCGTTTTGCTCGTCAAAATTCGTTCAGGTCAGCGGGTCATTGCACCTTTATGTCACGACAAGAACAACTGTTTCGGATTCCATTTCGAACCACACTAGCGGTGCTTAATAGAGGAAGGAGGTGTCGCGTTTGTATAATTATGAAAGCTATAAACTTGTAGACATTAGTAGAGGGGGGAACAGCTGAAGCTTCAATGCTTCCAGGTAACTACGTCCAGCAAGTCAGGTATTGAAAAGTACCGACTGTTATTAAGGCAACAATTTTTTTTTTGTAATATTTGTGGTGGGATAGCTGGCATTGCCGATGTCAAGGGCGCCGATGCCAAACGCATTTGCAGCAATATCCTTTAATGCAGGCGTGCTCTGATGAATTTGGGGTATGTTTGTGTTGAAACTTTTTTTTTTATTTTGTTTTTGAATTTTGAAAATAATGTATAAAGTAAAAGTAAACACCGAATTTCACAAACTTAAAAATATAACGCAAGTAAACTCCAATTAACCCCAAAGTTTTCTGCAAAATCAAAAAAAGAAAATGAGAATTCTGAAAAACTTATTCCGAATTTTACGAGAAATAAGCTACGAGAACACGGAATGCTAGAATACATGCAGTCTGAAATCGTATTAATAAGTTAAAAGTGCCGCGTCCTACGATCGAGCGACAGCGTGGCAACACTCTCTTAGAAATTCCTGCGCGTCTACTTACCCGCAAAACACTCGAAGAGCCAATCTCTACGATCTACACTGTTAGCAAAAATAACACGCCCAGACGTGTAAACCGTTGTCCCATAGCGGACACGTCGAAACGTGTTCGTTTTACACGAGGCCATCTGTGTTTTTCGTCTACGCATGAGGTGCTGTGTAAACTTAACACGCTACACCGTGTCTGCCTTCCGCAAAAACGTTTCGAGCGTGTTCCTTATGAAGCATGGCGGCCAGCGGCCGAGAACAGGCGAGAGACGAGCCCAGCGAGCCGCGCGCCTTTCAGCCGAATTGAAAGCACACAGGGCGCGTTAGTTCTCGTTCGATGTATTTACACACAGTAAAAATGTCTCCAAGCGGCGGACGTAGCACGTAGCTACTTGCAAAGGTACGTACGTGCGTTGTCGGCGGTCGGCGGTCGGCGGTGTCGGTAGCGGTAGCCTAAACGAGCCGCTAGACAAAAAATAAAACGAATGCCGAACTCACATGGATAAATAACTTCAGCAAACTATTCAGAATCGGGCGGTAACTTGCGCCACCTATCGAGATTTCTAGCAGCCTGTATTTGAAAAAAGACGAGTCTGTTAACACTGTGAACGACCACGACTACACAGCAACCCTATATACAACGCAGGCAACACCAGTACCACGTACTACACAGCACCGACATGTACACAAACACAACAACCGACACTACGCCCGAGACTTCCTATTCGATATCCATAGTTCCCCGCGGCGCATATAAGCTTGACATGTGCGGGTGAGCTCTTTGGTCGCTGACCATTACAGATTTATAGAAGAATACACAAAACACGGCGCAATGGACAGCCGTGTGTTAGAACTGTTTGCATTTAAAAAGTATAGAGGCAAAATCTATAATGTTTGTCCGTTGCAATAAATAACGATATGTTAACAATAAATCTTAAACCGGTCATGAAAAAGTTCAAATTTTTGTTATTTTCTTGCTTGACCAGTGTTATGAGCAGTCCGACTAGCTTGAATCAGATAGGAAAACAAATTATTGGGATTTTGTCATTACGTATACAATAATAAATGAAAATGATCCTTGCGCAAAGCATTTTTTATATATTTTTGTGAAGGACATCCGGACATCCGCCCAACACTTCACTTCCGCTAGTTGCAGCAGATGCAGTACGGGAGCAGACGCCTTCACTTTTGGGGCGTTTTGATGCAGTTTGTTGTCGTATGTCGTGTCGGTGTCGAGAAGAGCGGTGGGGCTTGGGAGTTCGTGACCGGTGTTATTCGTGAACACTGGTGTGGGGCGCTGATGCGTCTTTTTTTTTGTACTGCCACCACCCCGAATTTTAAAGATACACGGGCCCGTAGCAGTGCATTGTGCTGAATCGCGAGCTCCTTCTCTGTTAACGTCGCTTTCCTGGTACCACTCGTGGATACTGCAAGCGTTTAAACAGTGTGCACCGTCTCGCCTACATCCCCAGTAACGTACTCGACCTGTTGAAACTTATTGCTTCCGTCATTTTAGAGTACGCAAGGCAGTTATCTCGTTGGTCTGGTTTCGGTTATAAAAGCAAGGCAAAACGCTCGTAGTTCCCGCCTTCAGTACACGTTGGACATCTTCCACACTTTGACACCGGATAACTGAATGAACGAGGATTTACATTCACTTCCGAGGTTACTCTCGCTGCTTCCTCACCGTTGAGCAGCAGGATGAGCTGGCGACAAGCCGCGGATGAAAGGCTTGAGCATCAACAGCCTAAGCGCACTCGGTGCCGATGCCGGCGACGCGGGTTTCTGTCAACCAGGAGGCCAACACAAACCGTGACCGTTCCAGCTCTTCGTCATGACACGGTGTTGCAGAGAGCAGGGTAATATACAGCTACACGGATCACCGAAGCAAACGCACTGCTATCTTAAATCTTGGCTTGTGATTGCGCCTTTGTAGTAGGTCATCTTATTCGTTTTGCTGGAGAGACGCAAACGACGGGCATAACAAAATCGCTTGCATATTCCGCATATCTCACAAAAGCATTTACCCAGTCACCTTGCGAAAAGCGCGAAACACGGAGTCCGCACCGTCCTAAGCTTCCCGTTTTTTACCTGCTTTAGAACAGTTTGTACCTGCTAGTAGATATGCCTACTGAAACTGAAACAGGGCAGTGCCAGAGAGAAATAGACGAAGTTGGGAAAGCTTGCTCGCTCTCCAATTTCTCAACTCTCAAGTGATTGTACTATAATAAATGCACCAACGCCCCTTCCAAAATAAAGAAAGAGCACTACGTTCACAGCTTAAAAAATGGTCTCAGTGCATGCATCTGTGGGCAGGTAGGAAACCTTGCCCTAATTTATTCACGCCGCATGATTGACGCAACAAACTCATTGCAGGACCGAATCATCTACTCGAGCGGTGTGCGTCGCTGTGCAAACTCAGTCCAACATGAAGCATAAAAAACGGCAGATTTAAGACAACAATCCTGAGTCCATTATTCAATTAAAACGACGTAATTTTGTTGGAAACGCCCGCTGCTTCTTACTCACGGTATGTGTCGGGATACTTACACGGTTTGAAACGGAACGAAGGAAGATTTACTTTTAAAAACGCTCGCTGCGTCCTCCCGGACCAGCTGGACCGAATCAGCTGACGACGACGGGACTGTACCCGTTGAACCTCCACCCCGGAACAAACAATTTGCGCTCCGTGTTAAAGGCGTGGTTCAAACAGACCCGGAATACAAAGCACCGTACCACACACGACGAACGTTTCAGCTCTTTTTCGGATCGCCGGGTTGCACCAAACAGAACGAGATCCCCGAAGTCAACGCCGCGCTGTCGTGAACCTTGGCTTGTGGTTGTGAACAATTGTGAACCCTGTGACTCCCTTCGCTTTCAAAACACACACGACGATTACGAATGGTACTTTCCGTCTTCCGGGAACATCACAGGGTTCTCCGGTCACGTCTTCACTATGTGCTCGCAAACTCCGAAGCTCTATGCGGAGTTTCTCGCGTCCCGTCAAACCAAAACAGTAGTGGCGCCATGCGTACTTGCCAGATTTTCTCCGGTCAAACAAAAACAACGAAAGCCAACCGGCTCTTGCTTCCAGCGTACATCGGCGTTGCGCTTGCGCCGTGGCCAGATCGCTTGCAGTTGAAGGTTGAAGCAAAAACGAAACCAACTGCAATGTCACGTGTTCACATCGAGGACACGCTTTTTATATCCATTTTAACTGTTTGGAACGGATAATTAGACCCATGAGTTTATTTTTGGTGTGTAAGAAACTGTTATCAAGACCCCTAAACTAAATACAAACATGGGCGACATGATGGAAGCCGCATTGCCATCGACCAGAAAATGGCGGCGAGCACGGTAAGCTCGGGTTTCGCCGACGTCCTGCGACATGGCGCAAAAGCTTTTGGTGCATATCTGTCTCTGAGACATGTATTTTTCCGCGGCATTTGTCTCGACGGTCCTTTCTAAGTGTGTCCCCGAGCATTCCGGTGCTTCGATAGCCGGCAATGCCGCGGTCGTCGCCGGGGGCGATGTGTGTTATCGAGGTCGGCTACACGGTTATGCGTGTATGACCGAACCAAAACAGGTTTTTTACAACCTCGCATGATTTCTGAATAAATTATCCGTTACTCATTGTGTAAATTTATGGTAATTTGTGTAAATAACGTGTTTTTCACCCCAAATATTCGCCAAATACACGGGACTTGCTAACAGTGTAGGAAATCAGCTCAGCGAATGATGAGGCGGAACATCCGTTTAAACCTAAAAATGAAGTCTGCGCTGTGGCATTACGCAATGCAAAGCGTCATGCTTGCATTGCGTAATGCCACAGCGCAAACTTAAATTTGAGGTCTAAACTGATGTTCTGCCTCGTCATTCGCTTCGCTGATTTCGTAGATCGCAGAGAGTGGCTCTACGAGTGTTTTGCGGGTAACTAGACACGCAGGCATTTCTAAGAGAGCAGGGTTGTGCTAAAGTTACCGCTAGCGGAGCAAGCGAAAAGCTGTCGATGCGAATTTACACCAGCTCGGCTTTTCCGCCTTTTATTATTCGTGTTTTCGCATCATCCGCCGTTCGCCTGCTCCACGAGTAGTGACTATAGCACGCTCCTGTGCTTCCCACGTGCTTCTAATCTTACTCAGATTTATTCATTTAGTGTTCTTTGATAACACTGAGTAAGTTTCTAATTGAAACCATATATGTACATTCAAAAAGCAAAAAGTTAATTAACCAGTTTTAGTTAATTAATCGACGTATCATGAACAAACCGCATTATTGTACCTTGCACGGCTTTTTTCTTTTTAGTGGACAATTAAAAAAATGTTAACATATTAAAACAAAGTGGTACTATGACTTAAAATGTATTTCCGCTATGTGAAGAAACGCATGCTTTATAGTACTTTCTTTTAAAAAAGAGGCACGTTAGCATGGATATCACGGAGTAGGCGGTGTTTTGTTGTTGTTGTTGTTGTTAATTTTAAGTTGCAAATATTACCAATATGTTAACGTGAGTTCAATGTGTATCAAAACATTGGACGTTGCTTTTAGACCTAAAAAGCACGCCGAACTCAATGTGTACGAAAACGGTGGACGTTGCTTTAAAGCGTAAAAGGCATACCGCACTCAATGTGTATCAGAACGTTAGACGTTGCTTTAAAGCATAAAAGGCATACCGCACTCAACGTGTATCAGAACGTTGAACGTTGCTCGAAAGCCTAAAAAGCATACCGCACTCAATGTGTAAGAAAACGTTCGACGTTGCTTTAAAATCTAGACTTCACACCGAACTCAATCTGTATCAAAACGTCCGACATTGCTTCAAAGCCTAAAAGTCTCACCACACTCTTTGTATATCAAAACGTTAGACTTCAATTTAAAACCACAAAACATTCGCCGAACTCAATGTATATTAAAATGTTGGACGTTGCTTTAAAGCCTAAAAGCCACACCGCACCCCATGCCTATCAAAACGATGGACGTTGCTTAAAAATTTGAAACCACACCAAACTCAATGTGTATAAAAACGTTGAGCGTTGCTTTAAAGTCTAAAAGACACACCGTAGAGCACGAAGATATTCAATCACTGCCAATCTACGATGATCCAAGCGATTCCTGAAGCTCAAAATGCGACTAGATCCGAAGAATGCAATGTGCGCTGTAACAATTAAGGCCGGTTCTCACATGCAGCGAAGCGCTAATGTAGCGCTGCTCACGTGCCGTCAGCTACTTATCGTCTGCCGTGAGCAGCAGTTTTCACGGTGCGATACAAAGCTGGTGAACGCTTCTGTCGGCACGCGCTTAGCGCGAGGTCAGCGCTGCGCCTGTGGCGCTCCGCTGCATGTGGGAACAGGCCTTTATGTGCAAGTGAGTGGCTGATCGTTCCTTATTCTTCAGATCGAGTCGCAATCCGAGTTTCGTCATTGCCAAGGATTCTTCAATTATTCTCCGTGACACGGCCAAACTAAATCACTGCCTTTTTTTTTTTTGTACGGTTTGTTTTGCTAAGAAAAAAGGCATACGCGCATGTTTCTGCGTCGGGGCGCTGCGACCCAACTATTCTCGCTGTTCCGCCCGGCTTGCGTGGCTCAGTGGTTTACATTCGTGTCCCGAATTCCAAGTCGACATTGGTGAAGTCTTCTGGCGTCTTTTTCCGCTAGATGCCCCGCTAAGCACTGCGTGAAACCAAGGGAGCATCTTGTTGTGAGTGATACATCTCCTCCATTCACTGTTGAGTGCGGTAAGCCATTTAATGCGGAGAATTATGCAGGGGGATACCGCAAAAAAAAAATCTAGTTCTTTTGGCCTGGCTTATTTTGTTTGAAAGGTCTTCGAAACCCTAGTGAAAAATACACCAGCTCGAGGGCTGGTGTGACTTGATGTTACACCAAACTTTTTCACAGATGTGATTTGGGACGTTTTCTGGTGTGACACCAGAAACCTGGTGTTCTGTTGTGACACCAGAAATCTGATGTGTGAGTATGACACCAGAAATCTGGTGTTCTGATGTTACACCAGGAATCTGGTGTTCTGGCGGGACATCAGGTTTTGTTGTAATATGATACCAGACCACCTGTTGACTGGGTGTTGCTTTACTCACAAAAAAGCGTACAATGATAAATTTGACAACAACGCTGCTGCCATAATTACTTTATTCAAAAAAGCAAAAAAGCACAACAGTAAAGCTTCTGAAGCTTTACTGTTGTAGGGAGTTGGCCGTGATCAACTGGAGTTTGTCCGGAGCCACTGCCCTGCGTCAAAGAAACGGACGCCCTGTCGTTCCAAAATTCTTGGCCTTTCAGCTTACGGTTGACTCGTGTCTTAGTTACGCTGATCCGTTCCGCGTACCCCTCCGCACCAGACATTTCCTCTTCTAAGGCATCATATTCGACAGATAGCTCGATTTCCTTGTCCAGCTCTTTCAGGGAAGCCTCCTTAAGTAGAAGAATATCAAATGTTTCTTCGAGCTCACCGATGTCGGTTGAATCCGTGGCCGGCAGACGCCAGTCTCGTTGATGATCTTTGTTGTGGCGGCTCGCAGGGTAATCCTCTTTCGCTTCAGGCGGTCGACGCCCTCCTCGCTCGTAGTAGGCATTTCGGCCTCCAAAAATGTAATAATTACTAGCTTCCTTTGTTTCTTTGCTACCAAACCAAGCTCGTCGGAAGTAAGGAAAGCGCAACAACACATCTTTTCGGTTTCGACTCACAAAGAAGACTTCTTTACTTTCTCATATTTAAACAAGAATACCGGCGGAAAGGGAAAGAGAAACCCTCGAAGAGGCGAGCCGGCGAGCGCCCCAAGCTGCTCAAGGCCGCCCGGGAAAGTGCTCGGGACGAGGGGGACACTTCTTGAGCACAAAGGAGCCCGCCGCGGGGTCTCCGGCGACCACCAAGACGGGAGGAAACAAAGCACCCCGTCGGGGGACGGAGCGGCACACAAACTAATAGAAAACACGCGCGCGGACCGGGGGAGAAGTCAACAAAAAAACAACTCTGGTGTCACATCAAACTGCGTGGTGTGCACACCAGGCTGCCTGGTCGGCGCATGAGTCCTTGTGATGTGACACCAGACTCCCTTGGTGTACCCATCAGGCTGATGTGCGGGTACACCAGCATTTCTGGTGGGCACTCCAGGCTGGTGTGCTCGATACATCAGCATCGCTGGTGGGCACACCAGATATTCTGGTGTCACACCAGGATTCTTTGATGTCACACCAGGATTGCCTGGTGTATTTTTCATTAGGGAAGATTTAATACCTGCAGCCAAGAAAGCCCGAAGAGAATCCGTTTTGAAGGAGTCTGCATCTGCTCCGAAAAGCAGAAAACGAAAGGCAGACGTGTTGGTTCCGCCAGAGGAATGTGAACATCCCGATGAAGATAAACCAAATGCCCCTCAAGCATGCGCTCCCGTATAGACTGCATAGCCACAGAAAGTTGTCCTCGAGCATAGTAGTTACACCCGTGCGCGGCGCAGCTCCTTGTCGCCTAGTGGCGCTTCCAGCAAACTATGGCTAATCACTATATTACTCTGGAATATTTTTGATTTACGAGTGATAGTGAAATACTCGGAGTATATTACATCCTGCGTGTATTATGTTTTCAGACACTATAGCTGGCTCCGTGCTGTGCAGAAAAATTAAATTCTAGAACTTCCAAGCAGCAATGTTGGATGGAAGCGCCACTGGATGCTCTGGAGCTGTTATCGATATCATCAATACATTATCACCAGAGAACTTTGGAAGGCTGTTGATATGCCTGGGGTGACATTTAGAGATGCTGTCATTTGTGTTAGCAGTGGACTACGCACGGACGAGCCCGCCAAAGGGAGGTCGGACGTCGAGCACGAGTAAGCCATGGACAAGTAGCCAATGAACTGGTGGAAGGTGACGTCGGCTGGTCTTCCTTTAAAGCGCGGGAGGCCAAAAGCAAGCTCGAATATTACACGTATTTCCGGTACATGAATGGAGACCGTTGGGCTATGCGCCTTTTTATGTACATTCACCTCAAGAATATCAACTCGGCGTGGGGGAAGCGAGTCACTGGTCTTGGTACAAATTTAGATATCTTCTGCTTGGCCACTGACCCAAAAACTCAAAAGGAATGGGTGAGCACAGTGCAGGAGCAAGTGAAGAGGGTCAGGAGAAACCGTTGCCATGCGGAAACACACTAACCTGCACATTTACGCGTCTCTGGAGCCTGAGGTCGCTCGGTGGCCTCCTGTGGGAGCAGACTGGGCAGTCAATTGGTTATTGGATCTCGTGGTGGCGCCCTGCGTATTTGACTATACCGACGCAGGTACGACTGTTATGTGACCGAAACGGTTTGCAGTGCGTGTGGCGCGGACGGAGAGACTATAGAGTACTTTCTGCAAGCGTGCAGAGCCCTCCAGTGTGTTAAAACGAGCGTCTCCGACTGGTGTGTTTACTGCGTCGAAAAAAGTGATCCCTCGGTTTCCGCCTAATGAGGTCATGGAAGAGTCACGCTGTCGCCGATCGCGATTCTGGCTGTGTCCCAGCAGCGGTGGTGCATATAGGAGTCAGCTCCGAGATATGAAATAATTTTTCTTCTTTTTCTAAGCTCGCTGCGCGAGCTTCCTGAGGCGCGAGAACAAAAACGAACAGTTCGAGCCAGAACACCGTGGAGCTCGGACGTCTCTTCCACAAACTGGTGACCCGGAATCCGAAGGCCCCCGCCGCCTCGTACCACAGCCGCAGCCAGCATGCAGAACCTGGCGCAAGACGGTGACACTACCGGCGACGGCGCGCCTCTTCGTTCCCCCGACACTGCCCTCACGGCCATCCAGCTCCGGCTTCCGCCATTTTGGCCGAAAAATCCACGAGTCTGGATAACCCAGATCGAGGCTCAGTTTCATCTCCACCGTATAACATCCCAGCTGTCTCGGTTCTACTATGTCGTCGCCTCCCTCCCTCCGACCGTCGCCGACGAGCTGGACGACATTCTGTCCCGGCCTCCACCTGACGACGCCTACGACCACCTGAAGGGCGTCCTCCTCGAGCGGACGACAGCTTCGGAGCGCACAAGGATCCAGCAGCTGCTCACAGCCCAGGAGCTGGGAGACCGCCGCCCATCTCAACTTCTTCACCAGATGCGGCAGGTGCTCGGTCCCCAAGCCTCCGGCTCCCAGGACCCTATTCTGCGAGAGCTATTTCTCCAGAAACTTCCACAAGGAATACGTATGGTCCTGGCAGCTGCGGACGACATGCCGCTAGACCGCCTGGCGATGCTTGCGGACCGCACCGCTGAGTACGCTTCACCGTCCATCGCGACAATCACATCGCACGAACCGCCTGCCTGGCAAACAGCCCTTACAAGACTCGAGGCGCGCATGGAACAGCTATCCTGCGCTGTTGCCGCTGTGAGGCCGTCGCACGAGGCACCTTCCCGACGAACGAGGCGAGATATGTCTCAAACCCGTTCATCCTCGCGACGCACCTCACGGTCAGCCGACAGATCGCTCTGCTGGTACCACAGGCGGTATGCAGAACGTGCCACACGGTGCCAACAACCATGTTCCTGGTCGGGAAACCCCACGGCCCGTCACTAACAGCGGCAAGTGACTACGGCCAACACCCGAGCCGCTTGTTCTACGTCATGGATAAGATCTCTGGCCAACGCTTTTTGGTGGACACGGGGGCCGAGGTTAGCGTCCTGCCAGCATCACGACTAGACCGTCAGCAGACGCAGCACACCAGACCCCTACGAGCAGTCAACAGCCCTGCCATCGCCACCTATGGCCAGAGATCCCTCACCATCGACATTGGACTGCGACGACTCTTCCGCTGGGTCTTCATTGTTGCAGACCTTCGCGAGGCCATACTGGGAGCGGACTTCTTGGCGAACTTTGGCCTGGCCGTTAACATGCGTGGCAGAAGCCTCACGGATGCTACGACGTCGTGCACCATTCAAGGTATTCTTTCGTCATTTCAAGCTTCTCCGATGCGCCCTTTGGCGGCGTCTTCAAGATATGAAGCCATCCTCGCAGAATACCCTGCCATAACCCGACCGTGCAACACGGAGGTACCCGCCAAGCACGCCGTGACCCACCACATCATTACCAACGGCCCTCCAGTCTCTGCGAGACCTCGTCGACTCTTCGGCGAGCGACTTAACATCGCACGCAGAGAATTCGAACATATGCTGGAGCTTGGCATCATCCGCCCCTCCTCCAGCAATTGGGCGTCGTCCCTTCACATGGTCCCTAAGAAGGATCCAAACGACTGGAGGCCATGCGGAGATTATCGCGCCTTGAATGCGTGCACGGTACCTGACCGGTACCCCTTGCCACACATTCACGATTTCTCCGCTGGCCTAGCGGGCACCAACATCTACAGCAAGGTAGACCTTATTAAGGCCTACCACCAGATTCCAGTCGAGCTAGCGGATGTGCCCAAAACCGCCATCACAACTCCGTTCGGACTTTTTGAGTACGTCCGGATGCCCTTCGGCCTCCGAAACTCTGCGCAAACTTTCCAACGCCTTATAAAAGAAGTCACCAGAGGCCTTCACTTCATCTTCGCTTATGTTGATGATATTCTCGTGGCCAGCTCCTCTCCGGAAGAACACGAGCAACATCTGCGACTTTTGTTCGACCGACTGCAGGAGTATGGCCTCGTCATCAACGCGAAGAAGTGCGTTTTCGGTGCCGACGCGCTGGACTTTCTCGGCCACCGCATAACATCGTCGGGCATCCTACCACTCCAAGAAAAAGTCCGGGCAATACGCGAGTTCCCTCAACCTACCTCGCTTCGAAAGCTTTGCGAATTTCTCGGGCTAGTAAATTTCCACCGTAGATTTATTCCCCACTGTGCCGAAATTCTACAGCCTATGACGGACCTGCTGAAGACCAAAAAAGCGCCATCATCGTCACTTAAATGGACCGATGAGGTTGCATCAGCTTTTTCCGCCGTGAAGGAAGCCTTGGTCAACGCAACCCTGCTGGTCCATCCACAGACGGAGGCTGCTACCCGTCTCATGACCGACGCGTCCAGTACAGCTGTAGGTGCTGTACTACAGCAGCTTCTTGACGGCCAGTGGAGGACACTAGGTTTCTTTTCTCAGAAACTGAAACCTGCAGAAACACGATATAGTACGTTTGGACGAGAACTCCTTGCCATCTACCTTGCCCTTCGGCACTTCAACACATCCTGGAAGGTCATGAGTTCCACGTCCTAACGGACCATAAGCCCTTGACTTACGCGTTTCATGGAAATCACACAGCCTACTGCTCCCGAGAAATCCGACAACTCGCCTACATCTCAGAGTTCACGGTAGATCTCCGCCACATCAAAGGAGAAGACAACTCAGCAGCGGACGCTCTTTCCCGCGTCGAAGCACTTTCAGCAGTCTCTGGAGGAGTAGACTTCGAACGCATCGCTGCCGCGCAACGAGACGACCCTGAATTGAACAACCACCCTGAGACGCTGAAGTCTTTGGTGTTGAGGCGGATTCCCCTCCCTCACTCCACCGGTACCATCCTCTGCGACATGAGCATGGGACATCCTCGACCTTTCGTCCCATTGACACTTCGTCGGCAGGTCTTCGACCACATGCACAACATCAGCCACCCGGGCATCCGAGCCACGCAGCGACTGGTGACAGCTCGCTGTAGCAGTCAATACGTCCAGCGTCGCCACCAAGAAAGACAACGAATCAACTCCTTGGCGCGAGCCCAACGGCACGGGGATTAAACAGAACGTTTTCACCTGAGCTCGGAGTCGGTCGCACCATCTATTCCGTCCTCAAGATCGAACGCGCTACAAAAATGGTGACCCGGACGTGATGATCGACTCCGAGCACCTGCCATCCAGGGGAACGTTCTCCGCGGCCCGGGGCATGGCAAAGACATGGCGTTTCAGATGTTTATGCGGGAGGCACATCTACCCACAGCCGCCGCATCCGAAGCCTCCACCACCGCCTCTGTCCCGTCGCGTCTGCCGCCGGCATCTCTCGGCAACGGGCTGCGACCACCTCGCTCACCCCGCCGGCACGGCAAGTCTACGTTCGTTGGCATTTTCACCACTGCCGCAGCTCCTGGTGTCGCCCCGGCAGTCATGCCCATCTGTGTGGTGTGGTGCTGGCCTGGCACGGTCTCGTGCTGCCACAACATGTGGGGCGTGCCGCACCGCGCCACGTTGGGGCATGGCAAGTCAAGGCGCACCAGTCTGTTCATAAGGTACGTCGCTGACCGTCCAAGAGCTCTTCATCACTACTAGGTCAGGCATCTGCTCTCCACTCGGTGCGTCATCTCCGGGAATAACACTGCATCGGTCGCGCAGCTGGCCGCCATCTCCCCTGCAGCCCGAGTGAAGATAGAGCCCGCTAAACTTCGGAGCCAGAGCACTACCGGATCGTTGTTCCCGCTGTCTCCATTTCGCCTGACCTCAACCTTAACCAGAACCTGCCCGGTCCCCGCACGCTGCCTTCAATGTCCACCGCTTTCTGCCGCGTCATTCTGCTCGCAGCACGCCAACAGCAACAGCGCCACTCCTGGAACTTCATCGCCTGCTGCTCACGGAATCGCTCCGTCCCCTGCAGCCTGCTGCAGTCCTACAGGCGACGTCTCTAAGGGGGGAGCTATCTGTAGCAGTCAATACGTCCAGCGTCGCCACCAAGAAAGACAACGAATCAACTCCTTGGCGCGAGCCCAACGGCACGGGGATTAAACAGAACGTTTTCACCTAAGCTCGGAGTCGGTCGCACCATCTACTCTGTCCTCAAGATCGAACGCGCTACACTCGCTATGTGTGGCCTACAATGAACGTGGATGTACGAGGTTGGGCCAGAAGCTGCCTTCAATGTCAGCGCTCTAAGGTGAGCCGACACACTGTCACACCTTTGAGACCATTCCGTGCCCCCTCGGCACGGTTCGACCATGTTCACCTCGATCTTGTGGGCCCCCTGCCGTCATGCCGAGGCTTCACGTACATCTTGACTTGCGTCGACCGCTACACCAGGTGGCCCGAAGCCACTCCCCTGGTCGACATCACTGCCGAGACAGTCGCCAAGAACTTTATCGACATCTGGATATCCCGCTTCGGATGTCCATCCACCGTCACTACGGACTGGGGACGGCAATTCGAATGCTCGCTGTTGGCTGCTTTAGCCCAGCTCCTCGGCACGCACCACGTGCACACTACCTCATACCACCCGTCAGCCAATGGCATGGTGGAGAGGTTACACCGACAGCTCAAGACCGCAATCACAGCACGAGATGGACGTCTCAACTGGGTTGACCATCTCCCATACGTCCTTCTCGGCATTCGATCCGCCTTCAAAGAAGACCTGGAATGCACCTCGGCTGAATTGGTTTATGGATCGCCGCTCCGACTCCCTGGAGAATTTTTCGATATCACCAAGTGCACTCCAACAATTCCACACCAAGTGTACCTAGACGACTTGAGGCACTTCATGCAAGAACTTAAGCCCACACAACCTCGGATGCCCCATTCTCAGAAGATCTTCGTAAGTCAAGAATTGAAAACTGCCACCCACGCATTCGTCCGAAAGGAAGTCAAGAAGAAAAGTCTCACGCCACCTTACGAGGGACCCTTTAAGATACTCGAGCGCACCGACAAGACCATGACTCTTGACATTCACGGACATCGAGAAATCGTCGCCATGGACCGAATCAAACCCGCATTTCAGGACTCAAATTCTCATCTTTCATACTCGGAGCAACTTGTAACACCCCAGGAAACCAAGAAACCAAGAACTGTTTCATGGGCCACATAACTCCCAAAACCCTTCCACCATTGGATCAACTACAATTTTATTTGTATTTCCGTGCTCCATGCTGCCAGGGGGGAGCCCTATAGGAGTCAGCTCCGAGAGATGAAATAATTTTTCTTCTTTTTCTAAGCTCGCTGCGCGAGCTTCCTGAGGCGCGAGAATAAAAACGAACAGTTCGAGCCAGAACACCGTGGAGCTCGGACGTCTTTTCCACAGTGCATGTGGCAGACGCCTGTTTTTCTGCAGGTCGCTCTATAGTGTGGCAGTCCACGGAAGTTTTGGCACCTGGAAGTTGGGACGCTGCCACGACAGCGACACTCGCGTTCGCTCCTGATTTTCGACAGAATTTCTGTGACCCACCGCCAGGATCGCGACATCCGACAGCATAACCCTCCGGCTTCCTTCATTCGTTGCCATTTCAGGACCACCTTTAATGTTATTGGTGAAATAGGACACTAAACACAACAGTCGGAGACGCGCTACAGGCACCATAGCGCTACTTCCAACGGCGGGCTCCCGCATCGAGCAGGCATTTGGTTTTACCCGCGACCACAACCATGTGGTATGCCCAAAGCGGAGACTCCATTCGTGGTGGCAGACTGGCCTGTAAGATCGGGGCGTGACCAAAAATCCACTAGCCGCTGCCATTACTTTTTGTTGTTGTTTTGGCCAGAGATGCAAACGGTCGCCTGATGCCCACGGTATTACGTAAACTGATTGACTTTGTGAGAAAGTGACAAATGGTCAACGCACGACACATGTACTATCCATCATTCTTTCTTTTTTTTTACATTTACTTACATTACATTCATACATACGAAGTACAAAGAGATTGCTTCCCAAATATGCATACGTACATACGCGGCAGTGCACAAATGCAACCATAGGTGATGTCATGCCTCACGGGACAGACCGTAATACAATGAGCGCGTACCCAGTCCGTCCGTGGCCATGATTAGCTAAAGTCATTGACTATAGCTAACTTAATGACTCATTGCCTCAAATCATTGACTCAGAAACGTCAGAGTTCATATCATGCAAGTTCTCAAGTATATTTCTTTAAGGTTTTGACGAACGGAGTGTTAACGAAAATTGGATTATTTTTTTTTTGTATAAAATGCTAGAAGCTCAAACCGCCTGTGTGCCTATTTTATGGATCGCCCTTAGCTTACACAGACCTTGCTTTACAAACAAAATTACTGTAAACGACTTAATTTTCGCGAGGAGCTAGTTTTCAAGAATTTCGCGAATCACCTACAATTCGCGACAAATAGGTCCCGTGAACGATTCCGGTAAAATGTAAACACATTGAAATCTACATTGGGATCTCACCGCGTCGCGAAAATTAGAGTCCGCGAATTATTTCAAAGCTTCAGCTTTGACCTAAATCGCGAAATATTGAGCCCGCGAAAAATCAGTCGTTTACAGTAAATTATGTGTACAAAATATGCGTCTGTACAGACGTGTCCTTCACTCTCACACGCCATGTGATTGGACCGTTTATCTAAATCCCTCTGTGTTTTGCAAAAAGCAAAAAAAAACAAAAAAAAACAATGTTTTTTATGAAGAGGTCTCAAATATGTTTAGATGCCATGCAAAAAAGTTTTGGAAAGTAATTAAGCCTAATCCGTCACCAATGTTGCCTAGCATTTTTTGTGATGATGGGTCCTTTGTGATGATGGGTCCCCATCAATTAGCTGCTGGGTTTAAGCCATTTTTAGCAGTGACTTTTTTTAGGAGGACAGTTTCTTACTATCAGTTGCTCTGTCATCGGTTGGCGAATGTTCTATACAGGACATTAGCATTTCCAGTCATGGGGTCGAGTGTGCTTTTGACCGTTTGAAGGCTAACTCCAGCCCCGGTCCGAACAGCATATCCTCCAAACTCCTAAGATTAACTAAACACACATCTGGGGTTATACTGGGTAGGCTCTTTCAACAATCCCTCTCCACTGGCAAAGTACCCGATGACTGGAAACTGGCTCACGTCATTCTAATTTTTAAATCCGGACATAAAAACTCTTTCAACAACTACAGACCCTATTTACTAACGTGTGTCTCTTGCAAGCTCACGGAACATATACTTTCATCCCAAACCATGATCCACCTTTCCAGTAACAAACTTACCGTTCCGTATAAGCATGGCTTCCAACGCGGTTATTCCCGAAGACGCTACTATTCGAATTGATTCCTTATCTCCATGTGTTTGTTCATTCCTTACCTCCCCTTGATTTTGTTTATATCGACCTCGCAAAAGCTTTCGATCCGGTGCCCATAACAGATTGTTATACAAAATAATTGTCAAGAATACGACCGAATTAGCTAAAAACTGGATAGCGAGCTTCTTATTCAATCGGTTTTAACCCGTTGTGTATAACAAATATATCACAACTGGTATAATAATAAACTCTGGCGTTCCACAGGGTTCAGTTCTTGGTCCGGTATTGTTTCTTCTTCATATAAATGACATTCTTTTCAACATAAAATCAACAATATGTCTTTTCGCTGACGACTGCGTCATTTATCGCCCCATTTCTAGTTCTCAAGATGTGTGCACACTTCAACGCGACCTGGAAACCGCAAATAACTTGCGCAGAACTTGAATGATTCAAATCAATACTACTAAAACTAAGGCTGTGTGTAACTTTCACCACCAAATTAAATGTTGCCCGCCACACGTACACAATTGGAGACGATGAGATCGAAAATGTAACATCAATAAAATATCTTGGCGCACATCTTTTTTTTTAATCTATCATAGAACCTTCATATTGAACAGGTCATTAGCAAAGCGTCCAAATCTCTAGGATTCAACAAACATTCATTATTTCAGGCTAATAATGAAACCAAGCTTCTTGCGTGTACCTTCCTCGCAAGATCGCAGTTGGAGTATGCATCAAGTGGTGGGCGCCTTCATTTGATGTATTTAACCAATAATATCGAGGCACTTCAAGATAAAGCAGCCAGGTTCACCGGTAAGAAGTATTCTCGTACTTCAAGCGACACTAACATAAAACTGTCTATCAACCTTTCGCCCCTTCATGATCGAAGACGCATTGCCCACATGTGTCCCTTCCACAAGCTCCATACGGCTGATCTCCTTTCAGACACGCGTACATCCATCCGCCTAATCATGTTTCATCTCGCGTCGACCATTCCTTCAAAGTACGTCCCATCTTTGCCCGCACCAACCTATTAAAAAAATCTCCCTTTCTTCTCGCCGTCTCCGAATGGAAGAGTCTACCCAGCGATACTGTGTCGATCCCCACTGCCCGAATGTTGACCACTTCTATAACTAATGTATAACAACGTATGCAGTCGCGTTTGAGTGGAAACTAGTTTTTTGTGCGCATTTTATTTTTTTGTTTCTTTGTCTTGTTATCTGCCAACTGCATTTTGCGTGTGTGTGTTTTTTCTCACCTTCATAGATTAATAATAATGGTGTCAGTGACCTCCCTCCTCCCCTTCCCCCTATCTGATGCCCGGAAGGATATTTAGGATAAATAAATAAATAAATAAATATATCTAATCACACTATCCTTCTGCAATCTCATTGATTCTGGAGTGAATTTGAGATGCTCGGAACATGTCACAACCTGCGTTTATTATATTCTCAGTGACTAGAAGTGTCTCCGTGCTCTGCAGAAAAGCTGAATTCCAGAACATTTTGTAATTTTAGATCTTGTATATAGGATGGTGAGACAAAGGCACTCCCACAGCGGCGAACGTTATAATTTGAGCGATCTAAACAGCCGAAGAGACCTCATCGGAAGCAACTTAATAACTCATTGAGCGATTCGAACGCACACCCACATTTAAAAAAATGAGGCAGTATAATTCATTCCCACCGGCGGCGCTCGCGGTTGTGTCTCAAACTCTCCGTGTCCGGACGTGCAGCTCGTGGAGTGGCCATCTTGGACAACGCGGAACTGACGACCATGGTGACGGTCATCGTGGCCCTGATGCTGTTCACGGCGCTCTTCTGCCTCGTCCTTAGGCTCTTCAGCAAGTGAGTTGCCCCCGCTAACGCTTTCGTGAATTCGATAGATGTTCGCGGCGAATTGATTAAATGTTCAGCGAGGCCCCGCAACGAAAACTCCCTCGAGTTACCGGCACCCCAAGAAACGCCGGGCGCGCACTACTACGTTCACCTACGTTCAGGCTTTCTGCTTCGCGATTGGTTTATCGGCGTCTAATGCCGCAACCTCATTGGCCGCAAACAGAAAAAATGGCGCTCGGGTCTCGCCCCGTATTTTAAAAGATTTCGGTGGCCGCATTTTAATCATAGACTTCCGCGTGCCGCCATTTTAGGTCTTCTGCTGGGCTGCGGAGCGCGGTCAGGGCATGCCCAGTCGCTTTCTGGTTCGAAACATCAGACGTCGCGCGTGCGTTCAAAAACAAATATCTCAGAATTTTTTTTTCCCGGGCAGACAAGCGTTTGAAATTTGTAAATAGTCAGCAACATCTGAGGAAACGCAGGTTCAGTCCCGGTCACCTTATCGCGACCAATGAGGTATAAAAGCGTCGAAGACGGAATCGCGATGCAAAATGCCCTAACGTAATGGATTTCGCCCTGCGTTTCTTCGGCTGTCAGTCCAGCAGCACCACCCGGACTAATCAAAGCCCGTGCACAAGCATTAGGATGTCGTCACGGTGGGATTGAGAGCCGACCCATATTGGAATCGAGTGCGGCCTCAACGTTCGGCTGGGCCTTGCCTCCAGTCAAAGTGGAGGAGGCTGTGCGTGAATCAAATTTTGCGGGCTTTTACTTCACCAAATCAAAGTAGTGCATTTGGCACGCCCCAGTGAAAAACTCGAGGATTCGTTTCGACCCCTAGTGATATTTCGACGTGCAACCGAAATCTCGGCTAAGGGCGCCTTCTTCGTAATATGCCTCAGTCAGGTAGCGGGCACCCCGGCTGGGAATCAAACCCGTCACCTAGGGATCTGTAGGCGGATGCTTTGCCTCGGAACCTCCGAGGCGGCCACCTGGGGGGCTATGTTCGACAAATGTTTCGTTTCTCCTAAAAAGAAACGGGAGTGACGGAGCTGACGATATCGCGTCTAACTGGTTAGAGGCACAAATGACGAAAGTTCCCTCTTTTGTCATTTTGAGCATCTAGCCAATCAGACGCAATATCGTCAGTTCCGTCACATCCGTTTCTTTTTAGGAGAAACAAAACATTTGTCGAACATAGCCCCTATGGAGCTAGGGAATTCGCGGATTTTCATTATTCTGGGTGGTGTCGGTCAGTGGGCATATACTGTTTGTCCCGTTCCCCCAGAGTGTTACTGTCTGACCGACGGGCTCTGTTACATCTTGTGGTGGCCATTGCAGGGCCCGATTCGGCTCTTCGGGGCGCGACCGCATGGCCGACGCCGGCGCGTCTCCCGCGGTGCTGACGACCGTAGACGGAGCCGTGGCAAACTCCCTGGGCAAGGCCTCGGTGCCGCACGCAACCTCTCGACGACCGTCCAGGAGCTCCGTCGACTACGGCGGCGTCAACTCGGCGCGCAGGGCCAGCTACGGGATGCTCGCGCCGCCTGGCGACTCCGCGGGTGCGTACGGGGAACTCGACGTGCGAGCTTGCTCGGGAAGTACAGGGTCCACGATGTTTCCTGCGCTGTCAAACGAACGGGAAAAATTGCCACCGGCAGATAGCAAGTTCAAACTTTCACCAAATTCGTATTTTAGGGGGTGGTATTTACCTCGTGAAATTTCAAGGTTCTTAATGATAATAATCCCCAGAGAAGGGGAGCAAGAGGGACCAAAGACAAACACAAATCTTCAAACACAGCTAGGTGACTGATGCGTGACTATAAAAACCCACCCCGTCCTGGTATCGAACCAGGGACCTCTCCATTTCCAGTGGAGCCCTCTACCAACTGAGCTAACCAGGAGTTCGACGTCAGTAGAGCAAACGGATTTTAACAGCTGCCACCAGTCTAACACCAACAAGGGTAGACAGCCTGCATTTTAAAAATATTATATTAATACAATTAATGCAACGGTTCAGCGAACTAGACAATAATAACGATAATAAGCCCTGGGGACGGGGAACAAGTTGGGAAAAAGACAAACACAAATTCCCAAAAGCAGCTAGATGACTGGTGCCCTCAATCGCGCACCAGTCACTTCACTCCTGTGGTAAACAGAGAGTTTTACCAGATCATTCCGATGACTCCGATAGTGATACTTGACACTCCGCCGCCGCCTTTGCGCATGCATCATATCGCTATCGGGGGTAGTGGAGGTACCGAAATAAACTACTAAAACTCTCTATACTAGACCGATACTTTAGCAAGCCGATTTACGCGGTCACCCTAAAAGCTTCACTCGGCTTCGGGACCTCGCTTAGGGGTTTGACATTTTAAGAAATCATGTTTTATTAATTGTAAACAAAGAAATATAAGTAAAATGAATACGATACACCACATCCCTGCCCACTTGCTATTAGGCCTTGGGATGGTTGGGTTCGGACCGGAAGCCGCATCTACCCCGTGCTGGCATCCAGTAGTTGTTTGACTCTGAACACTGCTCTGAATTAGTGTGTACCAGCTCAAGTAACACAAGAGGTGCTGCCCACCTGGGGCCCACGTAAGGTCCACCTCTTGTGCTACTTGGGAGGAGAGAGAGGTGTGCCGTCCGGCGGCCATGAGAGTGTCTCGATAGGCAAGCACGCCGGTTGCTGACCAAGGCCTGGCGGTCGCAGCAGAGATGCTTCATTCGGCATACAAATCGTTGTATTCGTTTGTTTTTGACTCTTCGGTTGTGAGAAATAATAAGTTCCATCCTATATTAAACTCCTGTGAAAAAGCGTCACGGGCGCGAGCGCAGAAGCTAATATTCAAAGCGCTTAAATACCGTTTGGGAGTGGTAAGTTACTTACATAGTCTAGCGTCATTAATTTTTATTTTTAGTTTTGTTCTTATAGAAAAATAATTGTCTGCCTCACCTAACACACCAGCTCTAAGAAAGCGAAGTTTAAGTATGAGTTAATATGCGAAGTTTTCCTTTCTAATTTAGTGTCAAAGCTCTTTTCATTATTTTTTCGGCAACTGTCCATTTTGCGGAGCTTTAATTACATTTTTTGTATTAATTCATCTTTTATTTTTTGCATAGATTAATAAAACCGAAGTTTTCTTCACATCTGCATTCTCAGCTATAGCTTAGAAACCATGAAATGCCTGAATTGATTTTATCTAGTGAGCATGCGTCATAGGACAATAAACATCAAGACTAGCAAGATAAGCGGAGCAAATTCAACTACCGTATTTATTGAGGAGTAATTTCATTTTGACAAGTTTCGTTTCTCTACGTTGCACCCCGGCACAAAACACCACCACTGCGTCTTTTTCTTTGCCGTATTTGAATTGAATTGAATTGGTTTTATTCAGACACAAGGTCTCGGGTGACAAGGCAAAAGGCAGATGGGTTCTGCCTGACTTGGCCCTATCACCAGTTTACATTGCTCAGCGTATAGTACGACACGTTGTAATATAAACACAGAAACCACGGGGAAACAGAACGGCCCACAAATAAAGATCAAAACAACATAACTTATACAGTAGTCATGTCATAACAATTTTCGGGGACATAGGACGCACTAGAATAAATGAAGCTCAACCATTGGGTATACAAACACTTTTTAAAAACATTCATTCAATGGGACATGATAGAAGGTACCGTTTTATATTTCTTTTAAAGGTATGCTTTGATCCGCATTCATGAATCATTTCTCTTACGGCCGGATGTTTATTTAAGAAATCAGGAATTAAGTACGCTAATTGAGTATGTCCGTAATTCGTCCTTGACCAAGGTATTCGATAAGAGTCATACCGAAGATTGTATTGTATATTTCTAGGAAGGAATGCGTCAAAAAAAGTGGACTGGTCACGATTGAACTCATTAAAAATGTGGATTGAAAGTTTAAGCTGGAATAACTGACTAATATTAAGGAAGCTATGTTTTAGAAAAAACGGCGTTGTGTGGTCGGTGCGCTGAAGATTTTCAATACAACGTACTGCTCTTTTTTGCAAAACAAACAGCCTATCAATATTTGTCTTAGTCGTTGAACCCCAGACTAGTAGACAGTAATGAAGGTGGGAATGAACTAGTGAATAATACAACTGACGTCTTAACCAGCCTGGGACAAGTGTTCTTATTTTGTATAAAATGCCAATAGATCTAGAGATGCTTGCATGAATTTTATTTACATGTGGAGTCCAGCTTAAATTTTCTTCGAAGAGAATTCCCAAAAATTTGTAGATAGTGACACGCTCTATCGGAGAGTCTTGGAATTTTAAAATAATTTTGCAGTCATCCGGTTTACTTCGCGGCTTAAAAATGATATATTTAGTTTTTGTAACATTTAACTGAAGCTGATTGGAGTCTAGCCAGAACGATAACTCGCTCACCCATGTATTAGCAGAAATTTCAAGATCACGCAGACATGGGCCAGAGAAAAATAAGCTAGTGTCGTCGGCATACAAAACTATTTCAGGAGTTCTAGGTATACGTACGATATCATTAATATAAATAATAAAAAAGAGAGGACCTAAAATAGACCCTTGTGGGACACCGTACGAAATTTGTTCTAACTTGGACCTGTAGCCATTAAGACTAGTATATTGTTGTCGACAAGATAAGTAGCTACGAACTAAATCTAAAGCAACACCTCTTATTCCATAAAACGGTAATTTATAGAACAAAATATCATGTTTAATCGAATCAAAGGCCTTTCTGAAATCCAGAAACATTCCAATAGTGAAATGTTTGTTTTCAAATTTATTAAGTATTTTTTCTTTGATGCTAAGTAGAGCCATTTCGGTTGACTTATTCTCCGTAAAACCGTATTGCTGAGTAACAAAAGCATTTCTTTCACTAAGAAACTTTGAAAACCGTTTTTTTATAAGAAATTCTAGAACCTTTGAAAACAAAGGAAGTACAGAAATATGCCTATAGTTGTTAATGTTGTCAAAGGAGCCTCCTTTGTGTAGAACAGCCACTCTTGCAATTTTCATGCCATCAGGAAAAATGCCCGTTGCTAATGCGTTATTGCATATATGCTGCAGAGGAAAACACAAGAGGTCTGCGACAGCTATAATTGGTATAGCCTTGATGTCATCCTCTCCAGCTGCGGTATTTGTAGATAAAGATTTAAGGATTGAATATATTTCTTGTTCATTGCTTGGAGCCAAGAAAATAGTGTCGACAGCTACAGATGAAATATATTTGTCTAAGCTTTCGTTTGGACCATGTGGCTGCAATGACGCACCTGCGTTAAAAAAATGAGAGTTAAATTTGTCTGCCAGTAAGGCATCGTTATACTCAATACCATTTAGAGTTAATGTATCGGGAATCTTACTCTTGTGTTTTCCAATTAGACTTCCTACTGCACCCCAAAGTTTTTTTGGTTCATTCGAAATAGATGCAAACTTGTTTTTATAGTACTCAACACGTGCTTTCTTGAGGTCCTTATTTAATTTATTTCTTATGTGTTTATATTTAATTAATATTGTCTGGTCCCTTAGTCGAATAAATTTATCGTAGAGTTTGTTACGTTCATTAATCCTTTTATACAGCTCGCGAGTAACCCACGGCTTCCTAGACTTCTTGTGATTTATTACAGGTCGAAGAGGAAACGCTTCATTGTAAATGTGCTTTATTTTATGCAAAAATATGTCGTAACACGAATTTGGGTTTTCTTTATTATAAACGTCATCAAAACTGGTATTTTCTATCATGTCCCGGAAAAGAGCAAGAGCATTCACGCCGAAATTGCGTCGCAATACAGGAGGGTCACGGATGTTACACTTTTTCTTTTTGACCAGAGGAAAAAAACAATATATTGGCAAATGATCACTTAGACCGAATGTAAGAATACCCGAGACAACATCCTTTGGGTCATAGCTAGTTACACACAAGTCGATCAAAGTTTCACTTTCAGACGCTAGTCTTGTTGGTGAATGAATGACGTTTGAGCAACCAAAAGATTCAATGACATCAAGAAAACGTCGGCAGGAACGAGTAGATGAAAGAAAATCAATGTTGAAGTCACCAACTAAGACAATTGGTAAATTGAGACATGACACGTAATCTAGAATTTCATTTACAAACTCAAAAAATTCATTTATATCGCCCGATGGGGGCCGATAAACTGAAGCAATCAGTGACCCAAGGCACTTTACAACAACCGACTCATAGTGGTCACTCATCTGCGTAAATTCGGGCAAGACTACATACTCAAGGTTATTTTTAAAATAAAGCGAGGTCCCTCCTCCCTTGCGATTTCTTCTGTAAACCCCTTCAGATTTATATCCTGCGAAATTGACTACGTCGTGTTCACTCGAAAACCACGTTTCAGTAAATGCCAATAGATCGAATCTGTGATCTAAAGAATCCAAGGCTGTTTCTATTTCAAACCATTTATTTTGTAAGCTTCTTATGTTGATATGAAAGATTGACATCTTATCACTTCGAAGCAGAAAAGGATCGTGCACAACAGAGTTAAATGACGTGCTGTCAAGATAAACAGTTACTGGTGGTTCTGCCATCACAAAAATACAAATAAATGAAGCTTCTAACTTTCACTGATTCAGCAGATCTTATCTAAATCAGCCTCACACTCAATGACATTGCGCGTTCGCCCGCTGCCTTACGCACAAACAAAAGACCATTCTTCTGCCAGGCAAACTGGTACTGCTTTTCCTCAGCCTTAACCCTCATCAGCCAAAGCAACTTCTTATTCTGCGGTGTCAGGTTATCGAGGAAATACACGTTGGATTCGATATTCTTTAGAAGACCCCTTTTTGCCATCCACTGGTTACGTGTAATGCGCGACACGAAGCGAATGAGTACGGCCGGAGTTTTTCCTGGCTTTGAAAACAGCCTGTGAACGCCTTCTAGTTCGTTTTGTGACAGTTCTGGTAGTTGCAGTTCAGTTGATAGCTCGTTTATCTTATTCAGTAGGTTTTCGTTGTCAGTTTGTGGCAATCCATGTATTTCGAGATTCTGTCGCCTACTGTACTGCTCCATGCTGTTGACTTGTATTCTTAGTTTCTGAATTTCTTGGCCAGCATTATCAGCCTCGATCTTCTCCACTTTTTTTTTCAGGGTTGCAATCTCAGTGGATTGGCGTTTCATTTCTTTAAAAACTTCGTCGTACTGTTCAGACATATGTTGAACGGACTGTTCCAGCTTGTTGACGGTCCCTTTTACCAACATCAATTCATCAACTTTGCACCTGATTACTGGTAATTCCGTTAGTTTCTTATTGATTTCCATGAGAACCTTCTCAAGGGCTGCTTGTTCGGGTTTCTGCTTTACAGCACCCTCGGCCCCACGAGCTTTCGAAGTTTCGCATGTTTGGCATTTCCATTTACTTTTATCGACATCCCCTTTGGCCTTGTAGGTTGTCTTAGAAACACCAGAACACGAGCCGATGTGGTAACTGTAGTCGCATTCCGAGCATGTTAAAAACACTCCATTTTCAGGGAGTGACTTAAGACATACCAGGCAATCGGAATCAGCCATTGTAAGCTAGACAGAGAACAGCACAACGCTACAATAGCAATAGCAACAGCAACAGCGGCGGCGGCGAGTGGGCAGTAACCATAAACGCAGTATACAGCGAAGTGTACCAACCTGCAAATTTCGAAGACAGCTGTTAGTCTCAGGCCGCTGTCACTGCCGCCACCGCCGCTGAGCAAGTGGCTTGGATCCCGGAGAAATGCGCCTTTTAACGGTGCTAGGTGACGTCAGGTGCAGGCTTGTAAACCAATGACTTGAGGCCTTCGTTGCTATGATGATAAAGTGCTCCTGGCGTTGATAACAGTACGGTGCTTCAGCGAAGTCTGCAAATTTCGAAGACAGCTGTTAGTCTCAGGCCGCTGTCACTGCCGCCACCGCCGCTGAGCAAGTCCTGAGTAATACCGTTGTGAGTCTCTTGTCTCTTCGGCACAGCTAGCAGCCACAGATTATCGTATCGCTTTACCTAGAGCGCAAAACATGGAGAAATATTCACACCAACACGCCCCACGCCAGCCTCGTTAGACACGGCCTGACCTGCCTCCTGGCCCCGATGTGACTAACAGCGCCACCCCTGGTCCCCTGTTGCAGAATTGGGCCACGAAGCACCCAGCTCTTATGGAGAGGCTGACGCGGTCGGTACACCACCCAGTTCTAGAGAACCCTGTCTGAATTCACCTTTTTCCAAGAACGTACTGCCGCCTAATGGGGTGTCGGGGTTCGATTTTGAGTTGCTAGAACACAAAGCGATAGCAGTGCTTGTCGGACTCATTTGACCACAGTATTTGGGTACCTTCGTAGCATCTCCAAGATTTCTAGTCACATATCGTCGGGATAAGCAAATCTGGTTTGCGTTTGAGGCAGACCACTAATGCATACCCTTGTCACACGGGCACACTTAATTGCAGTTACGCTAAGCCAGAGTTAGCACACAATACTTTCGGACAACATTCTGCGGCTATATAGTCAAAGCTATGGGCGCACGTGCGCTTAAGCATCTTGAACACCCATGAAAGCAGTGCACGTGAGCTCTTCACTTGTTCCGTAATAGCTATACCAGAGTATAGTGCGGTAACAAAATATTCAACATTTCAAAGATCTTATTTCCTGCCTAGATTGGGATCGTGTTTTGAGAGAAAATGATGCAAACACAGCCTATGACGTTTTTTTATCCTGCTTTGTGTCCGCGTATAACACCTCTTTTCCCCTAAAGACACCAAAAAAACATAAGAAAACTCGAAAACCATGGATATCTCATGAATTATATGCAAGAATTAAAAACCGCAATAAGCTATTTCAAATATTTCTAAAAACGAGAAGCGAAATTGACCTTTGCATATTTAAGAAAGTCCGAAATAAACTAAACTCTGATATTAAAAAAGCAAAATGCCAATATTATATGAACAAATTTTCAGAGGTTATGGGAGATCCCCGAATAATATGGCAAACAGTAAACGAGATCATATCTAAAAATACCTTGGCAAGAAAAGTTCAATATTACAATGAGGCGCTGACGGATGAACAAATAGCAAATTTGTTCAATGTGCATTTTGTGGCTGTTGGTGCTCCTTTAAATAACTGTGTAGAAATACCATGCGAGCAGTTCATTTCGACAAACTGTCTTAATTCTCTCTTTCTATGTCCGACAGACCAATGTGAATGGATGGAGTTAATTCTAGCATTAGAAAATAATAGCGCCTCCGGGGCAGACGACATTAAACCAAAACCGTTAAAAGCCGTTTGCGACACAATCAGTATTCCACTCGCGCGCGTTTCGAACCTCATGTTATCTACGGGTGTCTTTCCTGGCAAAATGAAGCAAGCACGTGCGACGGTTATACACAAAGGTGGCCCAGTTAGTGAGTTAAACAACTATAGACCTATTTCTGTACTTTCTGTTTTTGCAAAGATAGCCGAACATATTGTAAATAAAAGACTTGTTAAGTTTTTGACCTTCAATAATATTTTAGTAAGAGAACAATTTTGTTTTCAGAAAAAAAATCGCCAGAAGTTGCACTTCTTGGAATTAAAGAACAAATTCTCGAGAAAAAATAACAAAAAATATACACGCTTGGTATATTTCTAGATCTTAAGAAGGCTTTTGATTGCGTTCAGCACGAAATACTTTTACAGAAACTTCCGTTTTGCGGAATACGCGGTATTTCCTTATCACTGTTTAAACGTTACCTCACTACAAGAACGCACTTTACAGTAGTAAATGGAGTAAAGTCAGACGTTGAGTACATAAAGCATGGGGTTCCTCAGGGATCTATTATTGTACCTATACTATTTTTGTTATATATTAACGACATTGTAAACATACATGGCAGTTCAAATATAGTCCTATATGCAGATGACACAAATATTTTCTTTTCTGGCTCGGACATCGACGACCTCTTTGGAAAGGCAAAACAGTGGTTGCGGGGATTAGACTTATGGCTTAGATCAAATAAACTTTATTTAAACATAGAAAAAACAAAGTGCTTACTGTTTAGACCAAAAGGAATGATACTACCTTCCAATTTGCAATTAAAATTCCAGGACTCTTATATTCAACCATCTTCAACCATTCGATTCTTTGGGGTTTTATTCCATGAAAATCTATCATGAACGCCACATATTGATTCTTTGAGAACAAGTCTTTGTCAAGCTGTTGGTGTCTTAAATAGATTAAGATGTTATCTTCCAACAAAAATGAAACGTCAAATTTATTTCGCTCTTGTGCAACCCGCATAAGTTACTGACTTTTAGTGTGGTCAACGACATCCCAAACAAATCTAGACAATAATGTATCCATACAAAAGCGAGCATTGCGAGCAATTGGTAACATACAACTTCTTAAAAGTGCCACACCATATTTTAGGACATATCAAATACTCAACGTAAGAAATCGACATCAATATCAGCTATCACTTGAAATTTGGTGGCAATTTCAGCTCGATAAATTGGTGTTCCATGCCAAGTACCACGCGAAAGATAGCCCATATAATTTAAGGCGTCATTTATTAATGAAATCGCGTTCGCGAACGAATTATGGAGACCAGAGGTTGAGTTTTTTGATACCAGACTATTTAAACCAATACCCATATATCTTAGCTTCATTGGAGTGCGTACGATCACTCTATCAATTTAAAATATTGTAAAAGAATACTTACTCACAGGGGAATAACACCGGATGTGTTTTAAGCAAAATGCTTGGAATAATAAGTAGAAATTGTCCTTTCACGTTATGTTTTGTGATGTATTTGTTTTGTTTTGTGTAGATTTTTAGTTTGGAGTGAAATTGTATCATTCCTCATTTATTTGTTTTTGCTACCGTTGCTGCCAAAAGGGTGGCATGGCCCCGTCAGGCATTTATGCCTTTTGCCATGTCCCCTGGGACATCTCTGTACCGTTATGTCTTAAATAAAAAGTTATCAATCAATCAATCAACCGTGGCGACATGTAACAGCAGTTAAAGGTGAGTTTACTTCGGTTAACGGTGCCTGTGTTAATCCACGAGCACCGTTAACCACAGTTAAGCCGCCCTTAACTGCTGTTACGCTTCATCACAGTTACCACAGTATACTCGCGGACTGATATTTCGGAAGTGAAGAGTGCGCGTGCACAACTTTGATGGGTGCTCAAGATATGCGAGCGCACTTGCGCTCATATCTTGGACTAAAGCCACGGAATGAGCTACGTAGCTTAATTAATGGCCCTAACTTTGACTTCATAGCCACATAACGTTGTCCAAAAGCGTAGTGTGGTAACTGTGATTTAGCATAGCTGCAGTTAAGTGTGCCCTCGTAACTAGGGAATGAGTTATCATCTCCAAAACCCTGCGAGCTGCGGCAGGACTCCATACCGCTCGCCTCACCAGAAAAAAATCTGTGACGATACAAGGTTATAGCCCAAATAGTAGAGACGAAAACTATTTAATCTCCTAAAAGAAATGACAACGCATTCGATTGAAACAAATAGACTTACGAAAGGATGACGCCTTGATTGTTGTGGTTGGTTAGTTTCTTCCACGCGATCAAAAGCAATGCTGATCAAGATTCTAGGAGAAAGCTTAATCTCTTAATCACCAGGTCTTCACTTGCAGGATATCTAGAAATTCATGTTCGAGAATGCAAATGCACCCCCTCGTTTGCAAAAACTGACGTCCTGAAGCGGTTGCACGACAAGCGCTCGAGGGAAGTATATGATGCACATGTGATAGTATCCAAAAAAGACGCATGTGTTCATGCCCCTTCCGTGAAATGATCGGCAAAGGAATTGTTTTTTTGAGCCTCTGTTCCTAAAACTTTGTAGAGATTAAACTACTTTATTTTTTATTTCTGTTCTTTCACCTGTCTGCCAGTTTATTCTTGAAACTTTTCTTTTTATTAATTTTTTTTTTTACGTAAAGGACGCTTAAGATTCGCCTTCAAGAGTGGAACGCGATAGCTAAATATAAACCCCCGCTCGTTGCCAAGCCGTTCAAGCGTGCCTGCGTGGCCGGAGAAACAAGAAGACGCCGTTCGAAACTGTCGCATCTCTCCAGCAAACATACGCCGGCCACAGGCCGGGAAACTGTTGAGGTTTCGGCCGGTACCACTGAAATGGTGACTGAATAATACCGGACTGTCCTAGCCCGTCTACCTACAAGAAATTACAGCCTCAATTTAGTATTTCTGCACGGAGATCTGGCAGCGCATCAATATCGAGCACCTTACGAGGCGTGGTCGATAGCCAGAAAATCATCGTAATAGACCGATTCCAGATGAGTCTCGTATGGATGGTGAATTGCGCAAATGCACACTCGAAGGGCAAACTCGTCAACAAAATCAAACTCGGCGTAAAGGGACGCAGGTGGCTGAATGTCGACCCGGACACCAGAGGTGTAAAACTGAAGCTGTTATGGCTTTCAGTCCACATGGAAAGTCATCGTATCGAGGAAACGCTGGCACAATTTGGTACAGTTCATTCCATCGTAAAGGGAAAGTGGAGATGCGCCGGGATGAAACAGGTGGATACGCTAAACGAGGAAGTCACCTTAAGGTTTCTTGAAGGGATGAACGCAAGCCAACTTCCCCACCAGCTCACAGTCTTTGGCCCCCGAGGCTTGGAGCTCATGCGGGGCCGTCCCCCATTATGCCTTCGATGTTATCGCAATGGTTACATCCGTCGTGAGTGTAGACACCTACGATGCGGGCAATGCTGTCGTTGTGGCCATGCTACGAACGAGTGCGTGATCACATAAGCAGACAAGCTTGGCCAATCAAGAAGCCCAACTGACGACAATGTCCAGGAACAGCTCATGGACATCAGCGATGTAGTCGACGCAACAGGAGAGGTCGTCACTCCCACTCCCTCGACAACGAAAGCTGAGCAGGAAACTTCGACACAGTAGCAACAGCCCGTTAGTCCTAAGGTGATGACACCTAACGCAGAGCCAGGAACGATCACACAAGAAGACATAACCAAGGCGACAAAGAAAGATTGGCCAGATTGCGCACTCTAAAAAAAGGGTGTAGCCATTATACCCCCAGTCACATAGACGACAGCCTAAAACTTCAGTTAGATGTGCAGCACATTGACGTCGAACTGACGACCCCAACTTTTACGAGAGGCTTTATGGTGGTGGGATATAACATATTAAATATCTAAAGTACTACGTATCAAAAAATAAAGGAAAAAACTGGGGGTCTTGCAATAGCGGCAATAGAAACGATATTATTTTTTTCTTTTTACAGTCAGTCACACGTACGTGAGCTATTTGAATAAATTTCACAACTCGGCTATCAAACCGCTTGTGAAAGTTCGTACCGTCAGTTCAACGTCAGTGCGATGTACTTCTATCTGAAATTGTTGGGTGTCTTATATGTCAAAAAAGGGTGTAAGAATAGAGCCTTTTTTGTGTGTGTGAATTCCCTCCATTGAATACGACTCCCGAGCTTTCTTTCCAACAACTGCTGATGGACTTTGGAAGGCGAGAATCATCGATAGAAATGCCGATCCTCTCCCCCCCCCCCCCCCCCCCCCCGGACTACAAAATCAAATTTTATAAAAACTGTATCTAACGTACAAAGCCCATGCAATAAAAAAAAAGAAAAAAATGTATCTGTGGCATAGTGGGTGGCGTGCCTGGCTCGTAACCGCAGGGTTGTAGGGTCGTAAGCACGATCATACCCCGCCTAAAATTCTTACATTTTGTATTTAAGGCAAATGAATAAGTTAGAAATCAATCGGGCCTTTTCCGTCCCCCCGACGCCGACGCCGGCTTTTCTGCACAACGTGCTCCTTGAAGCTGTCGTTTTAAAAGTGATTTTCTCCTCTTCTTTTCGTCAATATTCTTGCTGTGTCACCTTGTGTCAAGAATATTAGATTACCTTAGTTATGGAACTCCCGCGGGAGCGCGTAACCCCCCTCACTCACTTCAGTTCGCCTCCCGTAGTTTGAAGCGCCACCTAGGGTCTGCGCGTCAAAACGCTTGTATTCTTTAATAAAGCTTTTCACAAAGGGCGCTGACTGTGTCCAGCTTCCCGTTGGAAAGGGAAAAGCCACATCGTCATCAGCATGTCCTTGGAAATCTTACATTTAAGAGAGGGAGCAACTCAAACCATTGGGAGCGTTTGCAATTTAATGTGCACGCCTAAGGCGCAATTTGGTTGCACATGCGTATGCGTCAGTGGGCGTGCGAAAGAAACAAAGCGGGCAGTGAGAATAAGCAAAGTCTGGCGATGCTTGCGAACAATCAGCGCCTTCGCCTCCTCGACACTCGTGTGGCAAGAGCGGCCCATAAACTACTTGATCCAGTTCGAGCAGTTAGAAACAGTGAAATCTAGGCACACTGCTGCTTTCAATGAGCTGGCCGCAAAATAAAAAACGACGATTATGTGACAAATCCCCGAGAATTGGGAAAAAACGAAAAACAACACAACATACAGTCTCTGACTCCGTGTGATGTGTTGTCCTCTGTTTTTTTTCCCGGTCTCGGGGGTTTGTCTTAAATTATGTTAGGCTTTCTCCTGCTCGCTCGCGGCCTAACTTTTTACTGATTACATGATATATTTATATATATATGATATGATAAATTTATTCTAGCTCAGGAGAGCCGCAGTGCCGCAGAAAGGCAAGTCGCCCATACCTAGAACGCCTGTGGCGCCGATTCTAATGATGATGAAATGTTATTGTATAAATGAATTGCGTGGATGATGACGATGATGATGGGATGGTGAAGAGGTTGAAGAGCGTCAGGCGTGGCAGCGGGCTTCACGACGGTGGTCTTCGCTAGGCCGCCATGGGCTGCTGACTTCTAGCAGGCCAGTCTCGAGCGCCTGGCGAGGGCTCCCTGCGTCCCCAAAGTTGTGTTCTGTTTTTATGCTGGCAACGCTGTATATATCATAACGTCATCTGGCATCAAATCACGTCATAAAAAGGCACTTTTCGTTCAACATTCGAACGGATTGGTCGGCGCCTTCTTCGTGTCCTCAGCACTCCACACAATGACGACGAGTAAAGACCGTTGAGGAACCCTGCCGGGCCTGCTACTGCGTGCTGAGATCTGGGGGGCTATGTTGCGCTTTTTGCACTCCCGGGAGACTAGGGAGAGGGAAGTGACGTCAACAACGCAGCAAATGCAGATTGGATGTTGATTTTGTTTTCTTCTGTCAACATCCAATCTGCATTTGCTCTAGTCGTTGACGTCACTTCCCTCTCCCTAGTCTCCTGGGAGTGCAAAAAGCGCAACATAGCCCCCCTGTGCCTGTGAACGGACGCCATGTCATATACAGACCGTCTTCACCCCCGTTCCTCGCTATGCCGGTACCAGCCTGCGTGCCGTGGCGGCAGTGGAAGCCGTTGGAAGCCTTTTTCAACTACTTGGAAGCCGTTGGCGGCGATGACTTTACTCCAAAACGCAGGAAGGCTATTTTGTTGGATGCGCAGGACCTGGAAGGACAGCGGATCTACAATAATGTGGCACCGGCTAGTCCGGCATCGGCCATAAAAAAAAAAGAGGAAGGAGTCACGAAAGGGCATGGTGAAAAGAACCTATTTTAGGAAGCACTGGCCGTGCTGAATAACCACTTCTCAAATACGACGAACGAACTGATGGAAAGACATCGTTTTCGTCAGCGCCGTCAAATGCCAGGTGAAGCCTTTGAAGCCTACGCCGCCGCCCTTCGTGAGTTGTCGTCGGGCTGCAACTTTGGAGAGGCAGCTGATAAGAGTATACGCGATGAGCTGTCGGAGTGGACAGCATCGAAGCAGATACGCGAGCGCCTGCTCTCCGAAGGAGCGAGTCTGACACTAAACCGCGCGATCGACCTTAACAGGCACATCGAAGAGACTTAGCGAGAGCAGGGGCCCTAAGCTGGACGCTTGGCGAAAACGACGGCGAGAAATTTGGCGGCCGCGATTGGCCAACGCCACACTTGACCTTGGCGCCGGCCAATCATAGCCGCCGAATTTCTTGCCGACTTTTCCGCCAAGTTTCCAGATTAGGGCCCCTGAAGGGAGCTAGCTGGGGACCCTGTCGTCCAGCGAGTTGTTGACAAGCCGGCGAGCACGGGAAGGCGTCGTCTGCGTCGTGCTACCGTTGCGGTTCGGCTGCACACCGCGCGAATGCGAAGGAATGCCCGGCCAGAGGCAAAACTTGTCGCAACTGCAACAAGCGGGGCACTTTGCTGCGGTGTGTAAGTCGAAGCTGAGGCAAGAAAGTCGGCAGGAAAGTCATGCTGCCAAGGAATCGACGGCGGCCACGAACTCTGTCACGATTTTGAACCTGAACCCTGACAACGCGCGAGGGAAAGGGATCGACGTCGACATCGACAACGTGACGTTGCGGTTTTTGGTCGACACCGGCTCGTCTGTTTCACCTTCTGAGGGAAAATATCTTCCACAAACAGTTCGACGGCCGCTCGCTGACTGACGCTACGGTGACGCTGCTGTATTGCTCCAAGAAGCGCATCCCAGTTAAAGGCGGTTTTTTAGCTGACGTTGCCTACAAACACACACGCACGTGTGTTTTGTTCCATGTTGTGCAGTGTGGCAAGTCACTTCTTGGACTGGATGCCATTCAGAACCTGCAACTTAACATCCACAGCGACACGCTCAGCTTTCTACAAACGGTTGCGCACTCAGCGGAAGTGCTACCAGTGAATCTGCGTGGTGAATTCACGCATCTTTCCTCGGGCGAGCTTTATCTTTCCGAGAGCTTTGTCCATCAAGTCAAGGTCCGTGCGTTAGTAAAGTCGGTCGCCGCGAAGCCACGCAGAATGCCCATTACCTTGCGCGAACAGGTGTCTGAAGAATTGCAACGATTGGAACGTCTCGTCATCATTGAGCGGCTGGAATGCGTCGGAATGGACCTCACCCATTGTCGTAGTTCGGAAGAAGGACGGCACGATCCGGTTGTGCGTCGACCTGAGGGAACCGAACACAGCCATCATTGTGGATGGGTTCCCACTTCCCATACTGATGAGCTGCTGCACCAGATGGTGGGTGGTACCAGGTTGTCAAAGCTCGACTTGGCATCTGAGTACCACCAGGTTGAACTAACGCCCAACAGCCGTGAGTTGACAACTTTCGTCACCCACGATGGTCTGTTTAGGTTCAAGCGCGTCTGTTGCGGACTTTCATCGGCGCCGGGTGCTTTCCAAAAGATGATGTCACTCATCCTGAAAGGATGGAGAGGAGTTCTCTGTTACATCGATAATGTAATTGTTTGGGGGAAGATAACCAGTGAACAGAAAGAAAACATGAGACTTGTCCTGAAGCGTATTTCCGAGGCTGGACTCCAACTGATTGACAAGTGCGTGTTCGACCTGTACCAGCTTTCTTTCCTTGGGCATGTGGTGGGCAAGGAAGGCCTCGTTCCTCTGCATCTGAAGGTGTAGGCCACCGTTCAAGCACAAGTACCGAAGGACTTCTCAGCGCTGCGGTCATTCCTGGGACTCGCAGGCTACTACTCCCGTTTTGTTCTACGCTATTCCCGTACGGTCGAGCCTCTCAGAAAACTGCTGCGTTTGAGCCAAGCATTCACTTGGGATGACGCATCGCAGACCTCGGACTTGGTTTATTTTGCACACGAGGCACACCCTAGCATCGTGAAAATCAAACAAAGACTTCGAGACAAGTTCTGGTGGCCCCGGGTGGACAGGCAGGTGGAGTATGCCGTGCGGAGCTGTCACCTGTGCCAATCAGTTGACAAGTTAGCAAAACCGGTCGTGGCACTACTGCGTCCGGTTGTTCGCCCGGAAAAGCCCTGGTCGTGGGTCCGCTGCACCTGACCACCGCAAGTCCCAAGTTTGTCATCACTCTTGTGGACTACCATTCCAAGTGGCCGGAAGTCTATTTTGCAAATATGGTTACGTCACAAGCGGTAATAGATTTCTTGCGAGGCGTGTTCAGTCGGGAGGGCTATTCGGAAGAACTCGTAACAGACAACGGGCCACAGTTCAAGTCGAGGCTTTTTGAAGACTTTCTGAACGAAAGAGGATTTAAACACTGTGTCTCGTCGGTATACTACCCGCAGGCCAATGGGTTGGTCGAACGATTCAACAGGAGCCTGAAGGACTTTTTTCAAGTTTCAGTTCTGGAAGGACGACCGCTTAAAGAAGCCATTGGGAACTACTTGGGTGCATACCGGTCTATCCAGCACTCTACCACGGTCGCCAACCAAGGACCCGACTTGACATCATTGGCCTTTCATGAAAGAACTTCTTTCAGGAGCCAGCCACGGCAACGAAACAGTTACGAGCTCGTGTCCAAATCAAACAGTGCTCAACGAAGGAGTACACAGACGCAAAAAGAAGTGCCAAAACTCCAGAATGCAAGGAGGGAGATTACGTACGGCTTCGTAATCCCACAAGTGTCAGTAAGGGTGAGCTTTCATTCTCCCGACCACTCAAAATACAGAAAACGTTGGGTCCAGGCTCTTTCCGCGTGAAAGACGGACGCAGCTGGAATACCTCCAAGCTGGTGGCTGTGCCTGAGGAATGCGTCACTGAAAGAGGTAAACGGTTACTACACTTGCTACCCATTCCTGGAAATCAAGAACAGTCAACCAGGAGAAACGTCTCGTGCAACCAAGGCGAATATGCCGTCGGGAAGAATCGCGAAGCTTTGGCGACGCCATGTCAAGTTTCAAGGGGCGCACACTCGGTTGAGGAACATCGCCTAGAAGCTTCGGCAACGCCAATACAAATTACGATTGGACCAGATTCCGTTGAAGAACAACGTCAGAAATTTTTGACATCGCCGGTAGAGATGAAAGTCCTGTTGTTAGACATCGGCTGGAGGATTCTGCGGCGCCTACACAGGCTCCAGGAACGACGTGGACGGACGGATCTAGCAGAGGACCGTCTACAAGAGAGCGACGGCGTCTCGCCCGTTTCCAGAACTTTTTTTTTTTTTTTTTTTTTTTTTGGGGGGGGGGGAGATGATGATGTGTTCTGTTTTTATGTTGGCAACGCATTGTATATCATAACGTCATCTGGAAAGAAATCACTGGCATAAAAAAGCACTTTTCGTTCAACGTTCGAACGGATTAGTCGGCCCCTTTTTCGTGTCCTCAGGACACCACACCCAGCTTGCGGACGAGCCGCATGAATTTCCGCTAAGTAGGGAGTCCAGCACTCCCGTGGTGGAGCTCCATAGGTTGGCGCCGGTGTTGGCCGGATGGCGGTCTTCGCGAAATCGGGCTTTGATGTCTCCCAGCTTGCGGTCAAGATTGTAACCGAGCAGCTTGAGCATCCTGTCGATCGGAGACGTGGTGGGTGCCGCTGGTCCGGCTGGCTCTCTGACGATGGAAAAAACAGATCTTATGGCCAGCTGGCTTCCTCTTCTGCGCGGTTATTTTTCCCGCATCGATTTGGATACTTACCTCTTTACCTGGCCTTGTTCCCGCCGTGAGCAATCCGTCGTGTCCTCATCGTCCTCAACGACGATCCCGACAATATTGCTTCACAGGTCCTCATCACACGGCAGTACGCACGCCCTATTCAACTATAATCATCGCAACGGCCGCCTCCAAAACAGTGGCGCTCCGATCGACGGGAGGCTAGGGTGCCTTCATACACGCGCGCGCTTTTGCTTGAGTGGTGACATCTCAGCCATTTTTAAGCCCAATCGTTTTTTCTATCCATTTCGAAGCACGCGCAATCTGGTGTCACTCAGCTCGAGCGCGTAGCTTTGGCTAATGCTTAGACGCCATTTTACCGCCCAAATCACGCACCGAGTGCGCGAGGGCGTCACGCGCTGGCATATTCAGGGCAACAATGGATGTCTTCACCCTCAGACAGACAGACATGTCGGCACCCTACGGGAGGCCAGAGCCGTTTATTGGGCCAATATACGGCTCTCCGAAAGGCGAACTGTGGTGAGTGAGGGGGAGGGGAGTACTGCCTCTGCAAGCAGCGTTTACGAGCATTTCTGTAACTGAGATAATCTAATAACTTTGCCTTGCCTTAACATTTGAAGAAGCTGAATGCCTTGACGTAAAACAAATTGGCTTACGTAAAATGAAAAAAAGCTATTTCCCGCGAAGAGCTCGGTGATCGGGGCTTGTGCACAATACACAAGATGGCAGATCTGTTTCGGGCGTGGTTTTGTTAGTTTTGGTAGCACACAATTTCGAACCCAAAAGGGACGAGCATTGCACGCATCCGTTTTTAGCATCTCTAAAAAAAAAAGGTTTGGAGTGGTAACCCGTTCTAAAGAAAGAAGAAACCTCTCGGGTCATCGGTCGGCATTGTGCAAGAGAACGAAGCGATAAAGTGTTCTTTTCATACGAGCCTAGCCAAGCACCTACACGCTGCAAGCTCAGATAGCACTGGACCACTCCAAATATCACCCAGATTCTATGCAAACGGCGGGGGTGGGAAGCTATGGACACAACAAGCATGATCCATCGCACGCTGGTCGTGGAACAAGCTGCGCAACCCCCGGATGGCGGCTGGGGCTGGGTGGTGGTGCTCGCGGGTTTTGTGTGCCACGTGGTGGTCGACGGTATCGTCTACTCATCCGGTCTTTTCTTTGATGAATTCCTTAGCTGCTTCGGTGAGGGCCACGCGATCACCTCCTGGATCGCCTCCATTCTCATGGGCTCCTGTTTGATATCTAGCCCAATCGCCAGTGGGCTGACCATTCGGTACGGCTGCCGGGTGACGGTAATCGCGGGCTCGCTCCTGTCTGCGGTAGGCCTCTTCCTCAGCATCTACGCGCCGAACATCCTCTACCTGTACTTCTCCTTCGGGCTCGTTGTCGGAACAGGCTTTGGCTTCATTCTGCTGCCGGCCGTGGTGTGTGTGTCCACCTACTTCGACAGGCGTCGGTCGCTGGCCACGGGCGTGACCGTGTGCGGTTCGGGCGTGGGCACCTTCGTGCTGGCACCGCTCGTCCAGCTCCTGATCCGCCTGTACGGCTGGAAAGGCACGCTCATCGTGTGCTCGGGAGTCTCGCTCCAGGGCGTAGTGGCTGGCCTTCTGATGCGGCCGGTGCAACCAGCGTCGCCCCTCGCGTCCCTGGAGCCCTCGTCATCTTACGAGCCCGCGGAGCGGGCATCGACGCTTCCGAGACCCATGGCCGTGTACGAACTGCCCATTCGCTCTCCCCCAATAGACGCCTGCGTGCAGCTGCAAATGGTAGGCGAAGGAGCTGAGAGTTTCCGTACTCACGTGAGGCTCCGCAAGGACTTGTTCTACGCGGGCTCGCTGCCGGAGGAACAGCGGCAGCCCGTCATGTCCTTCTTCACCACCGAGAGCAGCCTGCTCGACTCCCCGGACCACTCGCACGTGGTCAGCCTCGTCGACAACCGGAACCGTCTCTGCAGGATGCTCTTCTCGTACCAGATGACGGCCGCATTCTACGAGATGCTAGACTTCCGGCTGTTCGGCGACCGGGTCTTCCTGACCTTCGCCGTGTCCCGGCTCTTTTGCGGCCTGGGCTACAGCGTGCCCTACCTGTTCCTGGCTAGCATGGCCGTGGAACGGCTCGCTCTCACCGGGACAGAGGGCAGCTTCCTGGTGTCGCTGATCGGCCTGAGCAACGTACTGGGCCGCGTGCTGGTGGGCGTGGCGTCAGACAGCGTGGGCCGGGGCCGCCTCTGGCTCTACATGGGCTGCGTCATGACGTGCGGCCTGTCCACCGTCCTCTGCGTTCTGTGCACCTCCTACTCCTGCCTGCAAATCTACACGGTCGTGTACGGAGCCGCTGGTGGCGGCTTCATCGCACTCAGCTCGGTCCTGGTCGTCGACCTGGTCGGCCTCGACAACCTCACCAACGCGTACGGCCTGAGTCTGCTTTGCCTCGGAGTGGCCGCCCTTGTCGGACCGCCACTCAACGGTTGGATCCATGACGTGTTTGCGTCATACATGCCCGGCTTTCTCTTCGCTGGAGTCAGCCTCTACGTGGCGGGCATGACCTTGCTTGCCGTGCCTTACCTGCAGCACTGCCGCAGATGCCGTGGTAGCCACCTCGTTATCGTCAGGAATGCCTGACATCCTGGCTATTTATATATTTATAAACGTATACTGCCGAGACGTCAACTTGTATACTATGCCCAACACATCATGAGGGCTGCCGAGGTTTTTGAATGTATTATCTTATTATAGTTTCTCGATTAACTGCACCATACAACATAAATGAATAATTCCCTAAAAATATTCTTTCTCAAATAGGGCTCGTCGCATTTTGAAATATACGGTTTGACACCAACTTTTCCAGCGTGTGCTGGTTTTTCCTTATGTTGAGGTTTGCGGCGGGGACTTCACGACCGTACGGGCCTGCTGTTGGTTAGGAAGTTACTTGTACAAAAGGCATGATGGCAGCTCAGCAAAATTTAAGCATGTCAGTGTTGTGTATTGAGAGTCCTTTCTTTGCAATTAATAAAAATGCTGTGGTTGATCTTCCGATCTACGCCTGAAGGCTCGTTTACACAGCTCCGTTTTCTTACTTTACGTAAAGTAACAAAAGCTTGCGCCTACTGATGCCCCAAGTCACCGGGTCATCTGTGCTTCATATTAAGCAGGGTTGTAAAAGTTACTTCAAAAATGTACCTAATATGCAGTTACAGTCACTAATACGAAAAGGTACCTAGGTACGTACCATGGTACTCGCTTAAAAATGTACCTAGGTACAGGTACAGTTACTTCAAAGACACTTTATTTATTTTCCCCAAATTTGTTAGAATACAATACAAAAGTAAACATTTCGGCAAAATCTGCCTGGTTAGGTGAATATTAAGAAAAAAAACTGGAAGTACTCTAACCAAATGGTTTAAAGTCACCCGTGAACAAGCGACCGAACAGGCCGCGAAACGTCGGGAAATTTAAACCAGTTGGTTAGAGTACTTCCAGTTTCTTTTCTTAATATAATTCAAGTAAAGCTTCTTATACTAAGATCGAAACAAAAAATGAAAGCCCTTTACAATGATGAAAATAATCCCTAGGTGATGGTGCACGATCGACAAATTTTTTCGGTCGTGCACCAGTCACCTAGCTGTGTTTGGAGGTTTGTGTTTGTCCTTTGTCCCTCTTGTTCCCCTTCTCCAGGGATTATTTTCATCATTCTTGTCCAGCTCGCTCGCACCTTCGCATTTAATTGCATTATAATCATAGCCATTTACAACTTCCTGTAACGCCGAATTAGAGCGCACCTCTTGAGGAGGAGGAGGAGGGAAGGGTACTAGGAGGGGTTAATGTGACCTGGGGGGGGGGGGACTGGTCACGTGACCTCGGGGGGGGGGGGGGGGGTCACATGACCTCGGGGGCGATCACGTGACCTCGGGAGCGTCGCCGGGTTTTATGCAACGCGGGTTGTATGTAAATTGGTCTAAATGCAACCTGGGTTGCAAGCAACGCGCAGTTACGCCGACGCCGACGGATTGCATGCAACACGTGGTTACGCCGACGGCGACGGCGACGCCGACGCCGACGCCGCTCAAGCCGGAAACGGGCGCCTAAGGGGTGCGCTCTAAAACGAGTTCGATAAATGTTCTTTATTTTTTGTCAATGCGAGAAATACGCAAAAAAGCATTTACATGAGCATTCCAGGACACGTTATCTTTTTTTCGGTTTCGGTTTGAGATGAAAGCAGGGCGCTAGTTTCTCTAAATGGAGTTCCGAACCGATTTGGTAAATTTGTGTCGCTAGAACGGCATCGCTAATCCACCGTTCGCTTGAAGAAACACCGCCATTCGCTATGCCGTTCGATGAAACATCATGGGCGGGCTTCGTTCGCTAAAAAGCCGTTCGACCAAATTAGTGCCTCCCAGGTTGTACCGAACTCAACATTAATCACGGCACATGGTAGTGTGTTAATACTTCAAAGTTCATAGTTTCTGCCATTTTGACGAAGTGAATAGAAAAGTACCTGTGAAAAGTAACTTCACTTAGTTACAAGTCACTGGAAAATGTACCTTAGATACAGGTACAAATAACGAGAAATGAAAGTACTGTATCTAGGTTTATACCTCAGGTACAACACAAGTACCTAGATACCGATTTCCAATTACTTGTCTTGACAACCCTGATATTAGCGTGGCCACCAGTTTAAGGATAGCGTGTCACAAGACGTTCGAGACACGAATGTTTCGGTGAATAATACAAAACGCAAGAAAAAATAAAATATATGGGCTGCGTAACCCAGCCTTAAGGTTGGTTCACACGGGCGTTTTTCTTTTTTACGCTACGTTACGTTACGACCGCTTACAAACTTTTGCGATAGCTTAAGACCATTTACGTTTTGAGTAAGCGGGACATCCGTGCTTTGAATGAAGTGTGGCGACCGGTTCGAGGAGGAGCTTTGCACGCGACATACGAAATAAGAATGTCCAGGTGACTCCTTACGTAACGTAAGAATTCGTAAGCAAACGCCCCTGCTTGAACCGATCTTTAAAGACTGACTCACGCAACACCGTTTCCTTATGCTTTATTTTTACGTTACGGATAGGTTTCCGAAACATTCGAGTCTCCAATGTCGCATGCCAGGATATCTGAATGAACTGGTAGTCACGCTTAATATGAAGCTCATATGTCCCATGACTTGTACGTAATCCTTCGTAACGTAACGTTGCGTGAGAAAACGGAGCTGTGTGAACCCGCTTTAAAGCTGGTTCACACGGCTGTACGACACGAGAGCGCACGACACGAGAGCGCCGACGGGAGAGCGCCGACGGGAGGGCGCGCGACGGGAGAGCGCCGCGACACGAGAGCTCACGACGGCAGAGCGCCGCGACACGAGAGCGCGTGCCATTAGAGCGCGCGTCACGAGAGCGCATGGGCGTGCCTTGGGAATAATCGATGTTTGAGTCTTCAAACACATGTTTTTTCGGATCGAACGTTTTACGTCATTTTATTGGTTGAGTACGCAGACCTATGGGCAGTCTAAAATATACCATTTTCGCAAACTCTAAATGAAGAATCAAGATACAGAGTTTCGGAAGTATAGTTGTTTATCAATTAGCCATTCATAATTTAAAAAAATTCTGACTGAATGACTGCATGACACCATGGAGGTAGTTTAGCAGGCACCTTCGGTCGTACTCTTCAACTAGCGTGCTCAGATTCTTCGCCACGCGAACGTAGGAGACCTTGCTGCTCCTTTGAGGCTATCCACGAAGTACATCCGCCAGCTTCTGCTCTGTCAAGCTCTGTTCCCTTTGAAATGCGGTTACTATAGCTTGTACGTGTCCAGGTGGTGCAGCCCAAAAGACTTTTGGGATGCATTGTGCCAGGACTCGGCGTGATTGCAGGTCCTCGTTGGACACGTACATATTTTACCGTATATTGGTACTTCCAATGTCCACCAACCTTGAACAGCACATATCAAAGACAACATCCACAAAGTAAAAAGCCCTACTTTAAGAAAATATCGTTTTGATAAAAGAAAAAGAAAACGCCCTGTATGTTGCATATAATTTATAATTTATTGGGCAGCTAACTTACGTGCAAAATACTGCGCTATGCGAGAAACCATGTGTTTGAACTTTGAAGACTCCAACATCGATCATTCCCAAGGCGCACACATGCGCTCTCGTGACGTGCGCTCTAATGGCACGCGCTCTCGTGTCGCGGTTCTCTCCCGTCGTGCGCTCTGGTACAGTGTTCGCTCTGGTGTCGCGGCGCTCTGCTGTCGTACGCTCTAATGTCGCAGCGCTCTCCTGTCGTGCGCTCTCCCGTCGGCGCTCTCGTGTCGTGCGCTCTCGTGGCGCCCTTCCGGTTCACACAGCCCCGATTCCTAACGTTACGTTACGTAAGCTTACGTACAAGCCACTGGGATAGCTGTTCTTCATGTCAAGCATGGCTATCAATACTAAGAGGCATACCTGGCACGGGACATTTGAGACATGAATATTACGGTGACTTCGACGTAACGTAAGAAAGTGGTGCTCTGTGAACTAGTTTTGAAAGTTGAACCGCGGTCAACTCCTTACGTTACGTTACGACGAGCCTCGTGTCCCTAGTTGCCACGGTAACTCACCGTCCTAGCTCGTCGTCATCGAAACATCCGTATCTCGATTGTCGCGTGCCAGGCTATCTCCTTGAATCGGTAGCCACGCTTAATATGAAGCATAGATTTTCCGGTGACTTGGACATAAGCTTTCATAACGTAGCGTAACGTAACCTAAGAAAACGGGTTTGTGTGAACCAGCCTTTAGGCGTGGCCGTAGCGGTGTGTCCTGGACAGGCACCCGTTGTCGGTGAGTAGGAGGTGTAGTGCAGTTACTCAATGACGCTCCAGATCAAGGGCCACAGCTTTTCCAAGGTTTATGAGTCTTGGTCATTAAACACGAGGACCTTCGTGGCGTGGGGCGTAACGATGCCGAAGCCTTCTAGTGACGTGTCCACCCAGACAGAGTAAGGAAGGGTAGGGTGCACTACAGGCTGGATGTGTGAGTGGCTGGTCTAGACAATTTGAATAAATCAGAGCCATTCATGGTATACTTATTTTTTACAGATAATGACGTTGAAAAGTGGACAGTAAAGAAAGTAGCCACCCCCGTATTGTGACGGGTAGAAAGTGAAATATTCCGCGACCCTCTAGAGATGTCTTCGAGGAACACTAGAAATTGTAGACTTGTCATTAGAAGGACAGACATCTGTGCGACGGTGTCGCGTGCAGTGTCGAAGGAGAACCTCGAAAGATCTAGGTGTTTTGTTGGTTGTGAGGTAGGTGTCCTAGCTTCTAGTTCATGCAGAAGCCGGTGGAAAAGTCCACTGCCATGGGGTATCGCATAGGACCATGGTCCTATGTAATGAGATGTGCTACGTCCCATGGGACTATATTGTATGAACTGTCTCATACACCATAAAATCCTGCACAAAATTCGAAAGCAATTAGTCTTTAGGCAGCATAAGGTCAGTCTACCTAATAAGGTATGGTGACCTTTAAAGGGCCTCTGGCACGCCAAAAAGAAATGTTTTTGTCATGCTAGGCGTTAAACTGGTGTATCAGGACATCACCAAAAATTGTTTCACTTTAGAGTTGCGTAGTTTTTTTTAATAAAAAATAGAAATACGAAGCCCAATTTAAAGTTCCTGCCAGTGCCCTGTGACGTAACAATGTACCGCAAGATGTCGGGGTGGTCAGAAGGGAAGCATCGCCGGAAGTCACGTGACTTGTATCACTCCTCGTGCTTACCGCGACCGCGAGTAATATTTCTTATATATTTTTGTGATTCTCGGCACCTCCGCGAGCAATCCAAGCAGACAAGGTTTATTTTATTTGCTTTTCATCGCCTAATTAGCTGTAAAGGTAGAAGAACAGTCAGTGAACCTAGTGAACAAGTTCTGCTCGTGTTCTAGACAAAACACGTACCTTATGCTCGACGTTTACTTGCACTCGATACACTCACCAGTTCGTATTCTCTAGACGGCAGGCATCTTCAGCCTGGAGAGCATCCGATGATTCGACGACCTCGGTGTCTGAACCTTCAGCAATGGGATCGGGCGTGGCGTATGCTACCAATCCTAATTTCTGCGAGCGTTATAAAATTTTTTTCTAAACTCGATAGCTTGTTTTGTGCCCAGAATGGCTCTGTACCATCGGGCACATGTATCACTGATGGAATGCACCCGTACACTGACTTGTACTCGCAACGCTTTCATAATTGACATCCATCACGTCGATCCACTGACTGTTCGTCCTCAACTTTTACAGCACGCAAACAAACCAACGGTGCAGCAATAAAAAGCTAGTGAGTGAGAAATTGTTTTGTTTTCAGGTGCCGGTTGCCCTTGAAACTCGTCGTTAGCTACAGGGGGAGGGCAAGGAGGAACTCGGGCTAAATGTAAACATCAGGTCCGGCGGACTTGATATTGCTTTTTTGTGCTCGGGGGTGCCGTCTGTCCGGCGGACTTGAAATTGCTTTTCTGTGCTCGGGAGTGCCGTCTGGAAGAACCCATTTTGTTAGACAGGATGGTTTTTCTCGTGGCGGTATATCATTCAGAGCTAGTTTCCGCTTGATGTCAGTTTTGGGACAATCCCAGTTTATGTGTTTCATGTCTGTCAATATTTGACACTGATCGCACATGTCAATTTTGGCATCTTCCCCGTTGTTGATTTTGCGGAATTTATACTTCAAGACCGGTGTCATGGCGGTTCCTGTGCGCAACCATCGTAGGCATACACGCTGCCACCGACTGAAAGATGTCAATCGAAGTTGGTGTTCGTCTGGCGTGCGTGAATCGGCGAGTCTTTGGCTTCTTTCTAGTCGTTCTTGGACTTTGATTTTCGATGGGTCGACGTCTTCTTCGATGTCTTTATTTACGACGGGGTGCACTGAGCCTTGGCCGGGTGGGACTGCCTGTAGCTGCTCCCGTGCGGCTGCATGTGCCTCGTCGTTTCCGAGGATACCCTGATGTCCGGGGATACATCGTATCTTGATAGTACGGCCTTCAGCTCGAAGCTGTCAAGCCGTAGCTTTGATGTTTTTAACCGTTTTGCTGCAGCTATCCCGTTTCTTTTTTTAAATTCTGGTACGGCATCTTTAGAGTTCGTAAAGACATAAATGTTGATTTTATAGTTTTCTTGTTCTTCACTCTCGACCGCCGTCTTGATGGCTTTGAGTTCAGCGTCCTTGACGCTGGTGGTATTGCCCTGGGAGACGGCGACTCTCCTCTGGTTGTTTGCACAATAATGGGCCATAGCTCTGCCTTTGTCCTCCTTGACTGCTTCCGTGTAAATGATGACGTTGGTGTCATCTTCAAGAAGTAATTGTACCTCATCTTTGTGTTTCTTGACAGCGCGATTTCTTCTTTTAACTTGTGTTTTTTCTTGATTTTTCGTGGTCGGTTTTGTATCAATCACCATCTTGTCTTCCCATGGTGGAGAAGACTTCGTAAAAACTTGGTAGACCTCGTTGTTGTATCCAAGAGCTCTCAGCATCTTTCTTCCTGGTTCAGTTTTTTCAAGCCTCAAGTTTTGACTGATCTTGTCTTCCTGTGCTATTTCTTCGATGGTGTTGAGTCCTTCGATCTCGTAGAGCGCTTCCACCTTGGTGCAGCTGGGAAGCCCAGTGATTACTCTCAAGGCTCGCCTGTTGAGTGCTTCAAGTCTGTTCTTTTGGGCTTCGGTGAGACTGAGGTAGTTCACCCCGTAAGTTGCCTTTGGTACAAGGAAAGCCTTAATCATGGTCCTGAGGATGTCTTCTTTGGCTCCCCACGCTTTGACGGTGGTGCGCTTGATCATATTGAGTGCCTGTTTCCACTGACTTTTGATTTGCTGGTACGAGCTTTCCGCCTTTCCGTTTTCGTCAATCGTGATACCGAGTATCCTAATTAAGGTTTGATATTTAATTTGCTGGCCATTGATGAGGAGCTTGATCTTGTCTCCAACTTTTTCATCTCGCCCCCTGGTGTTTGATATGGCGATGTAATTTGTTTTTTCGGGTGAGAGTTGTAACCCTGTCTGTTTGGAGGAATCCTGAATTGTCTCCAGTGCTTTTTGAAGCGCGATTACTTGTGTGGACGTGCTGCAGTTCTTTGTCCAAATAGTAACATCGTCTGCGTAAATGGTATATCTCAGGAAGGCAATTTTTTTCTGGGGAAAGAACAAGATCTGCCATTGACATATTAAAAAGTGTTGGCGAGATTACGGCTCCTTGCGGGACACCAGTCTTGTTATCCGTCATCGGTCCTCTGGTTGGTCCTATAGCCGTTTGGTATTTTCTTTTGTCCAGAAAAGAGTGAATGAATTTCAGGAATATATCCCTTTGATTCCTCGTTTTACTGCACCACGTATGACCGCGTCGTGGGGTACAAAATAAAATGTTTTCTTTATATCAATCGTGACGATCAGTCCTGGATGGTAGGATAGTCGTTTGGAGGTGATGTTTTTGTGAATAAGGGCCAAACTATCCTGCGTTGATAAACCTGGTCTGAAGCCGGTTTGTCTGGCGCAGTAAGCCTGGCTTTCAATTTCAAGGAGCCACGCAATTCTCGCCAGGACCATCCTCTCTATGGTCTTGCACAAATGGGAAGTGTGGGACGTAGTAGCGTAGAAGACGAGAAAGACTTGAGACATAGGAGCGTGCTGGGCTCACGCGAATCGAGAGATTCGGATCCTGGCGCGTATGAAGAACGGTCTTCGCAGTGCAGTCGTCGGGCCCAAAGTAAAGTGGCTTTAGCCTGGGGTGCTATGTTGCGCTTTTTGGACTCCCAGGAGACTAGGGAGAAGGAAGTGACATCAACGACACAGCAAACGCAGATTGGGTGTTGATTTCGTTTTCTTCTGTCAACATCCAATCTGCGTTTGCTCTAGTCGTCGACGTCACTTCCCTCTTCCAAGTCTCCTGGGAGTGCAAAAGCGCAACATAGCCCCCCTGCTATATGGGTCCGTGTCCACTTTGCTACAAATTGGCGACGAGGGTTCCTGGAGAATTCTCGGAGAACGGCTCAAGGTGATGGATGCATCGGGCGAGACAACGCAGCGAGCAACGTCTTCCGGTTCATGGGACCAGGGGTGCAATGTTGCGATTTTTGGACTCCCATGAGCCTAGGGAGAAGGAAGTGACGTCAACTATACAGCAAACGCAGATTGGATGTTGACAGAAGAAAACAAAATCAACATCCAATCTGCATTTCCTGCGTTGTTGACGTCACTTCCTTCTCCCTAGTCTCCTGGGAGTCCAAAAAGCGCAACATAGCACCCCAGGACCATTCGACCCTGAAAAAAAAAAAACTGGAACGTATACCAAATAAGGTTCCACGCATCTCTAGACATCTCCGGAACGACAGAGAATGCCACTAAAATAAACTTTCTGATTACATCTCTGGGGTCCGAGACGTTCAAGCTGCTGCACTCTCTGGTTCAAGCGAGGCAGGTCAGTGCAGTTTCGTATGCGGAATTGACAACAACACTAGACACTCATTTTTCGCCGTTTCAAGGAATTTGAACGAGCGAAGTTGTTTTCAACACGCCAGGATGAACCTGAAACACGAACCGAATTCCTAGCACGACTACGATCAGTCATTTGCAACTGCGAGTATGAGAATGAAGTCGATGCTAGCGCATGTTCGTTGCTCACTGCTTTTATAATTGGACTTCGAGATCAACGCTTGAGGGCACATCTCGTCCAAGAGGAAGAGTTATCGATCGACATTGCACTCAGATTTTCGGAAAGCTATCTTCGAGCGGAAGAAAAGTCCCGTCAGTTGAGAAGTGTCGCAGAATCACCCATCGCAGTAAGCCAGGTGAGAGATCTACAGAGGTCTGCTATAGTCGGTTGCAAGCTAAGAAAAAACCGGAAATGCCTCTCAGAGGAAAATGTAATCCTACGCCGAGAAACGCCAGCCAATCGTTTTCATGACGTCACGATTCCGTGCACCAATCGCGATCCTTTTGAAAAAAAAAAAAGCTCAACATGGCTGCTGGCCTTAGCAACGCGACGCTAGTTTCTCGTGACAATTATTCTGCTTTTTTGCACCGTGTTTTACGTGCAAGAGGTTACGCCATGAAATCTTAATGGTATCGGCTTGCGTTTGCAGCAGTTTTTGCGCGACAACGTGAGAATCCAGCGACGCTATCGCCAACGAAAATTTCGAAGCGGGCGCGAGGCTTAGCACTGCTGAGAGGTGAGAAGACGGTATGTTAGACAGTATCTTGGACAGAAAATGAATTGGGAAAACGGTACATTGGACATTACTTTCTTTCTTTACTAAACAGCTATTTCGTTGACAAAAACGTATTCTAGCTTATTTAAATGTCCTGAATGAATTAAATAAATATTGTAGTAGTTTAAGACACGTTTCCTGGAGGAAGAAAAAGCAACGTTGCTAGCGAACTACTTTCTCGACGGCGGAGGCACTTCAGATGGGCGCAATGCGCTTGTGGGTGGAGCTAAAAGATTGTTCTCAGGTTGCATCCGACTATAGACAATGTTTCCGTTGCGGGAATACGAACCATGTCGAAGACAAGTGCCGGTTCAAGTCTGATTATTGCAGAGCTTGTGGAACCAAGGGGCACATTGCCAAGATGTGCAGGAAAGGACAGTCTGGCAAATCCCGATCAACAAGGAAAGGGACGGTGCAAGTAATCACCAGAGTTCAGTACGTTTTCGATCGAGGTGGCAAGTTTCTGGAATGTCATATTGAAGGCAAGCGGGTGGAACTCCACATAGACATGGGTTCAAAAGTCACCTCACTAGACATTCAGACTTGGCATCGCCTCGCAAAACCGAAGCTAAACAAAACTCCGTACAAACTGCAAAGTTTCAGCAAGGAGGTCATCAAGGTCAAGGGCCAATGTGAGCTTCAGGTTGAACTTGAAGGCAAGAAGTACAGTCTAGAGGCTATTTTTATTAACACAAGCCAAGTCAACTTGTTGGGGAGGATCTGGGTGAGAGCTCTGAAATTGGAGCTTAAGAATTTGTTCGTCGCTGTGGTGAAAACAGAAGAGTGCCTCAAGACGCTGCTGACTAGGTACGCAGTACCATTCAGAAACGAACTTGGTCGGTGCACGACGATCAAAGCTCAACTTCACCTCAAAGATAATGTCATCCCAAAAGTTCATGCGGCCAAGACCACTACAGTTTGCATTGCGCGAAGCGGCAGAGTCTGACTTGAAGAAACAAATAGCCAACGGCATATTGACTCCAGTGGAAATAGCGCAGCGGGCCACTCCGATCGTCGTCGTCCCGAAGACCATTGGATCCGTGAGGGTATGCGGAGATTTCAGCGTGACTGTCAATCCTCAGTTGAACGTCGCGCAGTACCCGCTCCCACGACCCGAGGAACTTTTCTCAATATTTAACGGAGGGCAGAAGTTCTCGAAACTGGATCTGTCGGAGGCATATCTTCAGATGGAACTGGAGGAGGATACAAAGCAGTATCTCTTCATAAACACTCACCAGGGATTGTTACAGTTTAACCGGATGCCTTTTGACATATCATCAGCGCCTACCATCTTCCAGCGAACCACGGAACAAGTAACCGCTGGCCTGGGAGGCGTGGTATGCTGCCTGGATGATATAATCGTCACCGGAGAAACTGATCAGCAGCGCATCAAGAACTTGGAGCTCGTGCTCCTACGACTCAAAGACTATGGGTTCGCGCTAAATAAAAAGAAATGTGCGTTTATGTCTCCAGAAGTGGAATATTTGGGTCAGATTCTGTCAGCGAAAGGAATACGTCCCTCTCAAGAGAAAGTTGGAGCCATACTGAATATGCCGGCGCCGTCTAACCTACATGACCCACGGGAATTTTTGGGCATGGTTCAGTACTACGCAAAGTATTTGCCAGGGTTAGCCGACCTGTGTACTCCAATTAGTAATCAACTCAAGAAGGATGTTCTTTGGCAATATAGTTTGCCTTGCGTAGAAGCCTTCGAAGACATCAAGACGCGTCTAACGTCCATGGAGACTCCTGTTCACTTCCATCCAAGCGAGACAATCTATTTGGCGGCTGATGCTTCATCAGTTGGCGTCGGAGCGGTCATCTTCCACAAGATAAAAGTAAAGGAACGCCCAATTGCGCATGCATCGAAAACGCTAACTTCCGCGGAGAAACGATATGCCCGGATTGAGCGAGAAGCTCTAGCCATAATGTTTGGCGTAAAGAAGTTTCGTTAGTATCTGTGGCGAAGGAGACTGGAACGCATTGTACGCCCCAACGCCGGTGGACAACTTTTGCGCAGTTGAACCACCGCAAGCAGAAGCAGATGCATCGGACACAACTCTGCAACAATCAGCTGATGCGTCCGAGTCCACTGCGGTTCGTCGGTTTCCAACCAGACTACGCAAAGCACTTGATGTCTTCACATTCGCCTGAGAAGGGAGGGATTTTGTAGCGTAGAAGACGAGAAAGACTCGAGACATGGGAGCGTGCTGGGCTCATGTGAATCGAGAGATTCGGATCCTGGCGCTTATGAAGAACGGTATTCGCAGTGCAGTTCTCCGGCCCAAAGTAAAGTGGCTTTAGCCTGCCATATGGGTCCGTGTCCACTCCGCTACAAGGGAGATCGGTCTTAGGTTCTGGATCGAATCGGTGAGCTTGCCTGGCTTGGGAATCGGGATAACCGTTGACAGCTTTCATAATAATAATAATAATAATAATAATTATTCGGGCAGCTGTTCTTCGGGCAGCTGTCCTGTCTCCCATATTTCGTTGAACTATAGGCCAGGGGGGCTATGTTGCGCTTTTTGCACTCCCAGGAGACTTGGAAGAGGGAAGTGACGTCAACGACTAGAGCAAATGCAGATTGGATGTTGACAGAAGAAAACAAAATCAACATCCAATCTGCATTTGCTGTGTTGTTGACGTCACTTCCCTCTCCCTAGTCTCCTGGGAGTGCAAAAAGCGCAACATAGCCCCCCTGCAGTTCCGTCTTTTCTTTCGGCAGGTTCTTGAGAGACGGGATGGTGATCTCATCCGGTCCGTGTGCGACGTTCCTTGAGATTTCCGAGCCATTATAAGTTCCCCATGTTAAATTGTGCTTCTTCCGGTGACTGATGGTCAAGCTGAGGAATCCTATTTTTGCAGCGTTGCTGCAGCTGTTGCGTTGTCGGTTGCGGGAAGAAGTGTCCCCCTGCCATTACTGCAAGTTATTCTTCCGTGATGCCAAGCTTGATAGCCAGAATTTGTCCCATGCAATTGTTCTTTTTCTTACCGGACATGCCTTTGTGTGTCAGTCACATTCTTTTAATGCCGTTTTTTTTTTTTATTGAACAAGTGGCAGTGCCGTCTCCAGATTTGCTGCTTCAGCTCCGTCGTATAACGTTCAGCTCTAGCCGTGGCTATGTTTCGTTGTATTTTGTAGCGGGTGTTATACTTTACTTTTCTATATCGCTGTTAAGCTTGAAGTCTGCTTGCCCAAAGTTTCAGCAAATGCATGTCTGGGTGGGAAGTGTCTTCTTTGATTTGGTAGGTCCTTGTCGCCGCCTTGACTGCCAGTTGAATCTGATGAACGAGGGAGAGTGACGAGGGGTCCTTTTTGATGGCATCGCGAAACGTGTCCTATCGAATGAAGGGTGCGTCTCGTCTCCGTGTGCCGTTGGTAGGGAGCTTGATCCTGATCGGCAGATGATCACTGCCCATCGCGCCTGGCAATGTTTTCCAGGAGTGTTTTATTTTCTTGCTTGCCCAAGTGAGGTCGGGCGTCGTGTCTCCTTCTTTGGCATGAAGGCCGATTCTCGTTAGTGTGCCGGGTTTGTTGACTAGTACTAATCCCACCTCCTTCCTTTCGCACTTTAGTGTCTTGCCTCGAGCTGATGTGCGGGTATAGCCCCAATCTTCGTGCTGAGCGTTAAAATCTCCGCTGATTATGAGTAGTTCTTTATTGGGTCTGAGGTGCGTGAGCCAGCTCATATCTCCGTCTTTGACGTTAGGTCGGATCTAGGTTGAAGCAATTATGAGAGACTTCTCTTCGTGTTTTATCTGCACAGCAACTACCTCACTTGCTTTATTGCACAGGTGTGCAGATTCTATACGCGTGTGTGGAACTTGTTCCTGAACTAGAATGGCCACCTGCCAGGTGATCACTGTCACTGCATCTTTGTCATTTTTGTGGTGGATCGTTTTCCTCATGGAGGGTTCTGTGTACATACAGAACCCTCTGTGTACACCTCGGTGTACATACACATGTATATCTGTGTACATACACAGATAAAAAGCTAGTGGAACTGAAACTTTGTTATCTACGACCGCTCGTATAAATCACCAGAATAAAAAAAAAGTCTTAAGCATGGTTGTGGAGAGCACGAGGAGTAAAACTCACGTGACTTCCGGTGAACCCACTTTTGGTGGCGTAGGTCGATGCGCCTCTTCTGACCGCCCCGACACCTTGCGGTACATTGTTACGTCACAGGGCACTAGCGGCACCTTGAATTTTTTTGGCTTGTCAGAGGCCCTTTAACGTCGGGTGATCATGTTATTGCTTGAAAGTGGACCACCGGCTTCATCTTCACGCAACAGCGCTTTCTTTGGTTCCCGTTTCCTGACGTGGAAGGATTTCTAAAACCTGCGACACATTATCGCGAACAATTGTTATACAGAAACCTCCAAATAAGACGTTTATCTATTCATGTTTGCAATCACGGCGTCTCGACTGGTGCCCCATTGGTGCAAGCACGTGCAGCAAGCGCGTGAAAAGCATTTTGGCACGCTTGCAATTGCGAGGGCTTCCTTATATGAGCAGAAACATGGCGCTGGCAAGGTGCGCTGTTTGCAATCGTGCAAATTTTCGAGACAACTTTTTTTCTGGCAGTAAAGCCGAAGCTGTGGGTACCCGTGCGCTCTCGCACTTTGAGCACCGACCAAAGCTGTGCACACGCGGTCTTCCTTTTCTTTTTTTTTACATACAAATCAAACGTTTTCTTGATTATTAACTTGATAATTGCTCCGCCTTCAGTGCGAGATTTCTGCCTTTCTATGACGCCTTCGTACCTTGAGTGTAAAATAAGTAAATAAACGCTTCGTCGCACACGTAGCTAAAGACCGGCGGAAGCCGACGAGCATATGCTTGAGCGGAGCTTCTGCTGGGTTCTTAACTTGTCGTCAACTATATAAGGTATTCGCATGTCGCCATTAGCGCAAGATGTGGCTAACGGAACCGTATCGTCTGCAATGAACGACAGTTATGACAGTTCAAAAGAAATCCGGCGAACGCTTGCTGTTGACACTGGCTTTAAAGCGGTACTGAATCGATACTGAAACTTTACCTGTCAGATTCAGAAATAAGTTAAACATGATCATATCTACCTGCTAATGACAATCGCACGCTTATATTTCGAACGGATGGTTGTATTTCTTGCTCGTAATGTTCGATACTGGCGAGCGCTTCAAAATCAGCCTCCGATGAGCGCGGTGCGTCTCGAGATATCCGTCACGTTCGCGACGTGTCCGTGATGTCATCAGCCTCCCTATGAACAAACGTACCGTAGTTATGAGCGTTGAGACTTGATGGCGTCAACCCGTTACTACCTCGCTTAGTCAGAGTGCCCAAGGGCGGTAACATATCACTGGGGAGATCGCGCAGCTGGTGGAGTCGTGCGCGCTATGATAACACGTAGTGCGAAGTCTGCTCCCCGACTTGGCCGATATGGCGACATCGGCAAAGCCGGTTTAGGGCGCGAGCTTGCTGCTTCTTGAACAGGACGACATCGTCCAGAGGTGGCTGAGCTTCCTCTGTTATCCCGCACGAGGCGAGATGCTGGTAGCTTTCCTACATCATGTTACAAGGTGACGGTAAGATCATGTGTAACATGGGTATAAACGAGGCAATTGCTGCTTACCTAAATTACCCCGCACTGATCACAACGAGTCAGCGAGGGCGCCAGGTTTACGAATTAATAAATACCGCTTTGAAGGCGCTACATCAGCTGTCGCCCTTCATTTATTAAAGCGAGCAGTGAAGCAGGCCAAGTCCAGTGCGGCAGCACGGCGGTGGTTTCAGTCGAGTATTTCGCTCTGCGTATCGCATCGATAGTGGTGTGACCGCAGGATTGTCATGCCACCGCAAAGAAACGCGTACACAACGACGATTTGGCAACATTCCTCGTAACAGGAGGGACCACAGAAAGAACGAAAAGAAGGCATCGGCGTAGAGGAAGCTTGCGCTAGTCTCAGCGGAATGTGATTTTCCAAGCGAAGGCACAGAACGCAAAGAGCACAACTGTACATTTCTCACATCGTCACACAAGAAACACCCCGAGAAAACGCTCGCATTGCCTCGTTTTGTCACCGCAAATTGTCTCAATGACAAACATTATACGAATAAAGAAACGCGATCGGCACCGTTTTTGTCGGTTTCGTCTGTCTCGTCCAACGAGGCTTAAGCGAATGTCCAGGCGGGGGCACTTAGCACGTCGAGGGCGTCTAAGTTAGACGCCGAGACGACTGCTGAATTCTCACATCGTCCAACAAAAACCACCGCGCACAAAAGCGTACACCGGCACAGCTCTGCGACGTAAACCCGGGTCACTTCGGGAGGTCAGCGCCCCTCGCCGAGAGCGACATTGGAAGCAGCGTGCGCCATGTTGAAAAAAATAGTTCAACTGCCCCTGACGTCAGTGACATCAAGGAATGATTGGAAGCTTTTTGGCTGGCACAGTGAATCCAAGGCGGCCAGCTGTGGTTTGGCTTTTTTAGCCAAACCTGCAGTATTACGTTCTGGCCGAGGTAGTCTGTCCTATAGTGAGCTTACTTCCCATACAGTGGCACAGCCGTCGGAGGCCGATGACGTCATGACATTCTATTGAAGCTTCATAACCAACAATCAGGTATTTTTTATATCGTTTAATTAAGCTTAAAATACGTTTTTTTGCGTTTTCCAACAAAGTATTGATATTTCTGGCGTTCTGCTGCTACCTACGTCCTGTTGTAGGAAAAAAAAAAATGAGCTCCAGAATTTCGTTTCTGTACCCCACGGGAACTATCTTCATTGTTTCCGAATTGCCCGAAAATTGGTCAGACACACCAGCTAACATCGCTGAAATAGTGTCCCGAGTGTTAGGTAAAAATATTAATTTTTTTCCGAAGTTATTGCATTTGCAATTTTGGTCCTCACCGTGTTTTTCAAACTGAAAGTCGGTACTGGCAACAACAAAAAAGTGATGCCGGTTGAAGGCATGAGTTTAGTCTTTGGACTGTAGATAGTGTTCCCAAGTGAGTACAAGCAGTATCATGATGTCAAATAAATGCTTTGGAAGCTCGCTCCAGTACCCGCTCACAAGCATGTAACAAATGCTTGGCATAGTCTAATTTTTAGACGCCTTGCTCGACTGGCAAACCTGTCTTCCACTGCTGTCACGGCACTTAAAGTTGCAGGTACTTATATTTGAATGTTGGTTTTTGCAACATTTTTATTTGCCGATTTCCCGATAACTTTTATCAATTTCTCGATACTAATTAGCATACCGGAGAGGATAAACGCCGAGAAGAATATCGTCGGAGTACCCTTTTAACCGCAGAGCTCACAGCTATGGCCGCCAGTGACCACTCTTTCCACTTTATGAGACATGCTCGCAGTGTGTAAGAACCCACCTTTGTCCAGCTGAAGCGCAATGAACCGGGATAAATGAATGAAGGGGAGAATACTGCTTTAAACAGACCATTTTGAGCAGTCTACATTTATCTGTCGATATTACAAGAGTTATCGTGAAAAACCGTGAGGTAGGGTCTGCCTACGTGTAATTCTGGCTTCTAGCAGCCGATACTTGTGCCATCTGCTCTACGAGTCTTCACTGCCATCTCCCCAGCATTTCTGATAGCATTGCTAAGAGTGTCTCGCATGTGGGCAGGAACACATGCGAGACACTGTTCGCGCGAACACGACTTCGGCGCTTTTTCGCAACTTACTTTGAAGAGGTGGGCAACAAAATTTACCACTTACAGTTGGTGACAAGTTAAGAGTAATGTGAAAGCTCCTTCCACTTCTCTCCACTTTAACATCGCGAATATTTTATGGGAGGCGACCACCTTTCCAGCATTCGCTCTGCTAAAGTGGAAAGAGGTGAGAGGAGCATCCACTTTACTCTTCGCCTTTCACCTACTATGGATTTGTAACCCAAGTAAAAGCTTTCCTCCTTTATAGCAGTTTTGGTGAAAGTCTTCAGTACAGAAAATATAGCAAAAAAAACCTGCGGTGGTTTGTTCGCGCCAATAGTGTCGCGGAGCGAACGGTAGGGGACAAAAGTTTTCGGACCACGGGAGCGGTGGCCGATATTCCTTGAGGCGCCCTGCAGCTGCCATAAGCGAGAGAATCGGCATCCCTGTAACTATGGGAGGACGATGAGCTAAGAACCGGTGTCGAGATAAGGCGCCGCGCCATCAGGGGGCGCGGCAATCGACCGCCGCTCCCGTGATCCGGAAGATTTTTTCCACGACTGTGCGCGCAACCTGTGCCTTTAAAAACCGGGATCCAGAAAACGTTAAGCGCACTTTTAGAGTTCTCATCACAGTTCTTAGTGATGTTTATAATTAACAGACTTAATTCGTATTTACCAGCAGAAGAAAACTAAAAACATCTAGAAATGATGTCGAGAAACGGCCAGCTCTCACGAAAAAGAATAAGTATTGTGATGTTGCGACCACCTCGCTGAGTATATCCTTAATGTTCGCGCCTTCAACCAGCGACCTCATGATATACGTCCACTTGAACCCTGGGGATTTATTTGAATGGTGACGCGCTAGAAGAAAATTCAACAAAGCCTGCTCATTATACGCAACATGCTTCAAACGAGACGAAATACCAATCGAGTCTAAATACCTAATCATACGAAAGATCCAATCGAGTCTGAATATCCAACGAGTCTGAATGTCCAGCAAGATGGCTGATCCGCCCTAGACATAAAATCAAACAAGTTTCGATATCCAATCAATCTGAATGCGAAGAATTGATCGGTCACACATAAAGAAAAATAAATCGTATAAGTAACGAGACAATGTAAGGCCCCTTACAACAAACATTTACTTAATACCCAGAGATCCACACTCGAGAAACCCGTCCCTGTCCTTAGATGTTTCCCTCTTAAAGGGGCGATGCAACAATTTTTGTACTTTGCGCAAATACCACTGAGAACGGATCCCTGACGTTAATGACCTATGAAACACCCGTTCGTTTTTCACCTCACACAACAGACGTCCCAGAAAAAAAATTGAAGAAAAACGAGAACGTTCATTCCCTCAACTCGCAGCCAAAACAAGCGGCCACGTGATCGGGAGCCGATTATATGCCGCCAATGTTGATCATAGCCACGCGCTGGGGTTGGCAAAGCACAGCACACGCGCTGAGTTCCAGACATTGTTATCGCTCGGCTATGGTCGTCGTTGCAGCGATTGGACACGAATCACTACCCGAATGCTTCTCGAGCTAGCAATTATCATGAGCCCGAATCGAGTTCCCACGCAATGCTCGGGTCCAACCTATGAACCGCATTCAAATATCGTCACTTGGGTGCACTGCGATCCCCACGTTACGGCATCAAAATTCGCAAAGGAGAGATTGAATGAAGATGATCGCTTTTGTCCTTGAAATTACACCGCAACAAAGGAGTTTCCTGGCCAGTGGCGTTGCGTGCGAGTATCCTTGAGTCCCACTAGTGCCAGTAAGCTCGTGTAAAGTCAAAAACATTCCAATTGAATATCGTTGCACCGCTTCTTTAAAGGAGCGATCCAACAATTTCTGTACTTCGCGCAAATACCGCTTAAAACGGATTCGTAACGTTAATGACCTATGAAACACGCGTTAGTTTTTCACCCAACGCAATAGAAGTCTCAGAAAAAAAATTAAAAAAAAAAAAACGAGCAGCGTTCACTTCCTCAACTTGCAGCCAGAACAAGCGGCCACGTGATCTGGAGCCGATTATATGCCGCCAGTGTTGATCATAGCCACGCGCTGAGGTTGGCAAAGCGGGGGACACGCGCTGAGTTCCAGACATTGTTATGGCTCGGCTGTTGTCGTTGCAGCGATTGGACACGGGCCACTACCCGAATGCTTCTCGAGCTAGCAATTATCATGAGCCCAAGTCGAGTGCCGACGCAATGCTCGGGTCCAATCAATGAACCGCATTCAAATATCGTCACTTGGGTGTACTGCGATCCCCACGTTACGTCATCAAATTTTGCAAAGGAGAGATTGAATGAAAATGATCGCTTTTGTCCTCTAAATTACACCGCAACAGAGGAGTTTCTTGGCCAGTGGCGTTGCGTGTGAGTATCCTTGAGTCCCAGGTGTGCCAGTAAGGTCGTGTCAAGTGAAAAACATTCCAATTGAATATCGTTGCACCGCTCCTTTAAATGCGGGATACTTGTTACCAACCCGACACCTCCGTTTTTCAGTTTCGACTTTCATCTCATTCAATATTGCAGGCTTGTTCATGTTGTCAGACACGGAATCCCTAGGCCTCCCCTCCGCCCTCCCAAAAAATTCACAAATGAAAAAAATACGCGCATGAAACCTTATCAGCGCATACGTCACTAAATGAGCCTATTGCAAAAGGGATTCGTCCTCGTCGCGCCCTCGGTCAACAGTGTCTGCATGCCCATGTTTGAGGGCTCCCCAAAATTAGAATTCAGCGCAGCTACAGCCGGGCCGCGGCGTCATCTCGCCCACATACACGTATCCGGAAAACGCACGATTCAGTCGGCAGACGGAGGCAATTTCGCCGCGGCATGCTCGGCGGCAGGAAATGGAGCAAACGCTCCGCCGTGCGGGATGTAAACATGGTCGATAGCGCGCTCGTTATGGGCGCCGATTGCGAAGCGCACTCGAACGAGGGCCTGCCAAAGACGTGACGCCCCTCGTCGTTTATCTCCCAACTTTATTTAAACATTTCGCCACCGGGTCTTCTAATGCGTTTTTTCCGACGGCCGAGTCCTCGAACGTGCTCGAAGGAGAGTCGCGTTTTGGAGAGTTATTGGTTGCGGCGATATGCGGAGTCGATGAATAGTTGTTCGCGGCCGTTAGGACTCCTCGCCGATATGAATGCACGCCCGGAATGTATCACTCGTGCATTTCAGCGAGTACACCGACGAGCTACAAGGGTAGAAGCTGAGGGAGAGGAAAAAGATGAGATGACAGCACGCGTCGGCATTAGAGCACCGAGTTTCAGTGTACTCTAACCGAGCTCTGGTTGGAATAATTAGGTGGGTAGACGGAAATCTATCTAACCTTTAACGTGCTCAGTGCTCAAACGGTGACTAGAGAGACAGGCAGCTAGCTTTGAGTCTTCCCCCTAATCATTCCAACCAAAGCTCGGCGCTCTGGCGTCCCCGCGCGCTCTCGTTTCCTCCTTTCTTTCGGGTTCTACCCGAATGGTCGCTGGCAGAATGAGAACGGCAGGGCTTCTCTTTTGAACGCCCGTCCTCCAGCACGCGCGCTCTCGAGGTGCACGGGTCGCCGAAGAGTTATCCAAGGTACGAAGCTTGGGCTGTAGGTGGGAGAGCTGAAAGTCCTTCCTGCCCTTCTCACCTTATTCACTTTGTCACTGACTGCACATGGCCTGCGTTGACGTCACGTGGGCGGCCATTGTGGTGGTCTTGCTTCTGAGCACGTGCCTTCTGAAGTATACATGCATTTCACACCATCAAGTTTGTTTTCCTTCGCAAGGACAAGTGTGAATGGCCACCAGCACGGTGCGGTGACGTCACGTGAAACCCACATGTATACCCTGTTCACCCTTAAGCTGAGACTGCAGCCAAAGCAACACGTGCGAGCTAGCCCGCGCTCCTGCCTTTCAGCCGCGCATTTTGAGCACGAGTGCTCGTTCTGCGGTAGAACGCTTTGAAGCAGCGAGCTCGAGATCTGGTGCTTGTGGCATTGGCGGTAGTCTAACCTTAAGGATGAACTGAGTGTAGGGGGTACTAACCGGGGCAATCACTAAATGCGCGACTGCTGAGCGCGGGCTAATGGCTAGCTTCCAAACTTCTTTTGCAATGTGCATTCCACACCATCAAGGTCGCCGGTATTAGGAACCTATTAATGTGAGCTCGTTCTGGGCATGCGCTATAAACAGAAGCCACAAATATGGCATCCAGTGAATACTTTCTGTTTACCTTTCCAAGAAAAGGCTCCTGGCCTGTTCCAGTTTCAGTGTTCGTGCGTTTGTCGCGTGATTTGCTCGCTTTGCCAGCCTCCTCTATACTCACAAAGCCTGGCAGTTCGACGACGGAGCCATAGAGTGCCCGGTCGCAGATTTGGAGCGCGAAAATCTGGTAGCACAGTGCGTTTCTCGGGGAACCTGGTCGTCAGCCCACAGCTTTTGCAGCGGCGAGGACCCGAAACATATTTTTCAAATTTGACGAGAAAAAAAGCGGTGGCGCAAGGAACGCTGAGCACCAGCGTACGTGTGTTTCGGCGTCTCGCCGCAGCGATACGTCCGTCACGTGGTTCTCCTCTCATCTGTTGCCTGCCGCTCTACCTTTTCTATTTCGGCGGCCGGCGGCCGCTTCTCGTGGCGATCTGCCAGGCTTTGTCAGTAAAGAGGAGGCTATGGCTTTGCGAAGCGACGAATTTTCATGTGCTGTGCTAAGGAGATCTCACGCTGGGCTGAGGACTCGTAAATATTAAAATGGTGCATAGTCGGTGACAAATTATGAGTGCAGAAGCTTCTCCACCAAAACGCGCTTGTTCCCTTTCGCGAAGCTAAAGCGTGTTTCACATGCAGCGATTTTGGCCCTAAAGCCTAGTTCACATGCAGCGGTTTTGGCCCTAGAGCGGCGCGATTTCTGCCGTCGCGGCGCTCTGGCCAGCACCAGCAATTCTGCGGCACGAGCGCCGCGACGGCAGAAATCGCGCCGCTCTAGGGCCAAAACCGCTGCATGTGAACTAGGCTTTAGGTGTACTTTAACTGGTAAGCCTAGTTCACATGCAGCGGTTTTGGCCCTAGAGCGGCGCGATTTCTGCCGTCGCGGCGCTCTGGCCAGCACCAGCAATTCTGCGGCACGAGCGCCGCGACGGCAGAAATCGCGCCGCTCTAGGGCCAAAACCGCTGCATGTGAACTAGGCTGTAGGTGTGCGCACCGCCTCGGGCTCTTCATAGGCGCTGGATGCCGTGTGGCCCACTTCTGCCGCAGGTCCTGTGGTGGCGCTGTGAGTCACAGCGGGGCCAGGAGGCCGGTCAGATAGCGTTTAGAGAGGCTGGCTTAGGGCGTGTAGGTGTGAACGTTTCTTCTTGTTTTGCGTTCTGTGCAAAGCGATACAATATTGTGTGGCTGCTAGCTGAGCCGAAGAAAAAAGTGACTCACAGCGATGTCAAATACTGCCAAGAAAAAAACAGCGGTGGTGTTTTGTGCCGGGGTTTAACGTGGGTTACTACCCTTGTAAAGAAAAACACACCTTGCTTCGGATGGCGAAGCGTCGCGTCGCTGTTCGCGGAATGGGATCGTCTGATTTAAAGAAAAAAATGTACTGCGTCACGCAATTGCATTTCTTTCTGAAGGGAAAAGAAACGAAACTGACGCAGAAATATATGTACTAAGTCTAAGAATAATCTGTGACATGTATGACATATTAGAGAAAACAAATCTATCCATGTGGGATTGACTGCAGTTTAAGTTGCTTCAGTTATCTTGCAAGTTAGGGTGTTTATTTTTATATAATGCATGCTCAATAGATGAAATCAATTCAGACGTTTTCTGGTCTATAAGATTAGGCTGAGAATGCAGTAGTCAAGAAAAGCTCGGTTTCAATAATCCATGCTGCGTGAAAAGGTGCATTGACACCAGTGCAAACACTTTGTATTTAAAAGCCAGCAAAATGCACAGCTGGCGAAAAAATAACCAAATGAGCTTTGACAATAAACTGGAGAAGAATGCATCACACGTCATACGTACTCAAACTTCGCTTTCTTAGTACAGGCATGTAAGGTGAGATATACAATTATTCTACTATAACAGCAAAGCTAAAAACAAAAATCATGAAGCGAGACTTTGTAATTAGCTGACCGCTGTCAAACGGCCTTTGCGTTTTGAATATGAGCTTCTGCCACTCGCGAAAGTCTCGCTTTCTTTGCAGGGGTGTGTGATAGAATGGAACTTATTCTTTGTCACAACCGAGCAGAGAAAAACCAACGAAGAATGATAACATTTTTAGGCCGAGGAAAGCATTTCTGCTGCGACTGCAAGGCCTCTGTTAGTCATCGGGTGGCTACGCTCTAGAGCCCCAACATGTTTACAAAGTACCGCAATGTGCCTCGATGCACGAGGCACGTGCAACGTGCAGCCCTTGAGAATATCATGGCGGCACAGCGCAGCACTGAGCTAAATTTCAGACGCCGTGTTCCTCCCAAAAGTGGCGCGCGGCACCTGTCTCGAGCGTTTCTACAACAATGAATGGCGCCACTTTTTCCAGGATAGAGGTGCTTTACTACGCTCTGCCCCATAGCTCCATCACCGGCGTGCTTACACATCGCGACACACTGACGGCCGTGAGACAGCACACCTCCGCATTCTAGTACACCCTAGATGAGCTCTGACTGCGCGTGCGTGGATGTGTTATCAAACAGTTTTGAAGCGTGAACTGAAACACGGACGAAACAGGAAACACGTAGGAGCTATACTCCGTTCACCCTTAATCTGAGACTGCAGTCAATGCTTCAAGTATGAGAGTTTGATGTCGCTGCTTTGAAGCGTTGTTACGTAAAGCGAGCACTTGCGCTAAAAAAGAAAGAGCGCGGGCTAGCTCGCGCTTCAGCTTTGGCTGCGTTCTTAGCTTAAGGGTTAACAAAATATAGGACAGGCGCCTGTCCTTGTCGCACATGTTTCAATTGTTTCGCTCGTGTTTCTGTGAACCAATTCAAAACCCAACCGAAATTTTAGCGTTACTAAAGGTTGATGTAATTGTTGGTGTTTTCTATCGCCTTCCCGATATGAAAGAGGCATGCTTGTGTGAATTCCATTGGATTCTGAGTGAAGTCTGTATTAGATTCCTTAACTGTACTAATTATTTTGGGAGATTTCAATTTTCTTGCCATAAACTGATCGACGCTATCGGTTGCGGCCATCGAAACAAGGACACATGTTTTCCTCGTCTTGTCTAGACTTCTGATTAGCTCAACTCATTACTCTTCCCACGCGGCGCTCTAACATTTCTGCAAATGTTCTTGATTTAATTCTAACCAATCATTCCGACCTCTGTTCTGGCATGGTCCACCTCTGATTATGATGTAATTACCGGTGGCATTGTTCCTTCGCCTAACAGAAGTACCGCCGATGAACGGGTCCGATGTTACGACAGAGCCAATTTTGATGGACTTCGCTCCGAAGTATCTCTTTTTTCACTACATTTTCTGGAGGAAATTATGTCGCGTACAGTCGTAAAAAACTTTTTCTTGTTTAAAAGTACCTTAACTAGTCTAATTGATAAGCTTATTTCTATAATATCAATGAAGTGCAAAAACCACGCGAATTAGTTTAGTCAGCAGCTTCCATGACTAAAAAAATGAAAGCCGCTTACAACTCCCTGTAACACCGAATTAGGGCGCAGCTCTCAAGGAGGAGGAGGGAAGGGTACTGAAGGGAGGGTATACCCCCTCCTCCGTCCTCCTCACGTCCTCATCCTGCCTGCTGCTCCTCCCTCCGAGCGGCGTCGCCATCAACGTAACCATGAGGTCGCGTGACCCTCGTGACCTCACGGGGGTCACGTGACGTCACTGGGGTCACTTGACCTCACGGGGGTCACGTGACGCACCGGATTCACGTGACCTCTCGGGGATCACGTGACGTCGCCGGGGTCATGTAAGTTTAAGGGTGTCACGTGCCCTCACGGTTACGCCGACACAGCTCAAGCCGGAAGCGAACGCCTAAGATCTGCGTTCTAAAACAAAGGCTTGTTTGGGCTAGCTGATAAAAACAAGCTATCAGTTTCTTGGGTCCGATACAGAAAGTGTAACAATGATTACCAGTCCCTCTTAAACCTAACCGTCGTCATGTTTTTCGTCATGATTTGTCGTCTTCGCTACTAAATAACCCTTGACGATTTTGGCGCGTAGTTAATCTAAGAAGTCATCCTGAAGTGTCTCTCACCAATAAGAACGGCGTTTCAGTTCGACAGTCATTGTGTGTTCAGCTCTCTAATGAATCATTTGCATTTGCTTTCATCTGTGAGGACACTACTTCATTTCCACCCTTAAGCAGGTTTAACTATATGTCTTTGTCTGAAATTTGTCATTGAAGAGGCCGGCATTCTATTTCTACTGAATAAACGTAAAATATTATCTGCCTGTGATCGCACCGGTGTAAATAACAAGATACTTAAAAATACTGCGCAATGCATTTCTCAGATTGCTATTCAGAAGGCCGTAACATTATTGTCAAGTATCAGCACGGTTTTCCCAGGGGTTACTCATGTGACGCTCAAGCTGCTGGTTTCGTTCAAGACTTACATACATCTCCTGATGCTGGTTTTCAAGTTAATTCAAGTTTTCTCGACTCCTCGAAGGCTTTTGGCCGCGTTCCTCATCACAGACTTCTATTAAAACTTGCACAACTTAACATTCATCCTAGTGTTCTTTCATTGATTAAAAACTCTCTCAAGTATACTTCAGTTCACTTCAATTAACAATTCCAACTCCTCTTTCGCCCATATGACATCTTGAGTTCCCCAGAAAAGCATGCTGGGTCTATTACTTTTTCTTATTTATATTAATTAGTTACCCACTTGGGCTTTATCTCATGTCCGTCTTTTTTCTGACGACTGTGTCATCTACCGTAACACCCTTTCTAACACCGATCGCCGAGATCTCCAATCTGACTTGAACAAGATAACCACGTCGTGTTTCTTATGGCTTATGAACTTCATCCATAACAAAACAAAACATATGTCATTTACCAAATGCTCTTCTCAGATTCCCACCTCTTACCTTCTGAATAACAATACTGTTGAACTCACTTCTACATACAAGTACCAGGATGTCCACTTTCAGTCTGATTTATCCTGGCACTACCATACTGATAACACCCTTGCTTTCGCTGAACGTTCTCTTGGATTCATGAAGTGCAATCTTAAACAAGGACCCGCTCATTTACGAAAACTTGCTTATATCACTCTAATATGCCCCGAATTCGAATATGCCTCCGCCATATAGGATCCTGAGCAAGCCTAGATTATAAGCAACATCGAGTTCCTGCAAAACCGTTCTGCTCGTTTCATTTGTTCTGACTACTCTGCATTTTCCTGTGTCACCGCATTAAAAAAATCAAGCTCAGTTGCAAGACCTACCACACCGCCGTAAATATCCTCGCCTGTCATTATTTCACAAGCTTTATCACCATGCACCGCTTCACGACAATTTTTTTTTAAACACCCCTAGTATCTATCTACGCATCGATCATTCATTCAAAGTAGCTTACATCACATGTCGCTCATCTAGTTATGCACGATCATTCATACAACGAACCATAATTGACCGGAACAACGTACATGCTCACATTGCAACTAAACTAGATATGTCTAACTTCCACGAAATCGCGCGCAGTTATACTAACACTTAACATTATTTTTTATTCCATGTTTTCATATTGCCTTTGTATAATTTCTGTGGGTTTTTTTTTTTTTTTTTTTTTTTTGTGTGTGTATTATGTGCTGTTTGCCTGCCCGATCAGACGACGGCTTCTCTGCAGATGAGCAAGCCTCGGGACGGAGATTGAAATGGAAGCCACACTGGCCTTCAAGAAAGTGCTTGCCGCACAAACGGTCGTCCTCGAGGACGACCATTTTTTTCGATCCACGGATATTGTCCAACTTCTGCGCTTGTGGAAACTTGTGGAAACTCACTCCGCTACTTTTCTGTACCTTTCAGTGCAATTAACGGATACACAGTTTTGCGGCATGCTGAAGTGCTATGACGCCCACGCAAAACGTGTGCCTTTCAGCCCGCACCACCCGGCTCCGGCGCGATCGCAGCGCTGCCGCAGCTCGGTGACGTCAAGCCCGCGTGTCGGTCTATACTAGGGTGGTTAGTTACTGAAAACAGGTGCACCATGGTAGCATGTCGCAAAGTAAGAAGGTGAAGATAAGCTCAGCCCACACAACTCTCTGCTAGCCCTGATGTGAGGTTACCTCCTCCCCACTCGCCTCCTCTTCAGCGCTCGCTCTGCTACAGTGGAAAGAGTGGGGGGCTTTGTGGGAACAGCTTTCTTTCCCCGCTGTTCTTAAACCAGCAACAGACTGTGGTCTGCCACAATTTAGGAAAGGCTGAATACTTTTCCACCATCTGGATGACGGTCGAGCGTTTAGGACGGAATGCTCTTTCTGATCACCGACACTATTTGTGAGTCGTGAAGTTGAAAAATCGCGGACGCTGTAAATCCGATTTTAGAAACAGTGCAGCTTTTGATGTTTGTTTTGAACGTTGCTTAGGAAACAGGAAAGACGCTCTTCCCTCCACACAGAAGACATATTTTTAATGGCGCCACTTATGTCCACGGTCCAAAAGTGTACCAAAAATAATCTTTTTTTTTTTTTTATGAACAAAACAAAAATGCGGGCTGCATGCGTGTGAATAAGAATATTCAGTCACCCTTCCCCGGTTAAAACTCTGTCTCCATCCCCTAAACCGTAGCCCTTCCGCGTTTAAGGTCATCAAAGACCCGCACCACAAAAACAAAAGGCGATGTCCTTTCGATTGTTTCGTAGTATAGAAGCAGCGCGTCATTGGATGTAAGGTTCAGGAGAACGACTAAATTCGCCGATTCTAAAACAAGAGACCTTTTCGGAGATGAAGCAAAGAAAGCGCAGGGCAGAAATGATATGCTTCCCTGAATCTCCGAACGAGGTGGCGCGCGTCACAAGGGCCTCAGGGGTGTATCCAAGCGCGTCCGTCCGAGGCACGAAGGCCAAGAAGATGATCTCCCCCCTCCGCCTTCGTTCCCCTCGAGCTTGCATGTGTCCCTCTTTTGAGTTTTCTGTGTCCTTTGGAAAAATATCGTTTCGCAAGACGCGCGACGGTGGATCGATAGAACGAGGAACAAAGTCGCATCTTTTTCGTAACTCACTAAAGAAAAAAAGAAACAAATACACAACTTTTTTTTTTCGAAATCTCGACAGCGCGAAAAAAAAAACAACACTAACATAGATGTAGTGTACATTCTGGAGGGTGCGCACGTTGGGAGTGGGTCGTCTGTTTATGTTAAACAATGGGGTGCCGGTATTTCGACGTGTTATCTTGCTTTAATATTTCTAAAAGCCTGCGGCGTTCTTTCTTTGGGCTCGCAGTTCTTTGGCTTATTCTTTGTTTTTTGTTTTGTTTGTTTGTCTTCCAGGTTTTGTGAGCGCGTTGTAAAATGATAAAAAGCGTAAAAAATGTGTTCTTCTCGCTTGCCCGCTGTGCCTGACACTAGGCATTAAAAGAACATTGAAAAAGAAATTGAGTTTGCAGGTGACGATGAATATTTGCTGATATTTTCCGAGGAATGGTAATAGAATAAGGGCGTGAAAACGGACTTCCGATAGTCCTAAACGGATCGACACACCCCAATAATCATTGTGTCAGTGCTGCCATCCTTAATCATGATGTTTAAACCCCGAGCTTGTGAAGGAAATTTGAATATAAATTAGAAAGGTGAGAGGAAAGCGTTATAATCTCAGCTAAAAAAATGTATTTCCTAAAACGCTTTTATATTTACCTCCCAAGGTCGTCTAGAACGGCAAATATACAGGGTTTTTTTTTTTCTTTTTTTTCAGATTTACAAATTTGTGTACAAAAATCCCTGATAGTTACACTTAAGTGGTTTGTGTAGGTGAGTTATACAGCCAGAGGGACATTATGTGGGCAGCAAATCTTTGCGATAAGTCGGCTAATTAATCAAATTTTGCTAATTAACTTTATAATATATATAAATAGATATATGGTTCCAATTAGAAACTCACTGAGCGTCATCGAAAACCACAAAATCAGCTCTTTTTAGAACGACTTGAAGCTCTTGGGAAACTCGGGGCGACGCAAAGTTACCACTCCTGAAGCAGGCGCAAAGCTGGTAGTGCCAAAACGCGAATGATTAGATTATCATCGCGTTTCGCCACTGCCAGCTTTGCGCCTGCTTCACAAGGGGTAACTTTAGTGCGCCCCCGAGTTTCCCATGAGCTCCGATTCGTGCTAAAAAGATTTGATTATCTGGTTTTCGATGACGCTAAGTTTCTAATTGGAACGGTATGTCTATTTTCACTGATAAAAAGTTAATTCACGAACTTTAAATAATTAGCCGACTTATTGGAAACATTATCCACCCACGTAATGCCCCCCTGGCGTATAACTCACCTGCACAAGCCGCCTAAGTGTAACTTATAGGGCTTTTTTTAAACAAACCTGTAAATCTTAGAAAAAAGGTGTATGTACACATACCTATATATATATACAAACAAAAAAACGTTGTTCTCAAGGGGACGAAATTTCTAAGGCAGCTCGTTCCAAACACACGAAGGAAAAAAAAAACAATAACAGAAGGCCAAGGAGGTAACCCGACCGAAACAGTTCGACAAAACTAAACACTTTGACAGGCGTATATACAAAGGAATAGATTCAATAGAACAATCTCACTTGAGATCGCCGGATTGTCCGCATGCGGACGTTCCAGCCCCCCCCCCCCGCCCCTCCCCTCTCTTTAGACACACAAGCACAAACACACACAAAGTTAAACAGTATTATTAGTCGCAAAACAAACAGCAAACCACCGAAAAAGCATGATCAACGCTCGGCGCACTTTCAGTTAAAATGAAACATTTTAGACTGGTTTTTGCATTGAAGCTTAGACTGATGCAATGCGGAGAGCAAGCTCGTCTGCTTCTTGCCCAGGGGTTGCGGTGACGTCAGGACGACGCCGAATTCTGATTGGCTTTGACTGGAAAGATAGTGGGTAGACCTTGAGCTCTACCCACTATTTTGTTTCATCAGCCAATAAGAGCTCAGCGTTCTGACGTCATCGCAACCCCTGTGCAAAAAGCAGACAAGCTTGCTCTCCGCATTGACCGACACATTTATCCGGACCGTTTATTTCACTACACTTTTCAGCCATTATGCTCTCTGAAAACCACTTCTGTTCCCGATCAAGGAACCGTACCACTCGTACATTTCTGAATATGTGTGGCTAATTCCGAATTCAAAATTTTGTTCTTCATGTTACGTTTGCACTCGGTTAGTCAGTAATTAATACACCTTGAAATCTGGCCTATTTATTTCAACCCACAAGCCACCAGTATCTCATATACGGTACACCTAATTCGCAAAACACTGACTTTTTACTGTGCTTTTTTTTTCTTTTTTTACTCCCACTGTGACTGTTTTGAAGGGGTATCAATTTACTCAGCTTGAAATCCGAACTAAAAACCGTGTCAGCACCAAACCTTTTTTTTTTTTCTTTTTTTTAGGTTGTGCGAAATGGTATGAAGCTACGGTATAGCAACTCTCCGGTTCCTCGGAGCCTGGTCCCTCTCTCCACTTTCCCGAACTGCAAGGACATTTGCTTTTTTATGAAAGCGTCTTGAAAGACCCAGAGCCATAGACAGGGAAGAGTTTGGCCAAGAGGCGTGGCCCTCTTGACAGCTCGTCAGCCACGTCACTGACACGTTACGCTAGCGTCGAGGGCATGCCCACTCCGCCATTTTTGTCCTTACCCGCGCCGGACGACTACGCTGCTCTCGGCGACTGCCAATGTATGGTCGTTTTGATTTCTGCTTTTGTCACTGTTTAACGACATTTAATTTCTGCGGTGTTCGTGCGAGAGCCACGTTTAATCAGTTCCACGGTAACCTTGTTTATTCTCCGCCCATACGTGCAGTGACGCTACCCGGTTCATAAAAATTGCTTACGCTCTGTCAGACTCTGCGCTTGGTGTGTCGCGAAATTTCCACTAGAATAAAACGCTCGTTGTTTACAGGTCTAGTTGAGACCGTTCACATTTGTGGTTTTTGATGTCAGGGTACGACGATTTAAATTTCCGGCGCAGTCGACAAGTTCTTGGCGGAATATTTGCGTCAGCGACATGAGATATGAGATATGTGAGATGCGCCCGCGTTTGCTACGAAGTCTACGAAACACGCTTCTATCGAAACTATGGGCGATTGTAAACTAAAATTTGAAAGAGAGCTGAAGCTATTCGCCCGTGATGGTTATTTGCAACATTGCTTCTGAGCAGGATTTCTTCGCAACATGCGCTAAATTACGTGTGTAGCTTGGAGCTATATTTTTTAAATGAGATGATCTCGTCGTGCATCCGTTTTTCTTGCTCCAAATGGGGGCTTTCAGTAATGACAGATATTGTTGTATGCAACGTTTTGAGTGGCAGGCTACGATACAAAATTGTCTTGCTTGGGCGCTAGAGAACGCTAGTCTACTTTAGATCTGGAGACAAAAAACAGGTTTTTTTATACATCAAATATAATTTATTTCAAACCCTCAAAACATGGTCAAATTCAATCCGGTCCTAATTAGACGTTCCAGTTCATCTGCCCAGAACAAGCCCAGAACTTTCTCCAAGTGGCGTGTTTAAAGGGGTACTCCACCGATTTCTTCATGGTCCCCGATTTGCTTGAAATTTTGCTAAACTCGCCAAACAACATCGCCAAAATAGTATCCCAAATATTAGGTCAAAATAAATTTTTTACGAAGTTATTGAATTTACAATTTTGGTCCTCACCGTGTTTTTCAAACTGAAAGTGGTAGCAACGAAAAAGTGACGGCATTGGAAGTGCAGGGGTTCACTCTTTGGACTGTAGAATTTGTTCCCAACTGATTCAAAGCAGTTTCATGGTGTCAAATGAATGCTTGGGAAGCTCGCTCCAGTCCCCGCCCTCCAGCACGGAACAAATGATTGGCATATTCTATTTTTTAGACTGCTCGCCCGACTGGCAAGCTGGCCTTCCACTGACGTCACGGCACTAAAAAAGTGCGGGTATATTTGAATGTTGGTTATTTGTATCATTCTCATTTGTCGATTTCGCAATAACTATTAGGAATTTAGCGATACTAAATAGCGTACCAGAAAGGGTAAAGGCCGGGTAGTCAGAAAATATAGTTAGTTGAGGTAGCTCAAAAATCGCCGGAGTACCCCTTTAATAAGCAACCTATGCTCGAACTTTGCGATTGACTAAATCCGACGCGGCGCAGACATTGACTTGCTGGATGAGCACTTCTTTGCGCTCCTTTTCTGAGCTGCCTTCCGGGTGCTGTCCTTCACATAAACTCGAATCCTGACCCTGCTGAAACGCCTGATCAGCTTTTCTTTGATGTCATGGCTTCAGTGTCCTTCAGTTTTTTCCAGCCATCTGAGCGATTTTGCTCAAACTGCGATTCTTCAAATTGTGCCTAGAAACATATAATTTATTGTACCTAACAATGCCCTATAATTAACATCCACATGCACAGTTACTTCGTGCACATTAACTCCAGGACAACATACAACTTTCAGTTTATTTGGCAGTTACTAGTTTAAACAGGGCTGTCATAACCAGGGCCCCTTAGGAGTAGCAGATAGTCAACATCAGAAATGAACATAATTAGAATTAGCTTCACCGTTTTGCTTTGTTTGATTTAAATTCCATATGCTCGTACATCTTGATGCAACAAACAAGGGCCGTAGTTTTAGTGATCCCACATGCTTATCTTGATTGCAACGAACTATAGTTATGTTTCACTTTTCTTGAGTTGAGTCAAAGTTTGAACCGCACTTATGACCAGATCAATGCTATTGACAATTATTTATAAATTTGTACCGTGCGTGATCGTATCTGTAAAAAAATCTTAATTTACATGGGGAGTTGTGGAATAAATGAAAACATTCTTACCTCACAAAGCCGGAAACCCGCCGTCGGCGCCCACTTGTCGCGCTCTATTTCTATTAGCCAAACTTTCCGTCGTTTTTTTCTCGCAATAATAGACAAGCGGACGCCGTCACGGCTGCTGTTAGAGCACCAAACCGCACAGCAACAAACAATTTTCGTCTTGGAAGTGAAAATAAAAGCTCAGCCAATCAGGAGCCGGTAAACCCCCAGCGTAGCCTACGCGCGCGGATAAGAACAAAAATAGTGGATAGGAGCGTGTCGTGTGCAGCGCGTTCGTCGTTGCCGCGCGGTTGCTAGGGCTAACGTCATTGCCGGTGGGAGGAGTCAAGGGTGCGCCTGGGTTCACCGAGGACAATAGATGGCCAAACTCTTTCTCTGTCAATGGCTCTGAATAGACCTATTTTTTAGTCTCTTTCATTGCTTCTGTGACGTAATCTAGACAAAATAATCCCGGACAAAATGCACCCCCCCCCCCCCCCCCCCCCCCCAAATCGACCCGGTCAAAATATCCCCGGACGTAATGGTCCCAGCGCAAACCCGGACAAGGCGGTCCAAGGTAGATTTCCGGTATAGTTTGCTTGCTCTTTAGAGGTAAGTCGATTGTTTGTACAATTGTTGCAAATTGAACCTAGAGAAGAAACGAACGTTCTATCTGCTGAATACTTGAGTTACGAAAGGTTAACCTTTTCAAGTTTATATATTTAATTTAAAACACGCTGCGTGTCACTAGCTTACCCATGGAGAAGGGGAAACTATGCTCTACACCAACGAGCTGCTCTGACTTCAGGCAGCTGCGGCGGCGCTGCTGTCGACGCTGCGCATGCCTATCACTTGACGCGGATCTCGTTCTTGCGCATGCGCAGTGCCCACACGTGGTGTGGGCAGAGGAGAACTTGTTTGGGAACAGCGTGTAGAACTTTCGAAGTTATTTGCAACTTGTGACCAGCGTGTCTATAGAATCACATGTATAACGTGTCTCACGAAAAGAAAATATACTGGGTTTTCTTCACCGCAAAAATTAACGGCATATCGCCGAACGCTCGGTCCCTGCCCAAATGTAGCGCTTGGGGTCCGAACCAGACGAAAAAAGTTTCAAAATAAACCTTTATTTTCTTTTCTCAAGTTTGAATTAATTTTAACAATGTCAATGTGAAAATGGGGCCCATCCTTGGTAACTAACGCCTTTCAGCGTCACGCATTTCAGTGCTCTGTCGTCTGTCATTTTCTGAATGAAAATTTTCGAAAATCACTTATAACGCTTTCATAAAATAACGGTTCGTTCTGAAAATTTGGCACCGAATTCGGACCTCCAGAGCTAGATTTGGGTGGAGAGCAAGCCTACAGCGATGCGTAGTTCTTTTCGCAATAAAAACAACAAAGAAGCTCTATTTTTTTCTTGTTTGTTGTTAGGGGAGGTGGGGCAACCAGCCAATAAGTTCTCCGTAGGTAAGGCGTAATTGGAGGCACCCCGTTATTACATTCGTCTTTTCTTTTTTTAAGCAACATCAAGTTTCCTCGTTTCTTATGTTTATTTCGCTCGTCCGTTCTTTTCCCGTTTTTTTTTCTTCGTTGCAGCGCGTAGAGATTAGTAAAGGTAATCCAATTTATTGGTGCTCTGGTAATTAATCCTGATGAGTCTGCTCATTTATAGTTCACGCACAAACACGCACCCACTTTATTGCCCCTTCGCTCGTCCTCCTTTTCATAGTTCTACTTTTTGCCTTCATGCCTCTTTCTTTCTCTTTCTCTCTCTCTCTCTCTCTCTCTCTCTCTCTGCGTCGTTCGACTCAGAGTGCGCCGTTTCCTAAACCCCTGTTCCCTGTCAATAAACATGCCCATCCTCCTTTGAATCTCGAGGTTGTTACGAGGCGTCACATCTATATACACTCGGCGGGCAACATTTCTTTCAGTCAAACTCGCGATCATCTTTCACGACATTGAAGTACAAACGACGGATTTATGTGAAATTAATCGCGTTTTCCCCGTTCTCTGGATGCAATTCCAGACAAACTTTTCATTCCTGTTGAATATACTTGAGAGTAAGAATCTTTCCTGTCGTGTATTGTGTGCGTGTTCGCCACGCATGGTGAACACAACCTTTGGCCCAGGCAGCGGCGACTTGGTGCAACCGGAGACGCCAGTGGGGGAGAGCGAGCCACGGAGAAGAAAGTGACGCCTGCGCGAAAGAACAGACTAAGCGCGGTCGCAGACCGAAGACGCCTCTCAACCGAATGTAATCTATCAGTTAAATAAATGTATCCTGCATTATCCTAAATTATCGGTACATCACAATGGCGACGAGGATGGGATCTATGCGACAAAGACGGATATAAACAACTGAGCGGCATCGGAACAAAGGAGACAGCGGTAGCGTGAGTGACGCCCCATCTCAAATCTAAAGAATGCCTCGTATCGGGAAAATTGAAGAGTTTGATCAGAAATCGGAACCATGGTCTTCGAACATCGAAAGGATGGAAGTGCTCTTGTCTGCGAACGACATTCTGGAATCAAAGCGAGCCGATGTTCTTCTCTCTATCGTCGGACGAGAAATGTACGGACTGATACGGAACTTGGCGACGCCTGCCAAACCAAGCACGAAGACGTACGTACGGATTGTTCAACTGGTGCAGAACCACATCGACCCGAGGTCTTTTGGCGGCGCCTGCCAAAGACGACAAGACGATCCAGCTCCTCGAAGAGTAGCTGAATCGTCTTGCGAAAGAGCACATAATCGCTCCAGTGATGAAAAGTGAGTGAACGACTCCAATCGTTCTAGGGATAAAGGCAAATGGACAAGGGCGCATGTCCCACTCAACCAAGCCGTGAATCCAGATAGATACCCACTACCAAAGACTGGAGATCTCTTTCTGAAGATTGTCCATAGGGAGAATTTAACCAAGCTGGGTTGCAAACAAGCCTACTACCATATCCACCTAGTGGAAGAGTCAAGAAATCTCACTGTGGTCAACAGACACAAATGACTCTATCAGGTGAACAGAGTGCCATTTAGAATAACCCCAGCATCTGCTATATTCCAACGCGCAATCGAAGCACTCTTTGGGAACTTGCCGTACACAGGTGAAATTTTAGGATGACATTGTGTTAACTGGCAAGAACGATCAACATCATTTGCGGAAGCTGGACATCGTACTGCAAAAACTAAAAAAAAACTGGCCTTCAATTGGGCAAAGAAAAATGCTGCTTCATGCAGGACTCCATCGAGTACCTAGGGCATGTTGTAGACAAACAAGGGATCCACCCAAATCCCAAGAAGATGGATGCGATCCTACAAGCGAAGACGCCCAAAGACCAAAAAGAACTCGGAGCATTTCTGGGGCTCCTGAACTACTACGGGAAATTCATCAGCAATGCAGCCGACATCCTACATCCCTTACATGAACTGCTGCGAAAAGATCAAAGGTGGGAGTGGTCGAGACCATGCCAGAGAGCCTTCAACGAAGCGAAGAAGCAACTCACCAAGCAGAGCAAGTCTGCTAGTGCACTATGACCCTGCACTTCCTCTGGAAATGCACTGTGTCGCATCCAGCCATAGCATTGGTGCACTACTTCAACATGTACTACCCAACAAGCAACGGAGGCCGATCGCCTTCATGTCAAGAACGCTTTCTAAAGGTGAGCGAAACTACTCTCAGATTGGCAAAAAAACGCTGAGTCTAGTTGAGGGCGTAAAGAAATTTCACCAGTATTTGTTTGGACGCCACTTCACGCTGTGGACGGACCACAAACCCCTGGTATCGATTTTCAATCCCTGCAAAGGAATCCCAGGCAGGGTTGCAGCGAGAATGCAGCAATGGGCAATAATCTTGTCAGGGTATGGCTTTGACATAAAGTACGTGTTGACCGATAAGAACGTGGCCGCAGACACGCTGTCGAGACTCCCAATGTCTGACAAGGGCGCTACAAAATCAGAAACTACAAGAATGGACGAAATCAAATGTCTCCATCTAAAAAACTTTCAAGCACTGCCACTGACACATAAGCAGATCAGCAGACAGACACGAAAGAACACCGTGTTGTCTAAAGTTTTAAGACTCACCATGGATGGATGGCTGGAACAAGTGAATTGTGAAGACCTCAAGCCTTACTTCCGTCGCAGAACAGAATTAACCGTAGAGCTCGATTGCTTAATGTGGGGAACACGCGTCGTCGTACCCTCTAGGTACCGAAAAAACGTTTTGAACGACTTGCATCAAGGTCATGCGGGAATGACACAGATGAAGGGACTGGCACGACACTACGTGTGGTGGCCGCTTTTGGATCATGACGCTGAAACGATGGTCCGAAGTTGTCGGCCGCGCAAGGAAGTGAGAAATGAGGCACCTTTACCGTCTTATCTCTATGTTTCTAATAACAATGCACAAATTAAATTCATTTTTGCACCCACAGTCAAGGCAGTGCATCGACAAATGACCGTCACGCTGTCCGCTCACTTTTTGGTTGTTTTCGCACAGTCTGTCATTCAGACATCTTCCCGTCTGTCCCATGTACTTTTTACCGCACGTCAGCGAAATCCCGCTGACGTGCGGTAAAAAGTTAATTTATGTTTTATTTTGTATTAAGATATGTTGTCCTTGTCAAAGCGAGTTGGCACATCGATCCACCTTAAAACGCATTATCTAATGGGTCTCTCAGGTTGCAGGGGGGTGTACTTGACCGGCTTGATGGTTTCACTTGTGAGTCAATTTCAAAATAGGTATTGGAAACTTTGGCTTTTCCTGATTCCCTTTGCCGACTCGGATATGACGTTACCAAATGCTCTACACCTGCTAGACTCGGGTGAATATCGGGTCAACGGTGCTCATCGGCCAGATGAAACACGAACGGCACCCGCTCGTGAGCTTTCGCCCGCGCGAACGCCCTTGCCAATAATCTGGAAACATAATTTGTCATAAGTAACCACCAGAACCCACCGTAAGATGAAGAAGCAAACATCCTCGTGCATACCATGGTCTTTTCTTTGTGGTGACCCAGTTTCGAATGGCTTTTCCGTTCGTGCTGCGTGCACACCTTGTTCCATTGAAATCTAACTTTCCCAATAATTAGGGTGAATCGCAATATTATTTCTTATAACTCAAGCACCTAAATTTATATTTGTTGAAAACAGGCTACCTCAAATTCCGGCAGCACTTCATTTAGTGCTAATACTTCGAAGGTTAATCGTTCAATCTAGTTAATTGTTTGCCCTTGATTACATTTTATTTGTGCCTTGTTGTTCGTCACACTCAAAAACGTGCCAAGAGAAACATTCCTTCATCAAAAAAATTTTTTTGTTAGATTTCGTTTTACTGTACAGATTTATATTCGTTTAAATATATGTTCTCAAGCTTCCAGAGAATTAAAAAAAAATTGTCAAAGCTAAACAAATGCGATTTGTGCAAGAGACTTATAGGGAAAGGGAAACACAATACTAGTTCTAGTTGCAACGATAGTTCGGGTAATTAACTAAAACGTGTAAATTGCCTTTAATAAGTGAAGATAAACCTGGGGCTCTAATTACAAACTTGCTAAGCGTCATCAAAATCTTCTATGTTGGTCAATTTTAGAAAAAAAAAACAAAAAAACTTGTAGTGCGTGGGAATCGCGGTGGTGCGCTAAAGTTACCACTCCTGCGACAGGCGCAAACTGCGTCCGCGCGGTTTTTCTGTCGGTTATCAACCGCGTTTTCGCAGAGCCAGCATTGTCCCTTTTGCATGAGTAGCGCACTACTTTTGCATGAGTAGCGCACTTTAGCGCACTACCGACCTTCTCGCGCGCTCGAAATTTTTCTTAGATTGATTAATTTCGATGACACTCGGCAAATTTCTAATCGGAATCCTGTCTTTATTTTGAGTAATTAGTGAATTAATGAACAAATGTAAGTTAATTATCTGACTTATCGCGACGATTAGCCCTCGGTATTACTATGCCCCCCTCGCCGTACATCTTGAGGAGTCACCTGCACAGACCCCATTAGTTTAACTTTTATGGCTTTTTTTTTTTTTACAAATCTGTAAAGCGTAAGAAATGCACAATTATGGCGATAGCTGCGATACAGCTCACGGTGAAGTCGTTGGGCAACGGCGTCGCGTTCACGCACCGTGTGTGCTTGAACAAAATCTTTCAGAAAAATTGCTCATCTTCTTTCTTTTCATTTTGTTCCATACGTTTTTGTTTCTTTTTTTCTCCGTAGCGCTTGAAGGCGCGTCTCCCGGCACTGACAGTGCTACGACATTTTATTATAGAAGCTTTGTAGCAGCTTTGCATGGGCGCCGCCATAACCGACCTTCGTGTTTTCTGTTATTTTGATCAGAGCCGTATATGTAAGAGTTTGGCCAAAGTGTAGGAAACAAATCAGGAGGCGCCATTGGCCGAAAGCGGACTGGGCGTGCTCGAAGGCGTCTTCACAAATTCGATAGTGGCCAATCAGGAGCCGGAAATAATACTCTGGTGGCGGTCGCGCCCGAGTAACTGAAAATATGGCGCGCGTGATGTTTCAATCACGGTCATCCAAAAAAACCATGGTGGAAAAGGGCGACTAGCGGAACGAGCGACCTAATCCTTACGCCAGGCGTCGAGGGCCGGGAATCTGCTGTCCGAGTGGTCACATTCTGCGCTCTATCCGAGCAAAACAGAATTGAGCGGCCACATTCGTCTCTTACATTCTTCTGCATGATCATGATCCAAACATCACGTGCACCCTATTTTCAATCATGAAGGGTTACTATATTTAGCTCTTACGCGCCTATTAAAACCACATACTTATAATTAAAACTGTTTCTCGCTACCACCGCTAGGGGATTCTTTTCGGCTTCTGGTTGGCCAAGAGTGCATATCAAGCCATCTTTCTACGTCTGGTGCACGCCCTGGCTCTGCCCGCGCTTCCCATTGACTAATCTCTCTCTATATACACGGCTCTGATTTTGATCACTTCACTCTATCAATACCAAAGCAGAAGCACTAATCTGGACACTTGGCGAACAAGTCGGCGAGAGATCTGGCGGCCGTGATTGGCCGATGCCGCACTTGACCTTGGCGCGTGCAAATCATAGCCGCCGGATCTTTCGCCCACTTTTTCGCCAAGTGTCGAGGACAGGCTATTGCCATTTAAGATTCGACTGTGCCCTTGTCCGTAGCATTGACCTTTGTGGAGGCTCGTCAACGCCCGCCTAAGTGGCTTGGTATATCTATAAAGCGAGACAAAAGTCAGCAATGGCATCTGTAATCTGGCGCCTGTGCGAAGCGACCAAAGCTATTTTTCTTCGTTACTGAACAGTTATTCCAGCAACACAATCAAGAAGCATTTATTCGATGCTGATGACTACACTATGTTAACAGACTCTTCTAATAGTTCTTTTACCAGTGGTGTTAAAGAATTAAGAGAGAAAATTATACCAGTAGAAACAAAAAAATAACGCTCCCAAGTTCAGTAACAAAAACTCGGCATATTTTCCTCTAATGTGTGAGGATGATATTGTAACCATCCTGAATTCTATGTTTCTAACAAAGTCACCAGGTACAGACAAAATACGTGTGTGAGATTGACGTTACAATATAGATAATCTAAAACAAGTATTACTTAAAATAATTAACGGTACCCTTACTACAGGAAAAATTTTAAAAGAGATAAAAGTGGCAGTAATTAGACTTTTTTACAAAGGCTGTAATAAAAAAGATTTAGGGAGTTACCGATCGATATCAATATTGCCTGAAATTTCGCGTATCATGTAAAATGAGTTCAGATAAATATGAATGCCTTCTGTGGAAATCTTTTTCTTATTACTGATTCGCTGTATGGTTTTCGCAAAAATAAAAGCACAACAGCACTTTTGAAGGATTTTTCGGACTGCATCAACGATGCATTAGATAACAATAAAATTGCTCGGGCCTTATTCCTAGATTTATCGAAAGCTTTTTATACCATCGATCATGCGTTACTTTTAGAAAAAAACTTGAAAGAATGGGCTTTAGAGGACCATTTTATGATTTTTTTCCATGACTACCTCACAGACCGATTTCAATTGGTGAAAATATAAAATTGTGTAAGTACTAAAACTAGGGATCAGTGAGATGTACCTCAAAGGAGCACTTTGGGCCCGTTGCTGTTTAATATTTACAAAAATGAGTCAATTCTTTTACCGCTGCAGTCTAGAATCTTCTTATATGCAGACGATACGGTTCTGCTATTACCATATGACATATACAAAAACGCAATTCCAATATTTCAAAAGGACGTAGACATTGCAGTGCTTTTCTGGCAATATTATTTCAGTAAATAACAACAAAACGAAACTTATGTGTTTCCGCAATCCCCATAAACAGGTGAAGCTTACGGCAGGCATTTATTTAAATTCGGGGCATGGCAACTCTTGCAAAAGTATAGCACTTCCATACGAACAGTCTGTAAGTACTTAGGGATATTTTTTGGCAAACATATATTATGGAACGATCACATAAAATTTATTAAAAAAAAGGCTTCGCATAGTATAAGCGTATCTTTACCGGTTAAAGAGCGTTAGTGGTATAAATGTTCGTAAAACTTTTTATGGCCTTAGGAGAGTCGATCTTGCGATACGGTATTACTGTTTCTGGTCAATCTGCAGGAAATAAAGAACTAGGAATAGATAGACTACTTAAACAGATTGCGAGTAATGTTACTTAGGGAACCAGATATAATAACCTAGTAATAGATATGAAAATGAATGAACTAGATATAATGTCTTTCTACTAAACTGTATGAATATGTAATATTAACACGGCACTACTACGATAAGATATCGAACATTGTGGTCAAAAAGAGAAAACTGAGATGCACTGAAAGGTACGTAATACCCAGAACATTTACGAACTACAGAAAAAAAAATAAAACGGCATGATATTCCTTCCCTTTTTAATAAATTAGCCGATAATTTGATTAGTATATCATCCATGCGAACGGCAAAGCAAACTCTTAAAAAAATGGCGTCTAGAGTGTAAAACCTGATTTACCTGTTGTTTAGTGTGCTTTTTCCTGAATTATTTTTGTGTTACGCGATGTTGCTTTTTCAATTATTGTCTATTACGGTATGTTTCACGTGAGGTCGTTCGGTGTTTAGAATTTGTTTGTATTTCAGTGTTCAGCGATTTGTCTGATTTTCATGCGGAGAGTAGTTTCATTTGCATGGCGCAAATATTGCTGTGTTTTACAATTCTGTTTAATTTCTTTATTTCTAGTGTTACACGTAATACTCTGTTCTATTCCTTTTATTCGTTAAGGTTTTGGTCTGTCTGGTCCGATGAACAAGCAGCCTTCTTTGCTTCTTTGGGCCAATTACTGTAAGTGTTGTTTTTTTCAAAGGAATAAAAAACATTAATATTAAACATTATTACTGAAAATGGGCAAAAGGGCTCCATTTTCCACTGAATTTCTTTGAAAATCATTTATAACTTTTAAAATAAAGAACGATCTTTTTTTTAACTTTGGCATTTTGTTCGGACTGTTAGCGCTCCATTTGGGCTCTAGTGCCAAATAAGTAGCGTTCACAGTAACAGAGTTCCGTCGAACAACCAGCACACGAAGAGCCACTTCCTTATCTCGGACGCCTCTCTCAGCAGCTGGAATCCGGTCTCATTAAGACGGCCGGGAACGAGGAAAAGAAATTAAGCGCCCGGGTCGTCAATTACTCTCCCTCTGTGTTGTCTTCTTTTATTGGGGCGCTGCGCGGGGAAAAAGAAAACAGCAATCCCCCTTTATTTCAAATTATTCCGCTAGGAGTTTTTCTTTTTCTCTTTTGTTTCTATTGCAAAGTGGTATTTATTGTTAAATGGCGTACGCTCTTATTTTCTGCCTCTTAGTTTGTGACAAATGACAACAGAAACAGTAGCCATCTTGGCCTATAATGTATACTTGGTCTTCGAACATGAGAGTGTCGTAGGAGTTACCAGAAGGAAACCGCGTTCATATGCAATGCCCAACGTCACCTCCGGAGCCAGTTTCCACTTACATACTTTCCATTTACCAAAAATGATTACGGCACTGTAACTACCACACAAAAAGCCTCTTTTCGTCGAGGATATACAGAGAGTTTCTCAAAATGCGGTTCAAATCCCTCCTGTGAAAAAGTACACATCGCACAGAAAAGAGTTTGATGTTCGATTGATTTCGTCAAAGGAGCCTATTTAGCAAAGTTAATAACGTCGTTCAATATAATTACGTTCTTGACTACGTTTTAGTAATCAACAGAAAATCAGCGCTATTTAGAAAAATATAGACGCTTTGCGACAGCTGTGCATGTGCGCCGCCATAACCGACCTTCACTTTTTGTTTCTTTATTCTGTTCATTTCCTTTCATCGTAACCACTACAGGACGGGTTATGGCCATTTTAGATTCTACTGAGTTGATCTCCCCAACATAGGCCTTCGTGGAGGCTCGTCATCGCACGATTCAGTGGCTCAGCGCCTCAGTAAGACAAGAGAAGGTCAGCGATGGCAGCACCTCCTAGACAGCAAAGCCTGCGCGTTATATCACATGACCTCACGTCCGGAAGGCTGGCACGGGCGGAGATTGGATGCGAGTGCCGCGTCAGCGTTCGCCGTGAGGCTCGTTTCCTATCATAGTCCCACGCGAACGCTGACGCGACACTCGCATCCAATCGGCGCCCGTGACGGCCTCCCGGACGTGACGTCATGGGACGTAACGCGCAGGCTTTAAAGCTGTCTAAGAGGTGCTGGCAATGGCGGCTGTAATATGGCGCGTGTGCAAAGAGTCAATATGGTACGCGGAGCATTTTACAACGTTCCGAGAAGAAGAAAAAAAAAACACTCAGGACTGAGAAAGCGAGCGCGTTGTAATTGTGAATACTTCCCATAGAAATAATAAAAATACCGAGGACGTTCACGGACAATAACTATCGGAAATGTTTGGGTTGTCCGTAAACGTCCACCGTATTTTTTTTTTCTTTTTATTTTAAACACTGAGTTCGCTTGAGCACATTTTTGAGTTTCGGTTTTCAATAGCAGCGCGTCTTTGTGCCAGCGGTCCTACTACCCGTGGCCAAAGCGCATCTAATGCCTCGCCTCCGTCATAGAAGAAACGGAAGTTGACTTGAGCCAGCGAGATAAAACGATGTGCTGTTCAAATGACAATACAATATTTTTTGTTTCTTTTTAGGTACACCTCTGTCATATCGAAAATGTACAGGAAACCGAAACTTCAAAAAGCATCAAAATAATGTTTCTCTTTGTTTGTATCCTTTTTTAAGAGGAGGGGGGGGGGGGGGGGGGGGAGGGAATGACCCTTGGGCCTGAGGACAGCTGAGAAAATTATAATCTCAAAACTTTGGGTCGGTGATTGTCCCCTCTGTTCCTAAATTGCTGGGTTAAATTGTGTACGTTGTACCATACACGAGTTCTCCTGTAGCCTGTATTTAACCTAATTTTTACCGTCTTTAAATGTACAATTATCTCAATAAAGGAAACCTAGACTTGGGAAATACACAAAAGATGGAAAAGCTTGTACCACGGGGTTAACCGAACGAACCTTGTTGGGTATGTTTTTTGTTTTTTTTTAGATATTGTCAGCTGTAACTGTGGCTAAATTGTTATATTTTATATATTTATTTTAGAGCGCAGCTATTAGGGGCCCGTTTCCGGCTTGAGTGGCGTCGGCGTAACCACGAGGTCACGTGACCCCCCCCCCCCCCCGAGGCAACGTGACCTCAAGGAGTCACCTATCCCTCAGTACGCTTCCATCCTCCTCCTCAAGAGCTGTGCTCTAACCGGCGCTACAGGGAATTGTAAACGGCTTTCATTCTTTTATTGTACACAAGGCAATTATTCGTCACAAAAGACACAGGAGCGAGCTGGGATGAAAACTAAATGAAGTGATTTGTGTTATACACGCTTCCTACCAAAAGTAACTAAATATATCGCTCCCCGTTTGTCCATCACAAAGTAAGGAAAATACTTTACTGGTCCTTTTCCCGAAAATAACTACGTCTTATCTCGTTACCAAACAAAGTAACTAGATACTTTTGACACGTTTCTTGTAACCCATTCGACACAAGTATAGTGGTTTGCAGTTAAACCGATCAGATCAGGAAAGTGCACCACGGCAATGTGCCTTTCATCTATGTGAATGTGTTTCCTTGTATTTTAGCCTGAATCTGAGCTCTTATTTACCATTCAACCAAGTGTAAAAGTGCCGCCGATTATCATGGGTCAATCATGATCGATGGCGGCGACTGTGAGCAAAAAGAAAGTAAAGAAAAAAAAATGTGCTCGCCGGAAGGGAAGAGAGATTTCGCTATACCTCTCTTCACGCCTTCAGCCACCATTTTGCGGGCAGCACCCAAGCACCGAATCCTCCCTGCGTCTATTGAACATACTTCTGGTGGCTCTTGATTGCGACCGCGTTTTCTCTGCAGAGTAGGCTCAATAGCAACTAGAAGACAATAACCGCTCCTAACGCAATGATTAGTGGATTCCCAGTCCACCCCAAGCGGCAAACTTGCACAAGCTCGGCGAGATTCGCCGCACAACTGGCAGACGGCAACGCGCTTCTTGGCGCCAGCGCTGCGCTCGTTGTGATACGCCGCAAAACGCGCTGGCGGCGGTGCCGACGCGAGCTAGGCGCCACTGCGTGGATTCAGGTGAAGTTTGGATCCTAACCAGTCTCTTCCATACCCTCGCTGTGCAGGCTGCTCCCGTCGCGCAAGCGACTCCTCGTTGCGGTCGCAGGCCTCGCAGCGGTCTGGGGCGTCGGCCAGGAGTGGCTCGGTGTCCAAGTCCGGCGCCAGGTCGGCCTCCGGGGTGGGCGCCCACAGTCCCGGGGGTACCACCACCGGCAGCAGCCGAGGCAGCGGCGCCCACGAAGCTGCCCGCAGGACCTCGTCGTCGCCGCTTGAGGGCAACGGCGCCGCCTCCACGGGCGCCGGAAGACAGAAGCAGCCCATCACCAGGCCCCTGAGACTGCACCTGTCTCAGGAACTGCGCAGCAAGGCGAGTCCTTCTTGCGGGGCAGAGAACGAAGGAACGGCGAGATATTAGTTCATATAGGCGGTACAGATACGTCCTATACATGTTTACGGGATGGATACGTAGAAAGTTATAGGGCGAGTAAGTGCGCCAAAGTGCATTCTTGGCGCATTTAAGCGTAAGGGGGAGCACGCCAAATGCCAACACGAGGAAGCCAAGCTAACAGTCATCGGTTGAGGCCGGATGTAAACAAAAGCACGTCGGCGCGTTTGGGGGATAATCAAAAGCACGATGTGTGCAAGGAGCAGGGGAACTTGCACGCTGTTTGGACGTTCGTAAGTACGGCCTCTGGGCATCGCCATCTTGCTACTGGTGTGGGTAGATCGTCTGATAAATGCTGGTCCCGATACTTCACTATCAGACGATCTACCTACAGGAGCTGCAAGATGGCGGCGCCCAGATTCCGTACTTATAAACGTCTATACATTGTGTCACCTTAAGTCCAGACGCAACCGATGCAACGAGCTGATGGGAACACTCTGGCTGTGTTCCAAATATATACCCAAACGGATCCGAGTTATTCCGGCGGATCGTGTCACGTGACAGCACAGATTGAATAACGCTGGACGCGGGTAGGTTTTAGAACGCCAAGGGTACAAAACCCTTACCCTGGAGTAAGATCGAGTTAATTTTGGAACACGGCCTGTGACAGCGTCAAAAGCACATCATTATGGTGTTTGTCGTGTTCCTGCACGTGTCGTAGACGAAAACAAAACTAGTGACTCGCGCTTTTGACGCAAATTGATTGCTTCTATTAGCTCGTGTACCAACTTAAGCTGAAACGAAGTATAGTAGATCTTCGGGAAGCCCGCAGAAGCTTCTAGGCAGCCAGGAATGTGCACTCGAGGAAAGAATCCAGCGAAGCATTTTTTAAGGCGGTCAATCTTTCCACAAAAATAATCTATTTTTCTTTGTGTCTATATCCAATGAAGCAACAAGAGCGTGCCGCTCCCACCGAACGTCGGCCGTTTGCGCGAATAGCGGTAATCAACATCCGGCTATTTGGCCTCGCCATAGACCCCTTCAAAAGTGCGCGGCGTTTAGTGACCACTCCGGCAATTACACGAGTCTGTCATTGGTTGGCCGCCCACTTTCAGCACGTGTATTTGGTCACGAGTGCTGTGTCAGCGTTCGCAGAGGATTCGAATTCAATCGCGCTTTGCGCCTAAGAAATGGCGGCCGCCAACATTGCTCGATGGCGTTTTTAAAAGGGTTTATTCTTGATGGCGCTGTTCTCCTAGGCTGGGCAATCCTCGGAATCGCCCAACGCTCGAAGGAAGTGGTTCTCCTCGTCGCCGACAGATGACGCGTGCGTGTACACTCTCAGAAAAAAGGGTATACTTATTCTCAAAAAGGATACACTCTCAGAAAAAAGGGTATACATGTTCTTACACCCCTTCTCGCATATAGAGCACCCCAAAACTTCAGTTCGCCGTACAGCGCGCTGACGTCGAACAGACGGCCTCAACCTTTACGAGGTCCTTGAGAATGGTGAGATATATCTCATGAAACAACTAAAGTACGTATCAAAGACCACAAAATTTGAAAAAAAAAAAAGACACTGGGGTTTTGCAGTAATGCCAAGAAAACCCCGATAAATTGTTTTTGTAATCAATAACATGTACATTAGTTATAGTAATATGTTGTACTACTCGTCTGTCAAGCCGCCTGTGAAAGCTGGGAACGTCGTTTTGACATCAGCGCGGCTGTACGTCCAATTGAAGTTTTTGGGTGTTGTATATGAGACAAGGGGTGTAAGAATACACTATATTTTTTAGAGTGTATAGTCCCAAGCAGAGCCCTCTATAATGGCGAAGCCTTTCGCCCGCTAAAACAAGCTAAAATTTCGATAACACAAAATGAAAAAAAAAATTGTTTTGCCACTCTATTTACGTGCGCTAGTCCAAATTTGCGGTTAGTAGTTGTATTATATATACAACTTCTTGTACTCTGAGATTTTGCTATGCCTGCAATTGTCAATATATTCAAGCACCGGCCATCCTTTATTGATCTCCAAAGACGTAACTTACAAAAAAGCTTTATTTCTTTCGGGTTTAAACAAAATTAAGCTTTCTCGAACAAATATTTATCTGTCGATTGAGCGCAGTGGTTCGTAGCGCCTCTTCTAGATGCGCCTGTCACGGCACTCAATTTTTGCGGTGGTCATTTTTGAGACCTAATATTCAAAGTATTGAAAATTAATTTTTCACAGAAGTGGAATAAGTTTCAGCTCATATCATTTTAAGAGATCGTAGCAGATTGGTAAGTTTGAGCTTCTTACTACATTTGCAGCACCAAAAACACACAATAGCGATAATCACACTTATTACAATGGTGGGTCACAGCATACCTCGCGTGCCTGTCCAGGGTGGGTTCGAAATTCGATAACACATGCCTCCTCTGGATTCCACCGCAGGTTTTCTTACTTCCAACTGTGGTTGCTGGATTGTCGGCATCTTAAAAAGAGTGCCAAACTCTCCCAGTGTAAAACGTTAGGGTCCCAAGTTGAGCTGGTCCCAAACCGCATGCTATTGCGGCTTCGTTGGATTAGCCCACGACCAGATGTGAAATGAAGTAGACCGCCAAGTTATTCACCGGAGCACCATTGGCAGTAGCTCGTGTTTTAATGATAAATGTACGTCTGGGACATCAAAATCTGTCTACCGCGAATACAACTTAGGGACCTCCATCTCCTTTTATAACGCTTTATGGTACCAGTTGTATGCTATGCCGAAAAAAGCCAACATTTAAACTAAAGGTTTATACGACCAGGATACTGAAGTATTGTTGCCAAACTTGTCTATACTCTCGGCTTAGCATCCTCAAATCGGGAGACCCGCAAACGAGGAGGTCTGACGGATCATGGTAATTCAAACCTGTAGATGAGACCTGCTGTGAGTGCGCTAGAAGCTGAGGTAATTCATAGCTCTATGTATGACAGATGGGCTCGCTTTTTTAAAACGAAATAAAGACGGCAAGAAAATTGCACGCTAGTTGTTGAGACAACATGAAGTTGCTCTAACCTTGAATGGCGGCACGCTGGGGATGAAACATTTAGTAAAGGAAAAGCGTGTGCTAACATGTTTTTTTTTATGCACATGTAAAATCGGATATCAACACAAAGTAATTGCGCAAACCAGGTGGTGTAAATCTAACATAATCACGAAAAGCCCCGAAGCTTCGTGTTTGTTTTGTGCCTTAGAAGTATGATTCCGTGTTTACGGAGTTGATTTCTCGTAAACTTCAGAGGGCGTCTTTCGGAGTTTATTTTTCGCTGTAAATTCCGGGTTTATTGGAGTTTATATTTCGTAGTATTCAAATGTTTTTAATTTCAAAAATTAACTTATTGCGTTCCTAACTTTTTTTTTATTCAGATCAAAATAAATGAAGTCCGGATGCCATGACCCGTTGCCTGAAGAAACCTTGACGAGCTAAAAAGCAATTTCCATAAGTCAGTGGTTCGAGATTTCAAAGAAAACTGACGTGCCAACTCCTCACGACCACTGGCCCTGTCGCCTTACAAAATGAATTTGACATACACTGTCTCTTTTTTTTTAATTTTTATATTGTCGTTGTGACTTTGAAATTCAGAGCTTTCGAGATAAAATCTAATTCACAAAAACCTTTCTGGTGAGTGCTTTTCAATTTTTTTTTTTTTTATTTATTCGAGAACACAGAACCCTACTTGTGAGCAATATATTACGATAAACCCCTAGTCTCGGGATTTTTTATTGTTTGTATTTAGATGATATTACTTTATTTTTAATAGATTCTTTGCACACGCGCCAGATTACAGCAGCCATTGTTGAACTTCTCTTGTCTTACCGAGATGGGGAGCCACTAAAGCGGTCGTTGACGAGCCTCCACAAAGGCCTATGCTGGGCAGAAGGACATCGTAGAATCAAACATGGCAATGATCTGCACTGCTAGGGTTTGATGAAGTGTAGTAAACGCAATAAGAGGAAATAAAAACTGAAGGTCAGTTATGGCGGCGCCCATGCACAGCTGCTACAAAGCGTCTATAGACGCTTTCAAGCAGCTGGGCATGGGCGCCGTCAGAACCAACCTTTATAGTTTTTGTTCCATCTTATTCCGTTCGCTCCACTTCATCATTACCACAGCAGGACAGGTTATTGCCATTTTAGATTCTACGGTGTCCTTCTGCCCAGCATAGTTCCTTGTGGAGACTCGTCAACGACCGCTTCAGTGGCTCGGCCTCTCGGTAAGACAAGAGAAGGTCGGCTATGGCGGCTCAATCTGGCGAGCACTATAGGCCAAAAGCAAAATTCGTGGCAGCTATCATCATCATGCCATCAGGAGCCGCCATATTGGGGGATTTCGACATCTTCCAGTTGTGGACAAGGCGCATCTGCATTTAACTCGGTTTTCATGATATTAGGACAATTTATTTTGTACTCCATAAATTGCTCTTCAATATCGGTTCAAAAAAAAAAATATACAATAAAGAGGGCCGCAAAATCCTGGAAAAGGAACTGTCAGCAATGAGGTCGTAAAATCCGTCACTCAAACAGTGAACTTGACCATCCAAGTCAGTGGACAATCTTCATCGAGGACGTTGTGTGAAGGGTTCGCACTAGACTTGCAGCAGGTGGTCATATTTTAGTTTTACGACTCCCACTTTGCCGGGACCATCGACTCTCGGGCGAAACTATGGGAACACTCCAATATGACGGAGATTTGATGAGCACACTAGATGGGGCTTCCTTTTGTATATGGTCTATACGTTCATGTAAGTTTCGGTAATGGTAATGGTATTACTTTCCCAGAATCCAGTGACTTTAGTATACAACTGTTAAAGCCACTGGAGCGAGAACGAGGCTTCATATATATGGTTTCCTTTGCGCGAAAATGCGTGCAAATTATTTGCGAGATCAAACCCCATGCTTGTTCCAGAAGCTTAGACAGCGTCGTACACTAAGTATGAAACAAAGTATAGTGAGTTGAAGGACGCTTAGTGTCAGGCTTGAGCCCAGTTGTTCAGTTAGCGCTGTGAGCGCTATCTATGCACATACATGATGACGTTTCAAGGAACTGGACAAGGCTTTTCACAGGTTAGAATTATTCTAAGTGAGGCTTGCTGTACACGGATCACTGTTTATTGAATATCCTGTTTCTCTCTCTTATTTTCTTTTCTTGTTATTCGAATGCCTTCAATTCTTTTTTTCTAATACATATTTTTTTTTTTACTTTTTTTTTTTTTTTACAGGAAAATGCTGGTTACGACGCCGTGCCCAACTTCAAATAAGCCTATACCAGCCAAGCCTACGTCATGGACTACTTCGAGCTGCGGCGGCGGTCTTTCTGCTAATGAACACCCACGGCGGATGTCATCACAGATCACAACGACCAGCCGCCAACGTTTCTGGCTCTCCGCGTCATTGTCTAGTTGAAAAAAAAGACTGACGTCACAGGACACGTGATCGGCTGAACGCGGGATACACGCATTGGAAAGCGCCTGATCGCGCGTTCGCGAGCAGGCTGTTGTCTTTCTATAAGAACATTACAAAAAGCAGCCAAACTCAAGTTTGCAGGTTTGGCTTTTTCTTTTAATGATTTTTAACTTGTTTATTGATGTACTAGTGTACTTTTTCGTTAAAAAATATAGAGCTACTATGTGTCCCTTTTAGAACGCAACGAGTGGGTATGCTATCAATTTTTTTTCTTTGTCGATGTATTATATTAAGCGCTCAGTGACAAGAAGCCCCTTAAATACAGAGCCCATTAGTTTATCGGTGGCAACGTAGAGGGTCACCCAACGCACCTTGTCTGCATTAGCCGCCTCATCAGCATTACGTTTTCAGTATACACTTTTTTTTTTTCAAGGCGATTTCGTGAGTTTGAGGCGTACTAATTAGTCTCCCGCAAAGATATATTTTTATTACTTTCTTTTTCTTTTTAAAGTGCCTGTCGCTTGATTAAACTCAAATTAGCGGGTGAATTTTCCCGTCCTTATAGAACCCTTCCTACTTTGGATGCCAGCGGCACCTGGTGGTGACGAAGCTTTCTAATTTAGCTTGAATTTTCACCTTAACATGCCTCTTTGTCCGACCCAGTGACACTAGTTCGACCGTTTATGCTAACATTGTCCGTTTTAATTTGTTTTATTGTTTTTCGCAGTAGAGATTTGGCATTACATTCAGTGAATTCAAAACAAACTTAAGTTTAGCTTCTGTTCACACACAAAGATAAACTAGCGGAGGAGTGTGCGTCACGCCGGCGGCGTCCGGAAGTGTCTCTTATATTTCGTTTCACATTATGATCAGACGCAGTCGGCGCTACGAGCTGTCGGGATCAATTAGACGGCGTCAAATGTACACCATCATGGTGTGTTTGTGTGAGTGCTTAATCATCGCTGAATCAATCCTAAACAGAAAAGGCCTAGGGACTCGCGCTTAGGACGCAGTTTGATTGGTCCCATGCATCACCCCGTAGCGTCGGCCACGTCTGGACTTAAGCTGAAACAAAGTATAGCTTCGCCGTTCACGCGGAGAAGGGAAAGCGCCGTCAGCGCTACAGTTGAATTTAGCGGTTTCCACATTTTACAATACCACCAAAGAACGTGTGTTTTTGTTTTGTCTTTCTACGGTTGGCACCATAACTTTCAGCCTGGCACACAAGAATATTTTGACACTTCGCGCGACACCAACACCACCGAAAATAATCGAAACCTGCGCGCTAGAACGCTGACGTCGTCAGAGTGAGATCGAGCGAAGACATCGATTGGCTGCGAGTGCCGCGTCATTGCTCGTTATGGACCTCGTGTCCAATGAACGCGTCGAAAAAGGCTCGCCATCGGGCTCGGGTTTGACGGACGCTGTTTGCAAGCATGTTCCGGTTTGTCCGCACTAGGTGGGGGGGGGGGGGGGGGGGGGGGGGACTGCGCGTGCGCGGAAACTAGATTTGCGTCTGCGCATGCGCCGCACCGACAGCAGCGCGACGCCAGAACCACGCTCTGCAGTGTAGACCGATCTGACTACCTCGCTCACCACTTCACGGACTCGAGACTCCGCCACGACTTTAATCTGGAGGAGGTGGAGGCAGACTGCCCGCGACGCATCTCGTGCCCTGCTCACGCAAACCGACAGCGAGATTGTCGCGCGTGCGGAAAGACCAAAGTTCCCTCTATGCCTCGCGGCGGCGACGGCGTACCAGAACGAGCTGGTGAGATCGGTCGATCGCTGTGTTGGCGCCTTCCCGCCTTGATGGCGTTCCAATAAATATGATTACCTTATTATTATTATTATTATTATTATTATAAAGGAAGAGGAGGGTGCTCGCAAGCCTCGCGTATTCTGGGTGTGCCCCACTCGGTATTGCGTGGTCACGTGTCTGCATTGCGAACGAGTCACGTCACAGGAATGTGGCGCTGGTTAATCGGTTTATTCTGCGCTAGCCATCTAGCGGTGTTTAGCGCGCATTATCAGTTGCTTTCTTCGTGGCAGCTGTCGAACTCCCGAGTGAGCATAACTGTTGAAAACCAACCTCCGCGTTCCTTTTATAGCGGGAAAAAAGCTTCGCCAATCACCATTAAAAAGTCGTGCTTTTTTTAGCTTTTTTTTTTTCTCGTGACGGCGGAGATTATATATTTTCTTTTCACTCTATCTAAAATATTTTCTTCATTGTCAAGATTGCTGTCGAGCATGATTTCTAGCTTGCGCTTTGTGCAAAGCATATATATTTTGAGATATACGAAAGCTTTATTGAGGTTGCAAGCCTTCATGTAAATAACTTGCCTGAATAGCCTTTTCAAATACTAGTAATCTTTAAAAGAGTCGCGCAGAGATGTGCTTTTTTTTCCTGAAATATTTTATTTATTACCCCTCTCCTTTTCGTTCCGACTCAAAACTATGAACATTGTTATCCGCGGCACTGACTCAGTCGCTTAAAGTCGCCGCTGACCCGTAAGTCGCCAGGCTTCTTTAAATCACTAGTCATTGTCTCGCTTTACAAAAGCGCCACGACTAGAACCGAAAAACGGTTCGACTTTTGTTTGTAGTTCATCTCGTCATACATACCTTGCAAACAAATTCCCTACGAGCTTGAGGCAGTGTTGCTACGAGCAAAGCTGCCATGACTTCAGTGACCGTCGGCTTGAGAAACGCGAGGAGTGGCCTTTTATTTTCACGCCTATTCTTCGGCACTTTTCCCGCCTAATATTTGGCACTTCATCGCTCAGCTTTCTTACCGGTTAATGCCACCAACTAGAGTGGTTGCTGAGCGGTAAGGAGCTAAACGGGCCTCGTCCCGCCTTCCGTTTCTTAAGTTCTCGCTGATTATGCATGCCAGCGCCAGTTCGTCCGCTTCTTGGACAGGGATTGCAATGACGCCAGAACGCCGAGCTCTTATTGGTTGGTTAAAAAAAATGTGGGTAGACCTCGAGGCATCTAGCATTGAGGTCTACCCACTATCCTTTCAATTAAAGCCAATCAGAGCTCGACGTTGTTCTGACGTCACCGCGACTCCAGCACAACAAAGCAGACGACTTGCCCTCCGCATAGGTTTCCGTTACGACCATGCAGTCGGGAATAAATAGGCCCGTAGTCAGTCAAGAAAGACACCACCCCGGAGAACGCGGGACTACTGAGCAGCGCACGATAGCTGTGCTCTTTATCAACAACGACTCATAAAGGCTCGTTCACATATCTGCGTTGGGTCGCCGTCGAGTGCGTGACGCCCTTACTACGCCTTGTGAGCCCTTACTACGGTGCCTGAAAGGCGTCTCCGGCTGGTGTGTTTGGCATTCCTATATATTCCTCCCATGCATGGAGAGGCGTCTCCATGTAACAACAAACGACGTCAGAAAAAACCGGAGTGCAATGCTGTCGGATGTCACGATCCTGGTGGCTGGTCGCGAAGATCCGGCGAAAAGCACGAACAAACGCGAGTGTCGCTGTTGTTGACGCGGCCTCTCAACTCCTGGCTGCCGAAGCTTTCAGGTACTGTGAAGCTCGAAAGCGACCTGCAGTCGAACAGGCGTCCGCTACACCGACCACAGCTGCTGAAACACCGCCAGAATCGCGGCCAGCGACAGCAGCTCACTTTTATAACATCATCCAACACAAATAAAAACATTTTTTTTTTTTTTAAGGCCCATGGTTTGGAGACGCTTTTCAGGTACCATACTCTTACGACGAAAGACCGCACAGGCACGCTGGTGCCCTCTATGAGGCAGCCCCGGAACTACATTTAACTTTTGGCGACCTCCAGCGAAATAGACGCCCCGTAGCAGCAACACCGAGAAGCTCGAAAGAGGAGGTCGTTTCGAGTCATCTGCTATTGCTGCTTTGTTCTCGTAGGCATCATGAAAACAAACGTCGTTTATATACGCTGAAAAATCGCTTTGCTTTCATATGTAACACCGATTTTATGCAGCAATGCAAGAAATGTATGGTGGTCCGCGTGCTGAACGACGAAAACGACCTTTTTTCGTCCGCCATTTTGCCTGACCAGCGTGCCGCCTGTAGTTCGCTGGAATAGCGAATACCTAACTAAAACCGTGCAGTCCAGCTAAAGCTGCAGGGGGGAGAGCGTCTGCCAACTTGTTCAAGAGGTTCAAGAGGAGGGAAAGGAGGAATGGGAAAGAAGGGCTAGAATTCCACCGTTTTTCGTTTCCATCCTCTTGGACAGATCGGAATAACTCGGTTTCCTGTACTGCACGGTTATAGTGAGACGGACAGCGCCCTGAAGCCGGACTTGCAAAAAGTCCGGCCTCAGGCCGCCGCCATCTTGCTCAGTTGGGGTGCGCTTGGACGCGTCATAATCTGATTACGAAGCCTTCCTAAGTCTTCATAATCGGATTATGGCCGCGCCCAAGCACACCAGTAAGCCAGATAGCGGCGCCCTGAGGCCAGACTTGCAAGCGGGTATAAAGTGAAAGTCTTGCAGGGTTTGCGGAATCAAGTGTGCTACCGGAACGGAATGAAAGGCGAACTTCGCTTTTCATATTGTTTCAATAAATGCTCCGCTGCCTGGAAGCTGATAAAACTATGGAGCAGAGAAGGAGACTGTGAATACCAGAGTAAGCGTTACACACTCCCTCAGCTCCCTCTTCACTCAAGTCTTTTTTTTTTTTTTTCATTCTCCATGTAGCGCTGCGTGTATCCAAGGTCACGCGCACCGGCATTCGCGTTTCAATCCTTTTTGATAGGACGCATTATATTTGAGAATTTGTCCTTTATAAAACTGTAAAACGTATTTGAAGCCCACGGTGAAAAATGGATGCGCCAAATAAGCTAGCAATTATACGGAAGTCGCAAGTGTCAAATAGATGGCGCCGGCGCGTTTTCTCGCCGTAAGGGATTCCAAGGAATCACAAGGCTGCACAGCACAGTCGGTTAAAACCAAACGCATGCGTGTAAACCTGTACAGCCTGCAAGACGCCATCACCGTATATCCTGAAGACGCCGAATAACATCATACATTACGCTTTTTAATAGCCTTACTTACGTAAAAATTGTGAGGAAAAGTGCAAACACTCAACTCACTCCCCACGTGCCAACGATAAACTAACTTGTTGTTCTTATTGTTCTTGTTTTTTTCTTGATTGTCTGCAATATTGTTTCTTTTCATGTTTAGTGGCAGAGTAAAAGTTAATATTTTCTTCGCCGGGAAATATAAAAGAAATAAAAATGACACTACTTTTGGAGTGACGCCCCCGTCTTTCATTCGTCACTTAACCTGCGATGTCGGGATCCATGGAGCGAGTACGTTCCGAACCACCGACGAACTTCATACGGCTGTGTGCCTGCCGCAACAGCTCTTGGTAAGGCAAGGCCACACAAGCGGCAAGCGTGCAACAACGGCACGCCGGTAGCCGGCATTCCGTTGCGCAATCCCGTAGTGAGAAGGCCACACTGTCCACCGTTTCGGCGTTGTGGCGCTGTAGTCAAGTGACACCACTTATTTTATTTATTTATTGATAGCGTCTTTTTTTGTGCCCACGGGTGGCGATCGCATCCTTCATTGAGCTTCCCGCCACCAGTGGAGCCGCACTAGGCGTCTTTCTTTGGCGGCACGCTCGGCACGCGTCAGCACGAGTGTTGCACGGAGGCGCAATGAGAAACTAGTCGGGTTTTCAGTGTCGACATCGCGGCGGCTTTTAGCACAGCCTCCCCTATACTCACTCAGCCTGGCAGTTCGACAACGGAGCCATACAGTGCCCGGTTGCAGATTTGGAACGCGAGGATCTCGTAGAAGAGAGCATTTCTGGTATTCAGCACACCTCTCCTGCAGCGGCGATGACCCGAAATATGGTTTCCAAACCCGACGAAAAGAGAAGCGGCAGCGTGAAGAACGCGAGGAGCTCGAGCGGACATTCCATCGCTCGGGAGAAGTGTCTTTCGGCGTCTCGCCGCAGCGCGGTGCCCGTTTCATGCCTCTCCTAGAGTGCCCTCCACTGATCTCTATTGTAGTAGGCTGGATCGCGGACCGGCGGCCTCGGCAGCTGGGGCCCAGTGTCACCACCGGCGGCCATTGATTGACTCCAACCAATGCATGGGACTCTATGGGAAGAATGAGAAAAAAGTGCAGTTTCCCCCGTTTCTAAGCTGTTGTTGGCACTGAAACTTTTTGGATGCTTTTCGATAAGCCCGTCAAATAGCTTGCGTAAAAGCATTAAAGCTGACAGCCCTCGCAGTTCTTATAAATAAATATTTTCTGGTCGAGAGTGACTCCGCTGTAGTGCAGCTCAATGAGGCGAGCGTTACCTATAGAGTTACGGCGGAGTCGGTGGCGGTTTCGTTGAGTTGAGTTTAGCAGACGACAAGCTCGAAGGCTTTGCTACGTAGAATTCGCTCACTCCCAGAAAGCCGTAGTCGAGATGGAACTTCTTTGTCATTCATCAACTTCTGGGCTTCCCTAAGGACGGTCTTATTGACGGCAAGTTTTTTTATTTGCTCTACTACGACAGCAAACTTGCCAGCTCAGCCGGAGGTGCTCCGGTAGGTTTGATTTTTTTAATCGTCGTTCGAACGTTTGACAAATACCGATTCCATCTCCAAACACCATAGAGATCGTACATACTAACTCTAGAGGAAGAGGTCCGCCATTTTCCCATGCATTCTGGCTGCCGCAGGCGGCGGAGCATGCAGGCAGACCCTCGGGGTCCCACACATTGTTACCAACTGCCTTCGATTTCACGAACTATATCATCGGAGCAGTTTCATGAGCTTCAACAATCCGCGAACTTACCGGTGAAAAGATATTCGCGTTCCTTTCGAAGCTTTCTTTTTGCATAGCGCGCAGATGTACGGCCTCGCGTCAACGCTAAACTAAACCAGATAACCGTCTTCGCGGGCGGGGCGCGAGTGGGCGCGCCCCAGGAATACGAAACCGAGCAAACACCAGATTTCCGAGATTTCAACAGAAGAGAAGTTAATTCAGCGTAATGAGTATACTGCTTTTTATAAGTGTTAGAATAGCTCAGAACTCAGTTTACAAAGTTAAATTATCACTGTTTATATTGCTAAGAGTTTTCAGTCTTCGCGATTACCGTTGCGACTGCCGTCCTTCATCTGGCAACATTGGTTTCTTTCTCTCGTGAATAACAAACAGCCAGGGGAAAATCAGCAGAGCCCACGGCTATGGCGCAGTGGGGAATCTGGCGACGAAGTACGCATAAAGTGCGACGGATGCAGGAGGTGGGCCTTCCTGGAAGAAAGCCGTTACAAGGGTGTCTCGGAGGCGGAGGAAGACACAGACTCGTTCATTTGCAACATATGCACGAGGCTGGCAGAGCTGGAAAACATGCATGGGAAGCGGACAGAAGAGCAGACAGCACTGGTGAGCTCCCTGACTGAGCAGATCCGACGGTTAGAGGACCAGGTGGCGAGTACGGCCAGTGCAGCTACCCCAGAGCTGACACACTCCGGCAGTGGTCGGGGGGTTTTGTGTCAGCCAGTGCGATCCGATGGCAATCGTGACGGTGGGAACGTGGACTCCCACCGAGACAATGCCGGAGAAAAGGACCTAGAAGTCCAGCGGAGCAACAGAGAAGAAACGAAGGCGCCTGGTGAAACCAGCACTCAACAAGTCAACACAGCGGCAAATGTGGAGCAAGAGAAAGCTGCAGAAAAGACGACAGATGCGGGACAACAGAGCCTAGAGAGTACGCTATCATCGAGGAGTTCGGACGGAGTGCGAACCGAAAAACGGAAACACGTGGACGGAGCAGAAGAAAAGAGTGATGCGACAGCTGGCTTCCAGCGACCACTCCAGGGTGTGACGCGAGAGGCGATTGTAGTCGGAGACGACAACGTACCCCGTTTCGCACGCGCGCTCGACAGGGAAGTAGGCGATAGCCGACGGCTGGAGGTGCTGAACAACAGGGAGGCAACAGCAGAGGTGGCCGAGAAACTAATTGAAGATTATGAGAGCCAGGCACGAAAGGTACGCCGACTATATGTGCTCCATGTTGGCATCAAGGATTTGGTGCAAGGAAGGAGGCCAGAAGAGATTGTGGACCATCTCAGGAACACATGGTCGAAACGAAGTGACATCCTAGCCATCTCTGCAGTGCCTGAGGTTGCAACTAGGGGAAAGGCGGTTCAGGCTGCAGCCATGCCACTAAATGTGAAGTTGGGAGACCTCTGCCAAGAGCTGAGCGCAACATACATAAACCTCAGCAAGGACCTGTACCATGAGGACATGACCAGAGATGGACTGCACTACAGTCAAGAAGAAGGAAGGAAGGTAGCAGACCGCCTAGCCCGGGTGATAAGTCGTTTTTTAGGTACGCGCAGACGTGGCAGAAGTGTGAAACAAACACAGCGGACCAGTCAACAGAGTCAAGGGAGCAAGTACCAGGAGACAACAACACGAGGCCGGGAGATACCGAACCAGACGTTTCACTCCAGCTGGGTACAAACTGCAAAACCGGTACGTCCACAGCGGTGCGGTCCAGGCGACCAAGAAGAGCGGCAAAACAAGGCAACGCCACAGACAGAGAAAACGTGGCCCACCCACCGCCCGCAACACCCAGCAGAGCGGAGCTTTCCACAGGCCAACCCCTTCGTAGGGCTCCCGCCTCCACCTCTACTGGAACCCACACACCCCCAGCAATGGGGGCCCCAGCCACCAGTGCTAGTGCAACGGAGACCCGAGGTAGCTCCTATCCCCCACCTGTTTTCAATGGTGGCACACATGGTAAACTGAAAACTGGGGCATGTCCTGGGTCGCCAACCAGCATAGGGTTTCCCCTCGACACAGGGAGAAAGGGTGATCGACGGATGAAGAGGTCACAGAAGCGAAAACGAAGACGCCGAAACAGAAAGGTGGCGAGAAAAGGAACGAACGTGGCTTTCCTAAATATGCCGGGAGGACGGGGAGAAGGAAAGTGGAACGAGGTCGCAGCCATGATGGACAAAGAAGAAATCTCTATCTTTGGGCTGGCGGAGACTCATCTACGAGGAAAAGAAGGCCCACCCATTTTCCCAGGTTTGGTTTGGGAGGGCTGTAACAGGCAAGGTGAAATGAGGAAAGGAGGTGGAGTTGGAGTCCTCTTCCGAGACAATAAACAATGGTCCAGAACAAAAGTGGAGTGCTGTGAACATATGTGGATGAGGGGCATAGTGAAAGGAACACCTCTAGCAGTTGCAGTGGTGTACTGGTGGACAGGGAAAGGATCGAAGGAGAAGAACAAAGAAATGGCCAAGTGCTTGAATGAAGACGTCCAGGAGATGAGGAACCATGGAGATGACATAATTCTCCTGAGGGACTTTAACGCACATATTGAGGAATTGGACGGTAGGAGGGATGGAAACGGGCAGTACCTACTTGACTTGATGGAGACCATTGACTTGGTACTTGGAAACACGCTGAGCACATGTGAGGGAAAGTACACCTGGGTATCCGGAGACCGAAAGTCATGCATCGACTACATCCTCATGTCCCCGATGATAAGTAGAAAACTGGTCAGGGTTACCATTGACGAGGAGGGTGCGGTCAATGTCGGCAGCAACCACAACAGAATCTTGGCTATCTTCGGAGGACCGAGGACCACAGGTACTACACGTAACTTGCCAAGGGAGCGAGCTCTACGAGAGAACGAGATTGAAGAGATTGCCCGTAAGCTAGAAAAGGTGGCAAACAGAGACATGACCTACGAGAGCATTGTGAATTGCATTAGCATGGAAATTAAGAAGATGAAGAAAGGCAAGGGCATGTCAACGAGGAGGGAATTAAAAAGCTGGTGGCACCTGGAAATCAGACAAGCCATCAACATTCGCCAAGAGGCCTGCAGGTGTCATCGGGCAGCGAGGGAAAGGGAAGTGAAAGAGAAACTTTGGGAGAAGTACAGAGAAGCCAAGCTAAAGTGCGAACAAGTGGTTCAAAGGAGAAGAAGGGTAGTGGGGAGGCATACACTGCAGGACTTAAAGCGAAGCGGAAGAGCAGCACCCAGGAAATTCTGGAGGCATATGAAACGCCTAGGGAAGGCCAACAACAGCATTACAACACCTGAAGAGTCCACTGACCCTGGAAATCGTCAAGGACGAGGAGTGTCTCAGCTTGGTGTCACAGACTGTGGCCAAACTGCTCCAAGAGGAGGCACACCTAGGGGACCTACGATATGAAATTACACCTAGCACAGGAGGGTCAGCACAAAGGCAGAGCAACAACACGGGGGAAGGGACCGCGGAAGACTCTGACTTGCTGGAAGAACCATCGAAAGTGGAAATGCACAGAGTCCTTCAGAACATGCAAGCGGGCACAGCCATGGGGCCGGACAGGGTGCCGATGAGCGTCTTGAAGAAAATGAGACCCAAGATGAAGGAAGCCCTACAAGGTGCACTTGGAGATGTCCTACACGGCAGAGACGTACCTAAAGATTGGAGGCACGGGAGAGTGAAGCTCATATTGCCGCGCGCAAGGCTGAGAAAGAAACGCTCGGTCACGGTCCTCCAGAAAGTTCCCGTTTATTCATGTACCGCACGTAACTTTTATCATTTATCCCTGCTTTTGTTTTCTAGAAAGTACGTGTTCATTCTCGCCCCGATCACGCGACGCTCGAACCGCTTTCGCCGAATCTTCGAGATAGCGGCGCACTCTAGATAAGAGGCCGCCCGCGACCTTGTCGAGTCAATCTCGCCCTAGCGCTCGATTCTGCTGACACGCCGACTTCGACGCCCGCGACGCTCTGCTTTCTTCTGTCTCCTTCTTTATTTTTGGCACAAGTTCGCCACATTAAACGTTTATTTATTCCTGTCTATTTCTTGTTTATTAGTCACCACCCGTGACATTTTGGTGGAGGTGCGGGGTACCGCATGTTCGTGCAGCGCAGCCCCCCCAAGTTCCCGCACTGCAAGTCCGAACCCAAGCTCCCGAGGACCCAACGAAGACCAGATCGAGACTCGATCAAGTCGCCGAACCCAAGGGCTACACCCGGAATACGGACCTTTACCACCCAGGACCAGGCAGCCGACGATGGCCAACCAGTCGCAGACCCCCGCCGCTCCTGCCGTCGTCTACCTACCCGTCGCTCCTCGGACACCGGCTTCATTCCACGGCGAGCAGTACGAAGACGTCGAAGACTGGATTGACCAGTATGAACGCGTTGCCCGCCACAATTGCTGGACAGACGAGCAGCGCCTACACAATGTCTATTTTTCGCTTGAGGGGACTGCCAAGCACTGGTACGAGAATCATGAGTCCTCCCTGACGTCGTGGGACATTTTCAAGAACGATCTCAAGGCTACCTTCATCAACCACAAACCGCCGAGAGAGAGCCGAGGACCTACTGCGAACCAGAACCCAGGGCCCCAACGAGAGTGTCACCGGCTTCGTAGAGGACGTCCTGCGCCTGAGCGCCCGCGCCGACCCTCGGGCTACAGAGGAGAAGAAGCTACGAATCCTCATGCGGGGCGTGAGAGAAAACATCTTTGGTGGCCTTGTCCGCAGCCCTCCGACAACTGTCGAAGACTTTGTCGCCGAGGCAGCGAACATCGAGCGTGCCCTTCAAGCCCGAGCCAGCCACTACCAGAGGCTACCCGGCGTCAGCGCGGTTCCGCCGTCCGCTTGCGACCTTGGGTCCAGCATCCCAAGCATTCGCGAGATCATTCGCGAGAGCTGCGAAAGCTACTACCCGCCGCGGACCGACCAGCTTCGCTCTCCGTCGCTGAGGTCGTGCGGGAAGAGGTGCAGAGAGTGCAGAGAGCCATTCAACCAGAGGCTCCCATCAGCGCAGCAGTCTCCGAAGAACCCGCGCTAACTTACGCCGCAGTGGCCCGACGGCCACCGCCTCCTCCTCGCGCCTATGTCGCGCCGCCCCGACGCCAGTCTCCTGCGCCGCAGCACGACCGACGCCACGACGACCAGCCCCAGTACGCCAGCCAAGAGCCCCGTGCACCCCGGAAGACCGATGTGTGGCGAACGCCCGACCGACGCCCTCTGTGCTTCCACTGCGGGGAGGCAGACCACACCTACCGCCGATGCCCATACCGTCGACTCGGGCTGCGCGGAATCCACCCAAGCGACCCGCGCCCCCGGTATGGTGAACGCCCTCGGGAGATCGACGAGTACCTGCGACGACCCCAGTCCCCCGAGCCTGCGTCCCGCCGAGAGTTCCGGTCGCCGTCACCGCGACGTCCAGCTTCGCCGATGCACCGACCCCGACGTGAAAGCCTGTCGCCCCTCGCTCCTCGCCGGGGAAACTAGGCGCGGCAACCCCTGGAGGTGGAGTTGCCGAAGACGACCGACGTAAAGAGCCTCCACGAACGACGGAGCGCTCCCACTCTCCCGACGATACGCATCGCAACGACGCTCCTGCTTCGGTGTCCAACAACTTAAACGTTGTTATTGACGGCCTCGACTCATCGGCACTCGTGGACGCCGGAGCAGACTACTCAGTCTTGAGTGGGAGGCTCTCTCGCCGCCTGCGAAAAGTCATGACGCCGTGGGATGGACCCCAAATACGAACCGCCGGAGGACATCTCATCACGCCAGTCGGGAGATGCACTGCTCGCGTCGAGATCCACGGTGAAACGTGCCCTGTGAAGTTCGTCGTTCTGCAAGACTGTTCGAGGGACGTTATCCTCGGAATGGACTTTCTCTGCGAGTATGGCGCCGTCATCGACCTCGGGGCAAACCAGTTGACGCTGCGGAAACCTGTTTTACCGCCGGTGGAGACCAACACAACATCAACCGCGATCCGAGTTATCGCCGACCATGTGAACCTACCGCCGCGGTCGAGTGTTTTCGTCACCGTTATGGCCGACGCCGCCATGCACGGTGAAGTTCTTCTGGAAGGCAGCGTCCAACTGCTCCTCGAAAAGGGAATTGGCGTCGCAAGAGGCGTAACGGATCTCCAAGAAAGACGTACAACTGTTCTTGTGACGAACTTTCGAGAGGAGCCGCAGCACCTAACGAAGGGTACCACCGTGGGCCACGTCGAGGAGCTTCAAGCGCCAGCGGTGGTCACCGCAATCTCCGAGGAAACCTCGTCGCCACAGCAGAAAAGCACGACGCCACCGCCGCTCGACATTGACCCCGAGCTCCCAGCTACGAAGCGCCGGCAACTGATTGATCTCCTTGCCGAATACAGTGACTGTTTTGCCACGACATCAAAGATTCGCCAAACACCAATGGCGAAACATCGCGTTGTTACCGACGACGACGCACTTCCTGTCCACCAGTCGCCGTATCGGGTCTCCTTAAAGGAAAGGAAAGTGATTCAAGATCAAGTCCAGGAGATGCTCGACGACGACATCATTCAACCCTCAAGGAGCCCATGGGCGTCCCCAGTCGTCCTTGTAAAGAAGAAGGACGGAACCCTGCGGTTCTGCGTGGACTATCGTCGACTGAACGCCGTGACAAAGAAGGACGTCTATCCGCTCCCCCGCATCGATGATACGTTAGACCGACTGCGCCACTCCCAATATTTTTCGTCGATGGACCTGAAGAGTGTTTATTGGCAGATTGAAGTCGACGAACGTGACCGGGAGAAAACTGCCTTCGTCACTCCCGACGGACTATACGAATTCAAAGTGATGCCGTTCGGACTTTGTACAGCACCAGCCACCTTCCAGCGCGTCATGGACACCGCGCTGGCAGGTCTGAAATGGCAGAGTTGCCTCGTCTACCTGGACGATGTCGTGGTATTCTCACGAGATTTCGACGAACACCTCAGACGACTTCGAGCCGTGCTTCAAGCCATCAAGACCGCCGGCCTGTCACTCAAGCCAACAAAGTGTCGGTTCGCCTATGGGGAACTAAAGTTCCTTGGCCACGTCGTGAACAACAAGGGTGTTCTACCTGACCCCGAGAAGACCCGCGCCGTAGCTGCATTTACGCCGCCGTCTGACAAGAAGGCCGTGAGAAGATTTCTCAGACTCTGTGCCTACTACAGGCGCTTTGTTCGAGACTTCGCCAAGCTATCCGCACCGCTGACACACCTCACGAAGGACGCCGTAAAGTTCGAGTGGACAGAAGAGCACTAGAGGTCATTCGACGAGCTCAAACGAAGACTCCAGACGCCCCCGATTCTTGGCCATTTCGACCAGTTTGCTGAAACCGAGATCCACACCGACGCCAGTAACACCGGACTGGGTGCGGTACTAGTCCAAGTGCAGGATGGAGCCGAGCGAGTTATCGCATACGCAAGTCGGACGCTGTCTAAAGCGGAGAGGAACTATTCAACGACCGAAAAGGAGTGCCTCGCTGTCGTATGGGCAATAACAAAGTTTCGCCCATATTTGTATGGAAGTTCTTTTCGCGTAGTCACAGACCACCACTCGCTCTGCTGGCTAGCGAATCTGAAGGACCCCTCCGGACGCCTCGCTCGGTGGAGCCTACGACTGCAGGAGTTCGACATGGCCGTGGTGTACAAGTCCGGCCGGAAGCACAATGACGCCGACTGCCTGTCAAGGGCCCCAGTCGAGGCCGGTCCTGCCTGCACCAAAGAGGACGACGATGAGTGTTTCCTCGGCGCTCTGGATGTAAGCGACATGGCAGCACTCCAACGAGACGACCCTGAGCTGCGAGCACTCCTCGAACACCTAGAGGGGCAAGGAAGCGCCGTTCCCCGCGGTTTTGTTCGAACACTGCCAACCTTCTCCATCCGACGAGGCGTACTGTACAAGGAGAACTTCAGCGACAGCAACACGGCGTGGCTGTTGGTGATCCCTTCCAGTCTACGAGAAGAAATTTTTCAAGCCTGCCACGATGACCCGACGGCGGGACACCTTGGTTACAGCAGGACTCTTGCGAGGATACGCGAAAAGTACTACTGGCCCAAGCTTGCGAAGACAGTACACCACTACACCCGATCTAGCCACGAGTGTCAACGAAGGAAGAAGCCATCGACGAGACCGGCAGGACTTCTTCAGCCTATTGCGCCGCCATCTGCCCCATTCCAGCAAATCGGTATGGATTTACTCGGACCTTTCCCACCGTCGACGCAAGGAAACCGATGGATAATCGTCGCAACCGATTATCTCACGCGGTACGCCGAGACAAAAGCCCTTCCATCAGGAACGGCTGTTGAAGTCGCCAAGTTTTTCATAGAGTCCATTGTCCTCCGGCACGGCGCTCCCGAAGTCCTGATCTCAGACCGTGGATCATCATTCATGGCCCAGCTGACGCAAGAAGTCCTTCGTCTCAGCCACACCAGCCATCGTCGCACCACGGCGTACCACCCGCAGACCAACGGGCTGACGGAGAGACTCAACAAAACCATCGCCGACATGATCTCCATGTACGTCGACGTGGAGCACAAGACATGGGACGAGGTGTTGCCGTACGTCACATTTGCCTACAACACGGCCGTACAAGAGACCACCGGAGTGACACCCTTTCCACTGGTGCATGGGCGCAAAGTAACGACCATGCTGGACGCGATGCTGCCCCATGAGCCAGCTGACAGTGAGAGCGACGACGCCCAGGTGGTTGCTCAACGGGCCGAAGAAGTCCGCCAGCTCGCCCGACTCAGGATTCAAGACCAGCAACGCGCCGACGCGGGCCGTTACAACCTTCGTCGCAGGGACGTTCACTTCCAGCCCGGAGACAGGGTGTGGGTTTGGACGCCCATCCGTCGCCGCGGCCTCAGTGAGAAACTGCTGAAACGGTACTTTGGACCATACAAGGTACTTCGTCGCCTCGGCGAGCTGAACTACGAGGTGATGCCCGACGGAACACGAACATCGTCACACCGCCCACCACGACCTGAAGTCGTCCACGTCGTGCGCCTGAAGCCGTACTACGCTCGATAGGACTGTGGACCTTTTGTGCTCCAAAAGACTCTTTAGTTTATCGTTCTTTTTTATTTTGATTTGTTTTACACTGCATCGGGGCGATGCACTTTTAAAGGGGGGAGTAATGCCGCGCGCAAGGCTGAGAAAGAAACGCTCGGTCACGGTCCTCCAGAAAGTTCCCGTTTATTCATGTACCGCACGTAACTTCTATCATTTATCCCTGCTTTTGTTTTCTAGAAAGTACGTGTTCATTCTCGCCCCGATCACGCGACGCTCGAACCGCTTTCGCCGAATCTTCGAGATAGCGGCGCACTCTAGATAAGAGGCCGCCCGCGACCTTGTCGAGTCAGTCTCGCCCTAGCGCTCGATTCTGCTGACACGCCGACTTCGACGCCCGCGACGCTCTGCTTTCTTCTGTCTCCTTCTTTATTTTTGACACAAGTTCGCCACATTAAACGTTTATTTATTCCTGTCTATTTCTTGTTTATTAGTCACCACCCGTGACAATATATAATAGAACGGGAGAGAAAACAGACCTGACAAACTACCGGCCCATTACTGTGATTTCCACTATGTACGGGGTAGGCATGCAAGTCATAAGACGCAGACTGCAAGGCTGGGCGGAGCAGAAACACGTACTGGGCGAGCTCCAGAACGGCTTCAGGAGTGGCCGACAGCTCGAGGACAACCTGTATGTGCTGACCCAAGCAATTGAGATTGTACAACAGGAGGGGAGACACCTATGGTCGGCTTTCTTGGACATTGAAAAAGCCTATGATTCAATCTCCCACTCAAGGCTCTGGTGGGAACTGACACAGATTGGAGTGCCAGGTTCAGTGCTTGAGCTCCTCCAGGAGCTGTACAGGGACACAACGGTTGTGGTGGAATGGGAGGGCATGAACACGCAACCAATCCCAGTGACAAGAGGCTTGTGACAAGGATGCCCCCTTTCCCCTCTCCTGTTCATGTTATATATGTCTAGATGGGAGGCAGAACTGGAGGAGTGTGGGAGAGGCCTCAACCTGTCTTACATGGAAAATGGGCAAATGGTGAGACAACATCTTCCAGGACTATTTTATCCGGATGATCTGGTGCTGACAGGGGGCACCTGTGAAGAGATGCAACAGCTGCTGGACATATGCACAAAACAAGGGGACAGACCGGGCCTAAAGTTCAGCTCCCGTAAATGCAAAGTGCTGAAGTGGGGGCCTACAGAGAATGTAGAGGGGGCTTTGGACACACCGCTTGTACTGCAGGGGGAGACTGTGCAGTGCGTCACGGACTACAAGTACTTGGGTGTACACCTGTCCACGGGTAGGAACTACATCCAAGCACACGAATCGGCTGTCCGGGAAAAGGCCATGAGGAGAAAGGGAGTGCTGGCAGCAACGTCCATGTGGGCTTGCGACCGCTACGAGGTTGCTCGTAGCCTGTAGAAGATGGTGATGGTGCCCGGACTGACTTTCGCGAATCGGGTGCTGTGCACGTCGTCCCAGACTCGGGAGTTCCTAGAGGTTCGACAGCGGGAGGCGGGGCGGATGGCACTCGGGGCACACAGGGGGACTCCAAACGAAGGGGTGCAGGGGAACCTCGGGTGGTCTGCTTTTGAGTCGAGGGAAGTGGTGGCTAAGCTAGCTTACGAGAGGCGTCTGTGCGGCCTCGGAGAGGAGCGATGGGCCAGGAGGGTGTTTAAGTACCTCGTGTACAGGAGTGTAAACACGCGCCTGACCAAACGGGTGGCCAGGCTCGCGGGGAAGTATGAGGTACCACCGAACCTGCTGGACGGCCGGCCGCTCCGAGAGGGGGTCACGGACCTCAAGAAGCACGTGCGGCAGGTCGAGACGCGAAGGTGGACGGAGTCGGCCACACAAAAATCATCAATGACTGTGTATGCGGCCTCGAAGCGGGCGATCGAGAGGGAGTAGCTGTACGATGACTCCAGGGGCCGCGGCTTGCTTTTCGAGGCACGCACGGGAACCCTCAAGACCAGGCTGTGGAGATCGCGATATGACACTGGGGCCCCAATCGCCTGCGGAGCAGCAGAGGAGACAACCGAGCATCTGGTGCTGCAGTGCAAGGCCCTCAGCCCGTGCCCCCAGGTGGACTATCTGCCGGACGCGCTGGGCTTCCGGACGGCGGGGCGGGGGGATGACGGCGAGGAACACTTCGAGACCACCAAGCGCCGACTAGAACGGTGGTGGGAGATATCCTGGCGGCTGTGGAAGAGGGGGAGGCGAGCTGGGCCGGACGTGCAAGCACAAGCCGGACAACCGATGTTTTCCACCCAAGTCGACCTGCCCCACACCGTAGACCCGACCGAAGCTCCAACAGAACAAGAACTCGGCTAGACTTGGCTGGAAACCAAGCTGAGCAAGCCTTTTTTTTTTTTTTGGCAGGCCATCGCCGGAATTTTCGGCGAGCGGCCACCCGTTACAAAGGGGACGCCACTAAATCTAAATCCAAATCCAAATTCATGTTCTGTCGCTCTCCTTCTCGGTCTTTCACTCGGGACCCAGGATGTCGGCGCACGGGATTTGCCACTCCTCCTCAGAGTCCTCACCCACCTTTACCCCCCTGTTAAACACCCGACATAAGGATCGCAGCACATCATAAAATACTCGCATCCGAGCACAGCGTACATGCTTCAATATTCTTACTTTTGTGCGTTTCTCCCATAGACTTGCGTGTATTGCCTGGTGTCGGCTATGGCCGCCGGTGGCGACAACGACGGGCTCCCAATCCGCATGCAGCCTACTACAATAGAGATCAGTGGTGCCTTCATACACACGCGCGCTTTTGCTTGAGTGCAACGTTGCTTGAGTGGTAACACCTCAGCCATTTTTCCGCTCAATCGTATTTTTATACATTCTGAAGCGCGCGCAATTCGATGTCATTTAGCTCGAGCGCGTAGCTTTGGCTAATGCATACACGCCATTTTACCACCCAAGTCACGCTCCGAGTGCGCGAGAGCGTCCCGTGATGGCACATTCAGGGCAACAATGGATGTCTTCACCTTGAGACAGACAGACATGTAGGCACCCCCTAGCCAGGAATACATTCCACTCCGCTCATTTGCATTAGACAGAACGCCTACAGTGCCGAATCCAGCCCTGACGGAAGGGAAGTCCGCACCAGTCCACGCGCATGTGCACGCGGATGTTCGCGGCGGCCGCGGTGGTGTCGTCTCCGATTAAACCTAAAGCCTTTTCATGTTTCAAAAGCAGCGCAAGGTGTGTCGATGCACGACGCACGTGCAACGTGCCTCGAGCACGTTGCGCGTGCCTTGTGCACGTGCCTTGAACGCACGTGCACGTGCGTACAAGAGACTGTCTTATTTTCTGTTTTAAGCATGTTATTTCATTTTTTTTGTATTTTATAAACGGGGAAACACTATTGTTCTTTTTTTAAGGCGCTACCGAGTGTTGATCAGCAAAGCATCTTGTCTTTCGTCTTTAGACTTTATTTATTTGGCTCTGGAGAGCCGCGGCACCGCGGAAAGGCAGCAGCTCGTACCATGCATGCCCGCTGTGCGACGTCTAGTGAACATGATAATCTGATGTGTATAGACGCTTTGCAGCAGCTGTGCATGGACGCCGCCATAACTGACCTTCAGTTTTTGCCTCCTCTTATTTCGTTTATTTCACTTCATCATTGCCATAGCAGGCCAGGTTATTGCCATATTAGATTCAACTGTGTCCTTTTCTAAAGCATCGGCCTTTTTAGAGGATCGTCAACGAGCGTTTCAGTTTCTCGGCATCTCGGTAAGACAAGAGAAGGTCAGCAATGGCGGCTGTAATTTGGCGCGTGTGCAAAGCGTCTATATGCATGCATAATAACAACGACATGGATTGTTGGTATTGGGGGAGGGTGGCAGTCCGATTCGCAGAAGTCCGGATTTCGTGGAGGCGGGTTTGGCGGGTCAGCAGCGAGCTGGGGGATCTGGCACGCCTTTCGATCGGAATGTGAAGGAGCCCCCGGAGCATGATGGCGCTGTTGCTCACTGGGGTCCGCTGCGGTCGAAGCATCAGGCTTTAAGGAGGTAGCCCAGTCAAAGTAGAAGCTGCCGCTTCCGAGGAACCGGGGTTTAGATTGAGGCACCGCCGCCGCCCGGTGTGTCATCCTCTCAACGTCGTCGTCGTTGTGTTCTTTATTTATACGCGTATATATGTGTAAATAAAATAATATATATATATAAAGACACACAATCGAACGGCCAGCGGCGCACGCACCGGGCACTGCCTTTTAACGAACGTTCAATACCATGCGAGGTCAATGCAGAACGTCGTAGGCCCTCCCATCGACAACAGCGAGGTAACAGAGGATGTTCTTACGCCAGGTCTCATGGCGTCCGCCTACCACGACACGACCAGCCTTTGTCTCGTCGAGACTTAAATCGGAGTCTCTGCAGGACGTCCACTCATGACCAATCAGTGTCAGTACCACGTAATAACCGGGAGTCGGTCCAGTACAAGAGACTCACATCCGGGCCTTGGGCACCAACATCGCACCACGAGACCCTGCCAGAATGCCGAAACTGTGGTTTGCGAAAATGGCTGACCGCCGCGGCTTGCCCAGCAAAAAATGCCACGTGCTATGGGTGCGGTAAGCGCGGACATTATGCGCGAGTTTGCAGGAGATTAAACCGTCGACAGAACTCCTTTCATATCCAAGAGATATTTTCCGACGAAGAAGATTATAAAGTTGTGATGAACGTTACTCCTGGGCCGGTTTTCTTGAAGCGATGGTAAACCCATTTTGGTAAACCGCGGTGCCTAGGAAGGAAAAAGTACCTAGGTACTGTAATAAACGGCTGGATATAGAACAACAATTATTATTTTTGATTGGGCAGTAAGATGCGCCATCTATCGGTGAGACAAGCCAGTCATTTTGTTTATCCTCTTTTTCTGCTGGTTGTTATCGATCACGATACAAAATCAAAAGAAACAAAATAAATAGCCTAACGGTTCGTCGGCGGCGTCATAAGGCCTCGCCAAGTGCGGAGTATAACGGTCTTGGCATTCGGTATGTATTGTGCATTCGTTATTTTCTTTTCTTTTCTACCACGTCGAATTCTGACGCCAAGACTCTCTACCTCCTCCGTTCCAACGCGTTGTTTGTTATTAATTTAACAAATCAGCTTCAAATAAGGGTCGTGGCACCCTGTAGAGTAAGAAAAAGAACAAAAAGGAATATTCCGAGCAGCCAGAGCAGCACGGCTGCTCTGGCGGCTCTGGCCAGAGCAGCGCCTCTCATCAAAGAAGACGTAGTCCAAAACCCCAACGGCTCCCTTCTTATTTTTTTTTTATTCACTTTGTTACTTCATTTTGTTGTTGGGTTCGACTGCTCCCTTCTCTGTGACGATGCCGTCCGTGGACATACGTTTGGCGTTTTTTTTTGTTTTTTTGTTTTTTTGTCACGCGATGGTGTGGTCCGACCGATCAACCAATGAGTTTGTTAGAATTGTGTCACGAGGTATAAAATGGCGGATGAAATAAATATAATAAATGCAAAGAAGCGCGCAGTTCCCCCTCGGCGCTTTGTTCTTCCAGAGGCGAGCATCGCAGTGCCATGGCGTTCAACTTGCGCCGTCTTCTTGGCGCCATGAAAGACCCTCTTGAAGCAATTAATTTGCTTTAGCGCGTTGGCCTGCTCCTGGCTCCTTTGTTTTCGTGCGTGTCCAGAGTGCGAAGCTGCGACGACAAGCTGCAAGTCCGCGCTAGATCTGCAGATGGCTACACGGGGGGGGGGGGCGGAGTGTGGATGATTCGTGAGGTGCCCAAGAGGAAGTCGGTCAAAGTTCAGTGCCAGGGCGAAGTCTCGATACGGAGCGGTTCCCTTTTCGAAGGATCGCACGCACCTGACGCTTTTCCAACTCATGAAAATCATCCTCCGGATGCCAGAACCTACCGTGCGCCGTCATTCAGCGGGAGGCTGATATCGCAAGTAAGACAATAACTGATTGGGCGAGCCTTTGTCGGGAGGTTGTGGTAAATGCCGTCTTTAAGCATTCAGACATGATTGGTGGCGACAGCGTGACTGTAGAACCAGACGAGAGTATATGTTCGGTCGGCACAAGTACCATCGCGGGTATTTAAGGCCTGGCCAGTGGGTTTTCGGCGGTGTGGCGCGTTGCAGCGGGTGCTGCTTTCTTGTTCCCGTGGAGACCCGTGACGCTAAAACCCTGCAAGGGCTAATAGCCGAGTGGGTCCGCCCTGAAACAAGAATAATCACTGATTGTTGGGCTGGCTATCGCAAGCTTGCAGATGACGCTCGCTTCACGCACCTCACCGTCAACCATAAGCTTAACTTTGTCGACGCGAACACTGGTGCGCACACCAATACGGTGGATTGCACCTGGGCCCACGTCAAAAACTCTCTTCCATCTGGACGGCGCAAGAGCCACCATTTCACTGGTTTAAAGCATTGCGTCGTTATTTCAGCCCCTAGTCGACTTTCCTTATGTAAAAAATGCTGCGTAATATTATTAAACGTGAAACTAGTTGTGCATGTAAGTAATCTTTTTATTTTTTATTTTTTTTTCTTGATAGTGCCTTTCAAGATATCCTACAATTGCGTGATTGTTACGTAATTTGAGTGTGTCTATTGTTGCTTCTCTTTATTCTGTTTATCTTGCTTTTTCTGTTAATGCTGTAATCTGTATGGTATGTTGATAATTTTCTTTTTATAGAGCTGCAAATGCCAATGTGGGGGCCTGTGGCTTTGTCAAGCTGGTCTTGTGACCGCTTTTTCCACAAGCCTCCAGTATCATGTACTCTGTATTTGATGCAAATAAAATATCAACAACAACAACAACAATGTTGCAAAGTTCATGCAAAGTTCAGAGAGAAGGCTCGCGGAAACAGTGATAGATTCCAGTCGTTCGTCGCCGCGGCCGCCAAAATCTAGAGCCCCGACGCAGACAGGGCGAGGATTCTGACGGCCCCGGTGACTTCGAGGGATCCGCTGCGCTGAGCCCGTCACCCGCCTGCATGCATAAAGACGACTTATGCGCCAATCGCTCGTCAAGTGCTCGTTACGTCAGTTATAGGTTTTGGTAGCGGTCTAAACGGTCCTTTTCAGGGCCCCCATATTTTGCAAACGGAGCTGTGTTTTGAATGCGGCACCCCGTGTCTCTGTAAAAAGTCCACAGGAAAGACCCAGCAAAGGTATGTGGTCCCCAGCTTGGATATCGGGTGTTATGATTCAAATAAAAATTGTTCTTGCTTATTTCGCGCCTGTGATCAAAATAAATACCGCCGTTGCAGTCGTCCCGCGGTGCTGTTGCTCGCCCATTCGCCGTCGGCGTGCCACAGCTTCGTCGTCTTTGCTAGCGGCGCACCGGCGAAGCCGGCCTTTGATCCGAATAAATGCCGCCGTTGCAGTCGTCCCGCGGTGTTGTTGCTTGCTCGATCGCCGTCGGCGTGTCTCAGCTTCGTCGTCTTTGCTAGCGGCGCACCGGTGGAGGCGGTTGATCTGACACACCGCGTTCGGCTTTGGCTAGCAGACGGCGTTCGAAAAATGGCGTCAGCTGTTGCTAGCTTCACGCGGCGGTACCGTGCGTGCTTCTATTCATTTGGCGTTCATTGCCATGGTGACGGCGAGGAAAGCAGACGAACTTTATGTTGCGGAAGAACGCTGCGGCGCAGCGATACCAGGTGCGTTCTAAGGCCCAATTCCCGCATGCTTTTCAATGGGCGGAAGGCGAACAAAACGAGTTCGAAATAAGGACTTAATACAGAAGGCTGCATTTCTCCAGCGCCTCATAATTTGACGAGCCTTGCACGAAAAGCATGTTTTTTTGGGCCATCCCGCGTCTTGTTTTTTTTTTATCCAGAACATGGGTCTAAAGTATCAAACTGCCTAATGTTGTACTTGAAGACCAATGCGGAGGGCAAGTTCGTCTGCTTCTAGCGCAGGGGGTGGCGGTGACGTCAGAACGCCGAGCCCCGATTGGCTGATCGCGACCCCCTATCTGAGCGTCGTCGGCACCTTTGCAACGTCGTCTGCTCGCAACGTCGTCTGCGTCTGTCTCACCTTTCCTGCGGCTTTTGAAAGTGCAGAGGCCAGATTCACGAAACAATCTTACGCCAAAAATGTGCGTAAGACAAAACGTAAGAACAAATTCGTATTCACGAAACGAAATTTTCGTAAGTTTTGCGCAGGTTACGACGAAATCCTACTTCAGCTCTGAAGCTGTCTTACGCACTTCCTACGATCAAATCAGCATGGCCGACAGCGTCGCGGTCGCGACGACGCACGGACGTTTATTTTTCTACGTGCGCTTCTCACGCGTCCCGACTTCAAGCAGCAGGGAAAAAGTAAAAAGTACTTGAAACAGACCACGACGAACAAGAACGCTGGATCCACAGACACCCGGGAAAAGCTCTACCAGCCACGATTCCACCGAACGCGACCAAGCGAGCTCCGCAGTTAGGCCTAGCAGGCACTCCGCAACTCGGCGACCGTCTGCCCACGGCCGGCTGGCCTGATGAATGGAATATGCCCGCGCGACCATTGAGAACCCTTCCCGTATTATATACTTTGATCGTTGACCTCAATTTTAGATTAAAAGGTCAATTTCTTCCCCTTGTTATCTCCTTGTTTCCCGAGGTAACGGTGACTCTCGCCGGTGAAAAAGCGGTGAATCTCCGACAGACGTAGGAAAGGTAAAGTAGCCATCGCTTTGACTAGCAGACGTAAAGCAGACGACGTTACCTGCGCCAACCCGCCGACGCCGTTAAAGAGTGAGGGGTCTCGCCGCACACGAAAGGAGGGAAACGGGTTTGGAAGGGAACTTGCGGACACTAACACGCTCACCTCTCGGTTCTTAGCAAACAAACCTCGGCACCTCGGGACACCTCGTCAGTGAGTCCTTTGACTTCCCCCCTTCATGCGCGTCTGCTAGTTGTTAGACAAAAACAACGTACCGTTCGAGTTATTTCGTCTGCCCTCTCTGAAAGGCTAAGTCGAACTCCCTCGTAAAGACCCGCACTTCCGAAAGTCGCAGGAAAGGTGAGACAGACGCAGACGATGTTGCGAGCAGACGACGTTGCAAAGCAGCAGACGACGTTGCAAAGGAGCAGACGACGCTCAGATAGGGCGTCGCGATCAACCAATCAGGGCTCGGCGTTCTGACGTCACCGCTACTTCCTTTCTCATGCGCAGAAGACGAAAATGAGCCCACTTGCGAGGCGTATTTATTTGCTTCAGATGGTACGAAGAAATTTTAGCAACTATGCTATAGTCGGTTGCAAGCTAAGAAAAAACCGGAAATGCCTCTCAGAGGAAAATGTAATCCTACGCCGAGAAACGCCAGCCAATCGTTAAAACAGAAGTTCGGGCGAGTTGGTAGTTCATGACGCACGAGGACACAGCGCACCCATAACAAACACTCAACGTTCACAGTCACACCAAAAGAAAGGGACACTTACACAGCGCTGACTTCAACTCTTTGTATACTCTCGCCTTTTCTCTTCTTTCACGTCTAGTGCATAACCTAGGCCTCATCTTTTTCTTTCTTAGCTAAAGGTTAACTGTAAAAGTTTTTAAGCCAGAAATTGAAAAATAAAAATTAAATGGAAAAATTAAATGAAAAATTAAAATTGAAATTACTGTAGATCAATGATGCAAAGCTAAGTAATCCAGCTCTTTTTGTGACAGCGCTATAGATGGATTACTAATACACCTGCCGTTTTGTCTGGCAATGTTCTCCGCTTCTATTATTTCCCTTGGGAGCTGGTCTCGACTCCTTGCCAACACCACACACTCGTCAAGTTCCGCTGTGCACCCACAGTCCCGAATGTGTATGCCAACATGTCCAGAGTTCTTGTTGATGGTGGACAGGTTGTGTTCTCTAAGGCGGTGGTTTAAACACCTACCCGTCTGTCCGATATATGTTCTTCCACAGGACAGGGGGAAGGAGTAGACCACATTTTCAACGCATCGAACGAACTTATTTCTGTGATTCGTTGTGCAGGACGTCGGTGTTCTTGAAGGAGTGTTTACCCTCTTGCACAGGCTGTAGAGCTTGTTCGGAGCGGAGAAAATAACGTCCGTGCCTACTTTGTTTGCTATTTTCTTGAGGCCATGAGAAAAATGATGGAGATATGGCACAATCACTGGTCTTTTTGCCCTGTCCCGATGACTTTCCTTAATTCGCTCATCATGCTTAAAATCTCTGAAAAGTCCTTCCGCCACTGATATTAACAAGGATGGTGGATATCCAGCGCGTTTTAATCTCGACACTTGCCCATCAAAGCTCCTTTGGATGGAATGGAAGCATGACTTCGTAAGAGAGTTCTTAAGGCACAACCGCGCTATGCCTCTCTTTACGAGTTTTGAATGCGCTGAGTTAAATGGCAGAAGTGGCTTCTTTCCCCTTGGCTCGTAAGTCCAGCACGTATGGTACGGTGACGTACAAAGACGAAGATCTAAGAATCTCAAACTTCTTTCACTTGGAAGTTCGTGGGTAATCTCCAATGGGTTCATGCACCTTTTGAAACTGTTGAGAATGTCTGGTACCAAGGCTGTCAGATTTTGGTCATCGGTGGCGAGGACAATTAAATAATCGTCGACATATCTGAATACTTTTTTAACTTTTGACCCGTCGAGAGTTTGGTTTAAATTCCTGTCAAGGTGTGCAAGATACAGGTCACTGAGGATAGGTGCAATGCACGACCCAATACACACCCCTCTCTTCTGTAGATACGTATGTCCATCGCAGGTGGCGAAGGTAGATTTTAGATAGATGTCAAGTAAGTTTAAGAATTTACTTTGGGATAGGCCTGCCGCATTCTGAAAAGCGGTAATGCCATATGTGTCTATGCAGTCCTCGATACACCTTAGGAGATGGGGTTGGGGCAGGGAATTGTAGAGATCCTTGATATCGATGGAGAATGCTCTTAGATCTAGGTCGCTATTTTGATCGAAGAAGCTGATGACGTCAAAAGAGCTATGAATCAAGTAAGGATCATCGATGACTAGCAGCTTCAGTCTTTCTTGCAAATATACACCTACCGACTTCTGCCAAGTTTCCCTTTCTGAAATTATTACTCTAAGAGGGCATTCCGGTTTATGAGTTTTGGCGCTGAAGAATAATTGAAGGCTCAAGTTTTTGCTGCGTTCAATTCTGGAGCAAAGTTGATTCAAATTCTGTGACTGACAAAAAGTTTTTGCTACCCGTTTCACTTTTTCCAGGGAGATCTTGTCGTGGCTGCTGAAGACAGATTCGACCGCTGTTAAAGCTTTTCTCCGAACGTCTCCTTGTGCATGAGCACAAAACCGCCTTCTTTGTCAGCTGGCATAAGTGTCAGTGAGTGTTCTTTGAGGTATGCTTCTACTCTCTTGATAGGCAGAGGTGTAGCTGAAGGCTTGTAACGAACGAGCATGTCCACTCCCTCGGAGGTGCATCGATCTATCTCGGTCTCTGGAGCTTGTCGCGACACTTGCCTAATGATGGAGAGTAGCTCCGGTGCCGTCTTCTTGGGTTCCACTGCAAACTTGGGGCCCAAGCTTAGAACGTGCCTCACAGAACTTGGTATATCAATGTCCCCTACCGTGTGTACTGGGTTACTTAAAGCCGTTTCTTTCTTGGGTCGGGTGGTCCGGAGATGCCTTAACGTGAGTGTCCAAAGATGCTCAGTCGTACCTTCCGTTAAAGAGGCGTAAGTTTGCCATATTCTTCTGCTGGAAGAAAGAGTGGTATCCTCATGCAGTAGTGAGAACAGGCTATTTCGATAGTGCCGTGCCTGCCTATGCCACTCGGCCTGGAGTATTTTACAAATTCTCTTCCCGTGCCCTAAGGAGGTAGGAAGCCTCCGAAGAGGGCCATGACCTCAGGGGGCAACATCTTTACTCGTATGCAGTACCCAAAGGATCTTGCTTGGCAGACACATATGGCGATTAAGGTGACAAGGCCGTTACGGTCCAAGGAATGATGGCTAAAAGGGCCCGATGTACTAGAAATGAAGTAAAATTAAATGAAAAATTAAAATTGAAATTACTGTAGATCAATGATGCAAAGCTAAGTAATCCAGCTCTTTTTGTGACAGCGCTATAGATGGATTACTAATACACCTGCCGTTTTGTCTGGCTATGTTCTCCGCTTCTATTATTTCCCTTGTGAGCTGGTCTCGACTCCTTGCCAACACCACACACTTGTCAAGTTCCGCTGTGCACCCACAGTCCCGAATGTGTATGCCAACATGTCCAGAGTTCTTGTTGATGGTGGACAGGTTGTGTTCTCTAAGGCGGTGGTTTAAACACCTACCCGTCTGTCCGATATATGTTCTTCCACAGGACAGGGGGAAGGAGTAGACCACATATTCAACGCATCGAACGAACTTATTTCTGTGATTCGTTGTGCAGGACGTCGGTGTTCTTGAAGGAGTGTTTACCCTCTTGCACAGGCTGTAGAGCTTGTTCGGAGCGGAGAAAATAACGTCCGTGCCTACTTTGTTTGCTATTTTCTTGAGGCCATGAGAAAAATGATGGAGATATGGCACAATCACTGGTCTTTTTGCCCTGTCCCGATGACTTTCCTTAATTCGCTCATCATGCTTAAAATCTCTGAAAAGTCCTTCCGCCACTGATATTAACAAGGATGGTGGATATCCAGCGCGTTTTAATCTCGACACTTGCCCATCAAAGCTCCTTTGGATGGAATGGAAGCATGACTTCGTAAGAGAGTTCTTAAGGCACAACCGCGCTATGCCTCTCTTTACGAGTTTTGAATGACAAATTCTGTGACTGACAAAGTTGATTCAAATTCTGTGACTGACAAAAAGTTTTGAAAAAACTTTTTGTCAGTCACAGAATTTGAATCAACTTTGCTCCAGAATTGAACGCAGCAAAAACTTGAGCCTTCAATTATTCTTCAGCGCCAAAACTCATAAACCGGAATGCCCTCTTAGAGTAATAATTTCAGAAAGGGAAACTTGGCAGAAGTCGGTAGGTGTATATTTGCAAGAAAGACTGAAGCTGCTAGTCATCGATGATCCTTACTTGATTCATAGCTCTTTTGACGTCATCAGCTTCTTCGATCAAAATAGCGACCTAGATCTAACAGCATTCTCCATCGATATCAAGGATCTCTACTATTCCCTGCCCCAACCCCATCTCCTAAGGTGTATCGAGGACTGCATAGACACATATGGCATTACCGCTTTTCAGAATGCGGCAGGCCTATCCCAAAGTAAATTCTTAAACTTACTTGACATCTATCTAAAATCTACCTTCGCCACCTGGGATGGACATACGTATCTACAGAAGAGAGGGGTGTGCATTTGGTCGTGCATTGCACCTATCCTCAGTGGTCTGTGTCTTGCACACCTTGACAGGAATTTAAACCAAACTCTCGACGGGTCAAAAGTTAAAAAAGTATTCAGATATGTCGATGAATATTTAATTGTCCTCGCCACCGATAACCAAAATCTGACAGCCTTGGTACCAGACATTCTCAACAGTTTCAAAAGGTGCATGAACCCATTGGAGATTACCCACGAACTTCCAAGTGAAAGAAGTTTGAGATTCTTAGATCTTCGTCTTTGTATGTCACCGTACCATACGTGCTGGACTTACGAGCCAAGGGGAAAGAAGCCACTTCTGCCATTTAACTCAGCGCATTCAAAACTCGTAAAGAGAGGCATAGCGCGGTTGTGCCTTAAGAACTCTCTTACGAAGTCATGCTTCCATTCCATCCAAAGGAGCTTTGATGGGCAAGTGTCGAGATTAAAACGCGCTGGATATCCACCATCCTTGTTAATATCAGTGGCGGAAGGACTTTTCAGAGATTTTAAGCATGATGAGCGAATTAAGGAAAGTCATCGGGACAGGGCAAAAAGACCAGTGATTGTGCCATATCTCCATCATTTTTCTCATGGCCTCAAGAAAATAGCAAACAAAGTAGGCACGGACGTTATTTTCTCCGCTCCGAACAAGCTCTACAGCCTGTGCAAGAGGGTAAACACTCCTTCAAGAACACCGACGTCCTGCACAACGAATCACAGAAATAAGTTCGTTCGATGCGTTGAAAATGTGGTCTACTCCTTCCCCCTGTCCTGTGGAAGAACATATATCGGACAGACGGGTAGGTGTTTAAACCACCGCCTTAGAGAACACAACCTGTCCACCATCAACAAGAACTCTGGACATGTTGGCATACACATTCGGGACTGTGGGTGCACAGCGGAACTTGACAAGTGTGTGGTGTTGGCAAGGAGTCGAGACCAGCTCACAAGGGAAATAATAGAAGCGGAGAACATTGCCAGACAAAACGGCAGGTGTATTAGTAATCCATCTATAGCGCTGTCACAAAAAGAGCTGGATTACTTAGCTTTGCATCATTGATCTACAGTAATTTCAATTTTAATTTTTCATTTAATTTTTCCATTTAATTTTTATTTTTCAATTTCTGGCTTAAAACCTTTTACAGTTAACCTTTAGCAAAGAAAGAAAAAGATGAGGCCCAGGTTATGCATAGACGTGAAAGAAGAGAAAAGGCGGGAGTATACAAAGAGTTGAAGTCAGCGCTGTGTAAGTGTCCCTTTCTTTTGGTGTGACTGTGAACGTTGAGTGTTTGTTACGGGTGCGCTGTGTCCTCGTGCGTCATGAACTACCAACTCGCCCGAACTTCTGTTTTAACAAGCTTCATTTCTAGTACATCGGGCCCTTTTAGCCATCATTCCTTGGACTGTAACGGCCTTGTCACCTTAATCGCCATATGTGTCTGCCAAGCAAGATCCTTTGGGTACTGCATACGAGTAAAGATGTTGCCCCCTGAGGTCATGGCCCTCTTCGGAGGCTTCCTACCATCCTTAGGGCACGGGAAGAGAATTTGTAAAATACTCCAGGCCGAGTGGCATAGGCAGGCACGGCACTATCGAAATAGCCTGTTCTCACTACTGCATGAGGATACCACTCTTTCTTCCAGCAGAAGAATATGGCAAACTTACGCCTCTTTAACGGAAGGTACGACTGAGCATCTTTGGACACTCACGTTAAGGCATCTCCGGACCACCCGACCCAAGAAAGAAACGGCTTTAAGTAACCCAGTACACACGGTAGGGGACATTGATATACCAAGTTCTGTGAGGCACGTTCTAAGCTTGGGCCCCAAGTTTGCAGTGGAACCCAAGAAGACGGCACCGGAGCTACTCTCCATCATTAGGCAAGTGTCGCGACGAGCTCCAGAGACCGAGATAGATCGATGCACCTCCGAGGGAGTGGACATGCTCGTTCGTTACAAGCCTTCAGCTACACCTCTGCCTATCAAGAGAGTAGAAGCATACCTCAAAGAACACTCACTGACACTTATGCCAGCTGACAAAGAAGGCGGTTTTGTGCTCATGCACAAGGAGACGTTCGGAGAAAAAGCTTTAACAGCGGTCGAATCTGTCTTCAGCAGCCACGACGAGATCTCCCTGGAAAAAGTGAAACGGGTAGCAAAAACTTTTTGTCAGTCACAGAATTTGAATCAACTTTGCTCCAGAATTGAACGCAGCAAAAACTTGAGCCTTCAATTATTCTTCAGCGCCAAAACTCATAAACCGGAATGCCCTCTTAGGAGGAGGAGGAGGAAAAACTTTATTCAATAAGGAAAAAAAAAAATTGAGCGCCGTGAGTGGAATCCTTAGTCCAGGACTCCAATGGACCTCGCTGCCGTCCTAGCCCTCTCGATCAGCCGTAGCTGTCGGTCCGGGTCAGAGCTGCACAGCTCTTCCTCCCACTGCTCGATGGTTGGATGGGGTATTGCTGTGATATCCTTATTGCGTTGACAAGCCCAGATCATGTGGTAGAGTGTGGATGGTTCGTTACAATGGGGACAGTTTGGTTTGTGTAAGTTTGGGAAAATGGCGTGGAGTCTTGTAGGGTGGGGAAAGGTGTTAGTCTGTAATTGCCTGAGCATTGTTTCTTGTTCTTTCGTAGTTGATTTGTGGCTCGGCGGGTAGTAATAATTTCAGAAAGGGAAACTTGGCAGAAGTCGGTAGGTGTATATTTGCAAGAAAGACTGAAGCTGCTAGTCACCGATGATCCTTACTTGATTCATAGCTCTTTTGACGTCATCAGCTTCTTCGATCAAAATAGCGACCTAGATCTAAGAGCATTCTCCATCGATATCAAGGATCTCTACTATTCCCTGCCCCAACCCCATCTCCTAAGGTGTATCGAGGACTGCATAGACACATATGGCATTACCGCTTTTCAGAATGCGGCAGGCCTATCCCAAAGTAAATTCTTAAACTTACTTGACATCTATCTAAAATCTACCTTCGCCACCTGGGATGGACATACGTATCTACAGAAGAGAGGGGTGTGTATTGGGTCGTGCATTGCACCTATCCTCAGTGACCTGTGTCTTGCACACCTTGACAGGAATTTAAACCAAACTCTCGACGGGTCAAAAGTTAAAAAAGTATTCAGATATGTCGACGATTATTTAATTGTCCTCGCCACCGATGACCAAAATCTGACAGCCTTGGTACCAGACATTCTCAACAGTTTCAAAAGGTGCATGAACCCATTGGAGATTACCCACGAACTTCCAAGTGAAAGAAGTTTGAGATTCTTAGATCTTCGTCTTTGTACGTCACCGTACCATACGTGCTGGACTTACGAGCCAAGGGGAAAGAAGCCACTTCTGCCATTTAACTCAGCGCATTCAAAACTCGTAAAGAGAGGCATAGCGCGGTTGTGCCTTAAGAACTCTCTTACGAAGTCATGCTTCCATTCCATCCAAAGGAGCTTTGATGGGCAAGTGTCGAGATTAAAACGCGCTGGATATCCACCATCCTTGTTAATATCAGTGGCGGAAGGACTTTTCAGAGATTTTAAGCATGATGAGCGAATTAAGGAAAGTCATCGGGACAGGGCAAAAAGACCAGTGATTGTGCCATATCTCCATCATTTTTCTCATGGCCTCAAGAAAATAGCAAACAAAGTAGGCACGGACGTTATTTCCTCCGCTCCGAACAAGCTCTACAGCCTGTGCAAGAGGGTAAACACTCCTTCAAGAACACCGACGTCCTGCACAACGAATCACAGAAATAAGTTCGTTCGATGCGTTGAAAATGTGGTCTACTCCTTCCCCCTGTCCTGCGGAAGAACATATATCGGACAGACGGGTAGGTGTTTAAACCACCGCCTTAGAGAACACAACCTGTCCACCATCAACAAGAACTCTGGACATGTTGGCATACACATTCGGGACTGTGGGTGCACAGCGGAACTTGACAAGTGTGTGGTGTTGGCAAGGAGTCGAGACCAGCTCACAAGGGAAATAATAGAAGCGGAGAACATTGCCAGACAAAACGGCAGGTGTATTAGTAATCCATCTATAGCGCTGTCACAAAAAGAGCTGGATTACTTAGCTTTGCATCATTGATCTACAGTAATTTCAATTTTAATTTTTCATTTAATTTTTCCATTTAATTTTTATTTTTCAATTTCTGGCTTAAAAACGTTTACAGCTAACCTTTAGCTAAGAAAGAAAAAGATGAGGCCTAGGTTATGCATTAGACGTGAAAGAAGAGAAAAGGCGGGAGTATACAAAGAGTTGAAGTCAGCGCTGTGTAAGTGTCCCTTTCTTTTGGTGTGACTGTGAACGTTGAGTGTTTGTTACGGGTGCGCTGTGTCCTCGTGCGTCAGCCAATCGTTTTCATGACATCACGATTCCGTAAACCAATCGCGATCTTTTTGAAAAAAAAAGAAGCGCAACATGGCTGCTGACATTAGCAACGCGACGCTAGTTTCTCGTTACTATTATTCTGTTTTTTTGCACCGTGTTTTACGTGCCCGAGGTTACGCCACGAAATCTTAATGGTATCGGCTTGCGTTTGCAGCAGTTTTTGCGCGACAACGTGAGAATCCAGCGACGATGTCGCCAACGAAAATTTCGAAGCGGGCGCGAGGCTTAGCACTGCTGAGAGGTATGTTAGACGGTATGTTAAACAGTATCTTGGACAGAAAATGAATTGGGAAGACGGTACATTGGACATGACTTTCTTTCTTTACTAAACAGCTATTTCGTTGACAAAAACGTATTCTAACTTATTTAAATGTCCTGAATGAATTAAATAAATATTGTAGTAGTTTAAGACACGTTTCCTGGAGGAAAAGAAAGCGACGTTGCTAGCGAACTACTTTCTCGACGGCGGAGGCACTTCAGATGGGCGCAATGCGCTTGTGGGTGGAGCTAAAATATTGTTCTCAGGTTGCATCCGACTATAGACGCTTTGCAGCCGCTGTGCATGGGCGCCGCCATAACTGACCTTCAGTTTTTGTTTCCTCTCACTGAATTTTCTTCACTTCATCATTACCATAGCAGGCCAGGTTATGGCCATCTTAAATTCTATTGCGTCCTTTTACCCAGCATTGGCCTTTCTGGAGGCTCGTCAACACCCGTTTCAGTGACTCGGTGTCTCTATGAGACAAAAGAAGGTCAGCAGTGGCGGCTGTAATCTGGCGCGTGTGTAAAGCGTCTATAGAGTTTGTCGATGAATATTCGAAAATGTAAAAAACATTTGCTTCAATATCTTTCGCCATAAAAAACGCTTAACTTTCCCGTGTGCCTTCCAGTCTGGCAACGCCGGTGCTGTATTCTTCTTGTTGTTGTTGTTTTGCGCTATTTTACGAATGATGAACGACCAACTAGCCCGCCAGCTCACCTTATTGCTGTATTCTCATTTTTGTTCCTCGCGACGCGCGTTTCTGCGATTCCTGCTGATCTCAACTGTTTGCCTTCTCTTCCGTTTGCCCAACCGATCCACCGGTGACGAGAAGCTAAGCTTCTCGTCACCGGTGGATCTCGTCACCGTTGAATTGCTGGTCACCGTTCTCGTCAACGGTGACGAGAAGCTTAGCTTCTCGTCACCGTTGAATTGCTGGCCACCGGGGATATGTAGAAACCTCGATGCTGTGGGCATACTGTCGGCGCACTGCGAACAAAAAAACAGTACAATGTCCCAGAACAAAGACTTTATCAAGGATAACCCCCTTTCTCCGTAAAGTAATCGCTGCTCACGAGTCGGCGTGCATAGTGTAACAAATTAAACGTGTTAGTATAAATATATACCAACACTCGTTCGCAAAACATTTTTTTTACTTACCATAAAAACACTTGCAAGGCTTATGTACCGTCATATGTCTTGGATTCCGGACTGCTGAAGAGTGATGCATTCGCGGAATACTGCCGTCGGTTAGTTTAGTAGTCCCTCTGAACTATCGCTTTGCTTGACGTGCTAATAGGTTGATGGTGCGTCATTATTATAACAGCCCGATCGAAATTAATGTTCAGCAGAACCAAGCAGAACTATTAGCCCTCATTAAGCGACGTCGCGGCCATTTTGCTTGTAGGTACTGCTCCTCCCTCGGCGTCCCTCCTCTCCCCAGTCACGTGACCTAGAATTCCCCCTTCTAGGGACAATAGTTAACTTTAAACCACGGTTCGCGTTCGAGAAAACGGGCCCTGGTGGTCGTCGATCGGTCATTTACATAGACGTCATCGTCTTCCATCATGCTGTCAACTTTCTCGTGGACACCGGATCGTTCGTTTCCATCGTTTCAGTGCGGTTCTCAAGAGCCTCAAAGAGAAAAGGACCATCGAGCTTTTCTAACCACCCACGGCTTTTACGGATTTTATGCAGATGTCTCCTACCAGCAAAAAAACGGCGTTTATACTATTTTATGTCACAAACATTGGCACGTCTCTCTTAGGTCTTGACGATTCCTGGGTGGCCTTCGTGAGCAGTCTCAATCAGTGTATTTCTCAGTGTCGTAGGAATTACAACACCTAGCCTCTCCTCTCATTCGTTGCCTGCCGCACTACTTTTTTACTTTCAGCACCCGCGTCTCGTGTCGATCTTCCAGGTTTTGTCAGTATAAACCTTTTCTTTAACGGCGCCGCCATCTTGAGAATTGCGGTGCCAACGACGCCGTCTAGCGGCTTAAAAAAAAATACCGGCTAGTTCTGGCGGCACAGCTATCTGGGTAGGCACCGGTGTGGGTATGAGGGGAACTTGGCTAGACTTGGCTATGGTGGGCTGCAATAATTTGGTTGGAGCTTGTCCGGTTGAATCCAGCTGGCTACACCCAGGCCATCCGAATGCAGCAGCTCCGGAGTTCCCGGTTGGGCCGATAGGGGCGCCGCGTCGCTGGCTTCTCTCTTGTACGTCCATCCAAAGAGCAGATTCGTAGGTCTACCCTGCCGACTCCGACCAAACTGTTATGCTCAAATTCGCCGCTATGATTTTCAGCGCAGGCGATGTGTATATGATCTTCGCTACCGAAAGCGAAGCACTCTGGGCTCTTCCGACCAATCAGTAAGAGCGAAGGGAAACGACCGTTTTTGTCTTTTTTGTTTTGTTTGCGCTCGCTCGTCACTCCAAGCTTTCAAACCGTTACGCGCGTGCTAAAATCGAAAGTGCGGATTATACGGAAGTATTAGCAGTACGGTGCGACGCTGCTGCGCGCTTATAATAATTAGAGATGTACGTCTCTAATTTGACAGAGATTCTGCCGAGTGTTTTGCGTGCCTCATGACGGCGTATTACGGACTCTACAGCGCGGCGAAGTAACCTCGGAGTGCTCATTCTTCCGCTTTCCAACAGAGGACAGGTGAACTTCTATATCATTTTTTTTTTTTTTTGTCAGCGTTCGAAATTCGACTTTTCCATCAGAGCATCAAAATGGATTGCGTATGCAAATCGCCAGGACTTTGGAAGCCTGCCCGGCTTGGCGACGAGCAAGCTGCGCCAGCGTCGTTTGTGCAGCGAGCACTTCGGTGCTACCGCGTTTGCGAGTTGTGGGAAGATTCGTTTGTGGAAAAACGCGTGCCCCACCGTTCTTGTTACGAATCCGTTGCTGCAAGGACTTGCTCCTCTGGGTGAGTTGCTGTCAGAGCAATCTTCAGTTAATTTGACAGCTTCGTGTTTATATGTTAGGATAGAGTACCGATAAAGCACCTACAGTCAGAGATGTAGACACTCCAAAACAGTAGTTGTTTTCTTTCTTTCTTAACTGCATTGCCTATTAGCGAGTTTGTTTATGGTTTATTCATCGTTTATTCTTATGCAGCTCACCTGCAAGCCTTTTCCTTTATTTCGGTGTTGATTTGTTTGTTTGGGTATTCAGAAGTTTAGTTTGTGGGAGTTGTTTACAGAGCATTTAGATAATTCGATGATAAGTGCTTTTCTCTTAGTTTGTACATTAAAGTAATTAACTTCGTTTTACATGTTTGACAACTTTACTGTGTTTACTGCCTACTACAGTTCTTGGTTCCCCTTTGAGGGCGGTGGACTGCCAACGGAGTTTGTAGATGCGTGTTTGAAATACCGCAACTCATTTGGATGGGGTTCAATAAAAAAATACATTTCAATGAACGTGCTGTTTCTGTTTGATTGCACTGGTAATATCACGTGAAGCGCAATTGATGTGAAGTATATCGCGCGCGGCTCGTCTGCTAGACCGGTGCCGTGCTGGCCGCTCACAGCGGCCGGCGCGGCACCAGCCTAGCAAACAAACCAAAAAAAAAAAAAAAAAACCGGGGGGGGGGGGGGGGAGGGAAAGGAGGAGGAGGACGGAGGGCGCACGCCAACGGCAGTGGTGGCGCCATCTGGCAGCCTTTCGAGACCAATTTTAGTCTCCGACCATACGTATGTTCGCCTTTCTGCCACTAGCGCCTCGTGGCGCTAGTTTTTCCTTACCATGGTGGAGGCTACAGCTGCACTCGGCTGCCCAGGCCATCACCTTGCCTCCTCGAGAGAACGAGGACGAAGACGGTGGGGTGTTTCGATTGAGTTTGCACAGCGAAGTATATATGAGCATTTTAATGTAGTTTGTGCGGGTAAGCTCTCAACATTTGATAGCTCCATCTTGAGTGGTGGCATGTAAACTTTTTCATACCTTTCACATACCATGGGGCTTGCAGAGATAACCTAATTGAACCACCGGCACCGGGAATTAAAATCGGTCCTCATGTCGTAGACGAAGTGGTCGTGAGCTTAACCGTGAGATTGATTCTGATACGAACCTCGCGATTCAAGCTCGCAATCGACTGACTTCATAAATAAGGACCCTTGGGGAAAAGCTCGATAACATTACAGCCACACTCGCGCTGCAGCTTCTTGTGCTCATGCCACACTTGCTGCTATTGTTCTTATGCTTTCTTCAAATTATTTATCCATCGACCACGCAGTGGTAGCCAGACAACCGTAGATTTTCGGAAATTGCAGCGCGGTAAAAAGGAGCACTCGGAACTAACTCATGCACGACGTCCGTTTTTAAGCCTTTTCGCCCATGCCCTTGGCGGTTGCATACTCTGTGTCAGCGGGTAATCCAAAAATGCACCAGGTCGAGGGTACGTCAGTTACTGGCTGGTTTGAGGTTATGCAAAAAAGGTCTATAGGATGTACTGGCTGCCATAGCTGTGTGCGCGACTGCTGAGCGCGTGCTGATGGCGAGCTTTCACAGTTCTTTTGTAACGTGCATACCGCACCCTGAAGATTGCCGGTCTTAGCAGCATATCATTGTGGGCTCGTTCTGAGCATGCGCTCTAGACAGCACCCACAAAAATGGCACCCAGTGAATACTCCTTATAGTGCGGTATCAGTGGTTCCGCGAAACAGCAGTAGACTCAATCTTCCAAGACACCAGTGGAAGCGGACGCCAACTAAACTGCTTCGGGATTTACGGTACTTACCTCACCATTTTAATGACGACTAAAATAACGTCACGAACTATTGTGTTTCACGGGGTCCGGAAGATGTTGTAAAGGTTGTTACGATATAGTTCCCAGAAACTTTCTGGAAAGACTCGAAGTCTTCGTTGAGTCCAACACCATCATGAACAGTAACTGAAATCGATGCACTATTCAGTCGGTGGGTGGCGAAACGTATCCGCATCTGCGGAGTCACGGTCGATGCGTACTCTAAGTGGCTGGAAGTTTACACGATGCCTGCCACGACGTCCAAACACGTCATTGACGTTCTACGGTCTCTTTTACCTACTTTTGCCCTACCGGACATACTTTCCTCTGATAATGCGCCAAATCTTGCTTCAAATAAAATAAACAAGTTTTTGAAGAAAAAAAAAAAAAACGGCGCCAGGCATCAGATTAGTGCACCATACCATCCTGCAAACTAACGGGCAAGCAGAACAGATCGTGTGGGAAACGAAAGAAAGCCCTTTTGAAGCTTACGGAAGAAGCAGTTCGGTGAAGAATCGCCAGGTTCTTGTTCTAACAGTACGCGACGGTCTCATATTACACGGTAAAAACACCCACCGAAGCAATATTCGGCGGACGAAGAGCCATACCCCTTGATCTGATGATACTATGGCCTACAAACGAAGATCGAGAGATTCCCAGATCGAGGGAGTAATGGCAGTTTATTCGGTCGGAAAACTCGTCTACGTGAGGAATTTCAGCAGATGTCGGGCCTTCCATGTAAAACTTGAGTAGAAAAGGCTCTATGTTGATTGACCAGGAGGTGTCATCTCTCTGAATACGTTGGATATCAATGCCCTTCAGTGTAAATATAACTAAATCACAAAACTCTCTTTGTGTATTGTGTAACTGCCTTTGTATTTGATAATAGAAGCTATGGTGGTGATTTGGACCTTTCACGCCAGGCTCCTTTTTCTTATTTTTCGCCTCATACTCTTTTGCAGTTTAAGTATGCTTCAAGAATCTTTTGGAACGGGGACACTTTACGTCAACGAGGCCATTTGTTCCAAGTAGTCAATCAGGGAATGCTGATAGAAATCCGTCCCTCATATTAACGAATAAGCCGCACTTCTGCACAGTGCAGTTTTTCTGTTCCACGTACAGTTGTAAAGCAGCATTCTCATTGATCCTACCATATTCTGTTGCGGGTGAAGAAAGTCTTTAAGTACACGATACTTGAAACAAGTCTGGCACTGTACGTTGTGGTTCGACACTCACTAATGTCGTCGTCCTTATAGAGCCTCATCATTTAATCATTACCTCGTCACCTCATATTGCTCTTCATCAACAGCAAGTACAATAGGCTACCGCCATATTACCATCCAAGAATTGAAAAATTGAGTCGTTCAGTCCTTCAACAAATTAATTATTTATATAATGTTATTACGTTACATTACCTCGAGACGATCGACGTCCATCGTCGATCTTCAAATACTTATACCTGTATATAAATTAGACGCACAAAGGGGGGGGGGGGGGGGGGGGTCGGTGGCCGAGTGCATAGTCTAGCGCACACCAGGTCGGAGCACTTGGAGCGAAAGCTCGCTTTGCAGAACCCACCCCGCCCCTGCCCGCTTCGATCTGGAAGAGCATCGAACCGGCGCGCGGTCGTGTATAGCATGGTGCAAGTCAAAGACCCCAGGTTAGCGGTTGTACCGCACTGGCTAAATTGCTCATCTACAGCTGAGACACCAGACGCCCACTGAGGCAGACTAACTTCCGGATGTATAAACATACACACACCAATTTGCAATTAATAACAAAGAACACAGCGTTCCGCTTCTATTCTTTGGATGCCTTTTTTAATCCAGGGAAAGCTCGCGCGTTCTCTCTTTGGAGACGCTTAGAACGGTCGCACATAGAACCCGCGTTTCTCCCATAGAGTTATTATAATGTACGCTAGAGGTTCAACTGGCGCTAGTGTCTATGCGACTTCCGGGAGGCAAATTGAAGCGGACAGCAACCAGTGTATTTTTGCGGTGCTCCTGTGCATTCCTATGGGAAAACGCGTGTGAATTTTGTCTCGTCGCCGGAAAATAACATGAACAACTTTTGTTATATCGGTTGTACAGTATAGTATGTACCTTTATTAATATTTTGAAAGTGTAATTGCTTTAGTTACAGAATTTTCCTTTACCTCTGAACGATGTTAAACTTCGCTATATTTCAGGCCCAAACCTCTGTACCATGGCAGGAAGGTGAAAACGAGTGACGATTCTAAGCAAACTAACGATCGAAAGGAATGTGGAGTGTGTTCAAGGTTCGCTAGCATTCCGGTGGCGCTTATATATTGCTAATATGCTCGTCCTGTCATTATATGAAAATGACGCCGTCGTGCGCATCTTTACAATCGTTAAAAAAAAAAAGTTTTGAACGCAAAAAATAAAGTACGTGAGCTACAAAGATGTGTCTTTTTATTATTTCCTATGTCAAGCAGTTTTTGTCGGGATCCTGTTCTCTCGCTTCTCCCTATTTGCAAGGGTTTGGAGAGTGCGGGTGATGATTCGAACCTAGAACAAGCATCTTCGCACTTATTCATGAGCAGAACGAATAAAGCAGTATTATTTATTGGAAATCGGACTGTATACGTGGCTTTCAATTTCTTTTGATCATCTGCATGTACAAGGAGTTACATTTCTAGTGTTACTGCGTAGTTCTTGCCGTCTCTCTTAGTTTTCGAGATGTCCTTCGTTCGTTTGGCACGTATATCCCCCATGCTAGAAAATGCCGACGCCGTGTTCGCGCTAACAGTGACCGACAGCGCACATAAATACATGTACGTAGCGGTTTTAGCACCGTTTTTCATGCCACGAATTTAAAATAAAAACGCTGTAACTGACCAATTATTTCGTCTGCATGACAGAGAAATGTTCCAATGTGCCTAGTACGTACGAATTATTCGTCATATTTGCTCTTATAATCGAGCGCAGGGTGAAAATGCACTCGCTTTTCCCCATAGAAATGCATTACCGGAAGTCAATTTCGGACTGGTTGCTGTCTGCTTCAATTTGCAGCAGCACACTAGCGCCAGTTGAACCTCTAGCGTACATTATAATAACTCTATGGTTTCTCCTACCCGGCCACTTCCTCCTCTCATTATGTGTAGTTGCTTATAACTAAATAAGCTATAATAATGGTGTATTATTCATATTTATTTTCAGTTTCAGTCAGGGGAAAGGAGTTTCGCGGAAACTAGAGCCACTGAATGAGATGCGCTTAGAGTATCGGTACTCTCTTCCCCGACAGTGTTGTGAACGCCGCCATTTTGGTGCTTGTGCAGAGCAGGCGCTACTGCCGATCGTCATGATTCAAAAGTGCGACATCCTCTGCATTAGATTCGGTTTTAGGAAGCTTCGACGAACTGGAGTCGCACCATCGCTGTTACCATAGTCTGTAGAACTGCTGGGGGCATCAGTGGCACACACGCTTTGGTGGCGTGCTGTATAGGCAGCACTTGCGGTTATGTTGGTGCTGCTTGTAACCCCAGGCATCTGTCACCCGGTGTCGCTCGCTGCATCCCCGGTAGGCACCCCGGGTTCACATGACCCATCCTTTTTATGGGCATAGAACCCGCCGGAGTTGGCAGAGGCTCGCTGCCGTCTAGGTAAGTTTGCTGTGGTTGCATTTGAAACCACGTACGCGAGCGCGAAGCTCGCTGGGTCCTTATACTCTTCATTTAAATAGTATGTTGCTACGGCGGTAGAGGCGCTTGCCAGGGACATTATTCGAGCGCCACCCGTACTTCTCTGCCCGCGAGATTTTGCCGCAAGGTCTCTGTCCTCTCGTTTGTCGCGTTGCGCCATCTATCTTCAGCACATCAAAGTAGACTAGCACAGTCTGCAAATGTTGCAGCACAGCGATCATCCAGGCTCGGCGGCATCGGTAGAGCTCCTCGTTTCTAGATAATAAAAGAACTTCACTCGTTGCATTTTTTTCGTGCCGGTGCACATCGGCAACTTAAAAGCACGACGCTGGGGCATTTCTAGGGCGTAGTTTTCACGCAATTCCCCGCTACAGAACCCACAATCGTCGCCCAACCATCCAAACTCAAGTTAATTATAGGAAAACCGGAAAAAAAACTTTCCCCCTGTCATGCAGCCGGAAGTGGTACGAACGCCCTGTATCGGCGGAGACAGGTTAAGAATGCAGTAGAAAGTCCGCCTTCAGCACGGGCTCGTTGTATATTCCATAGGGCTTAGGCTGCGCGTGCGCCGAAGTGTTACCAAGGTCAAAACGCTCCCGCCGGAGGCAAACGATCTACAGCATTCTTTACCGGTCGCCGACTGTAGGTTGGGCCGAACTAAACGTAATTCTTTAATAACAAATATTGAACTGAACGGTGGATTTCATTATTCCTTTTTTTTTTTTTTCACGGAATACTACGGTGGTTTAAATTTTAGCTCGTCAATATCGCGGAAGTAAGACTATAGCATGTTGCATTGGGTTCTATGTATCAAAGCCAGAATAGTATAACGGGTGATGTTGCCGCTTCGAGAGATGTTTCGCTGGAAGACAGGCTTCCGTCGTCAAGGCGTCCGAACGCTATACACTGCGTGAGGAGACGACAACGCTCTTGCTCGCTCTGATTGGAGGGAGGCACTGTGTAGAGACAAAGGCAGCTAGCCTTCGGATCTACCCACTATCCTTCCTATCAGAGCTTGGTGCTTTGACGTTCCCGCGCTCTCATCTCCTCCTCTCCTTAGTGTCTCTCTGTACATATCATTCAAATAAAGGCTTCTGGCAGGCACAATGCTCGGAGTTCGTGCGTATGGCGCGTGCCTTTCTAGCGTTTGAAAGCCACGAAAGCGTGCGTGCTGGACGCTGAGCAGTGAAGATCGCACACTGTGCTGTAATCGTTTAAATAATGAAATGGTGTATATCAGGTACCTTTTTTTTTCAATAGAAGTACAACTTTCTTCTTTTTTTTAATGTAGTCACATTTATTGCTGGAGAGGCCTTTCTCACCGTATTTCACGTGAAAATGTGACATACTTGTGTCATATTCTCTCTAAAACCAACATTTATTTTCTTTCTCTTCTCTCGATCTCTTCCTTTCTCTTTTTTATCCCTGTCTCACAGGTTTTATTTTTCATTCTATCTATCTCTATCTCTCTTTCGTTCTCTCTTTCTAGCTCTTTTTCACTCTTTCTCATATCAGTTAAACCATAAGATGAACGGAATAATCAATTAGCACAGAGACGAACGTTATCATTTTCGTAAACCACCCAGACTCGTAGATAAGATAAGACTGACGCCTTTGCAAGGGCGTCAGTCCAGCCCCAACACCCGAAGAATGCCTGCTACCCAGGACGAAACCGAACGGAAATTTGATTATCTTTCGTTGTTTCGGAAGAAATATCCCCCAAAATAAAATTACGCAAAGAATTCCGGCTTTCTAGAAAAGTGCTCTGGCCTGGCTTTTGTTGGCTCTGTTTCTTATTGAATTATCTATTTTTCTCCCTTTATGTAAAAACCTTTTTTTAAGATTTTGTTTTAAGCTATATGTTTTTTAAAGTTCAACAGACGCGGTGTTTGGGCGCGATCCAGTGTCAGAATAATGACCACGTCCCGCAAGATACTGGTCTCGTTCTACTACCTTCCACAATTCTGTTACAGACCGCAAAATTTGCGCTTGGGAAGCAGCCCTAAGGTACTTTCTATTCCGAGCAGACACGGAAATAAATAGCACTTGTCTCCCTATACCATTTAGATAAGAGTTCGTCGAAGAAATTGTGTTCCTTGAGTAAACATAAGCGCCAAAAAATGTTGAAACTGGGAGAAACATGGTCAGTGGTGGATTGTTTGATTTGTTTTGGTGTGTTATGTTCGTTTGTACTTATGTCTGTCTTTTTCTTTCTTCTTTTCAGTCGGCGATTTAACCGGCGCTGTTACGCGGATAGGAGTGGGCATCCACTGTAGACAAAGATAAACAAGGTCGTTTCCGAAAAGTCGTGTTTTCGCTTCCTGGAAATCTCTCGCCGGACTTTCTTCCAAAATGAAAAGAATTTTCGCTTTTTTTTTAACATCTTCTCTTTTCGTTTTTTAGGGTTTTCCTTCTGCCTCACAGAGACTGCATTTTTCCTCCCCTTTTTCTAGAAAACTGCTCTGAAGCAATTCTGGCCATCACTGGACACACACTCCCGGTATCCTTCAAAAGGTAGCTTAGATAAGAACGACCAAAATAACAGCCAGCGGCACTTATTTCATCCGAGAGCCTTCTCTTTTTTTATACTTGTTTTCTAAAAGTTCAATCTGAGATTCAAGCGTTTTTCTAGAGCTCTAATACAAAAAAAAACTTAACCAACAAAGAAAGAAAAAACACGGTTTTCTCTCTCGCGCGAGAGAGAGAAAGAGAACGCGGAATAGTACACAATGTTTTTCGTCTTCTATTTTGTCTTTAGTTACAAGAATACCTGGAGACTGCAGTTGGCTTCAACTGGGATATAAACAACCATAGACCTCTCTTCTTCTTTTTTTTTTTCTTGAGTTTTTCGAGGGTTTGTTTACAACACACTGAAATTGTTCCGGATTTCTCCCGGGCAAAAAAAAAAAAACACTTTTTAACACAAAAGAAAGACCTGTTTTTTGTTTTACCTTTTTTTAATTCCTATGTTCAGGTTATTTTTACTTTATTAGCGTTTTCAGGAGTACGCGTAACGCTACACGACCAATCGGAATTATTTGAAATAAAGAGATTTGTTTATCAATTCATCAATAAGTAAACCATGGTTTTTATGTTCCATCAGACAGTGCTGTAGGCTGCAGATGCAAAATGTAAAAACATGTGACTTGACGACGCCTCTGCATTCTTATAATTAGCCAACAGCTACCAGCCAGCAACATTCAGAAAAAAAAATAAACATACATATACCTAATATGAAAAAGCCCCCCAAAAAAAAAAAAAAAAAAAACCGCATCTCCACGCGGTGAATGATGTTGATTGGGGCGCAGCTCTGGTGGTGCTTGTCTGCGTAGACGCTGAGCCGCAGCATGCCGAGCCTTTCGTTCGTTTTCATCCATGTCACGCTGCGGTCAAATGCTCAAATGTGTATATAACCACGTTGCATACCACACATTCTCTTTCTGACATGGATGAAAACGAACGAAAGGCTCGCCATGCTGCGGCTCACCGTCTACGCAGACAAGCACCACCAGAGCTTCGCCCCAATCAACATCATCACCACGTGGAAATGCGGTTGTTTTTTTTTGCCCTACACGAGCACGGGAGCACGTGCTCACGTGCTCGTGAGCACGATCATCCGACGCCGGACATCGGACATCGGACGGACACACGGACATGGCAACGCTCACGGAGGCACAAGAAGAGCCAATCATCCAACGAGAGGGAAGAGTGGCAATGCATTTCCTAGTGCGAATGCACACAACCCCGTCGGCACAGTACATTCTTGCCAACCTGCTGAAGCGATCATCGTCGCATCTTGGTCAACTAGCTGCACGATTTCAGCGTAACATCGGAAGCCCTGGAATTTTATATTCTTCACGTCCCCCACACTCCACACGCCCAGCGCTAGACGTGCGTGAAACACTTCCAGACCTGCCTCGGAAAAAAGATATTCACCCAACTGTCGCCCGTACAGCTGTCGCAGTGGCTCTCGAAAATGAATACGTTTAACATCTTGAGGCCTACACAGACGGTTCAGTTGACAAGAAGAGAGGAACTGCAACCGCTGCATACACGGTCCCCGCAATCAACTGAGAGTGCGGTTCTCTTAAACATCGAGACGTCCTCTACAACAGCGGAGCCGGTTGCGATTCTTCTGGCACTTACTGCACTGCAGGAACGTCCTGCAATCGGTAAGGCTGTGATTCTAACCGATTCCCGAAGTGCGCTAGTTCACGACGCCAACCCCGAGCACGCTCCCTTGATCGCACAGGAGGCTGCACACATAGCAACAACGCTAGAGGACAACGGTTGGAGACTGGTATTTCAGTGGGTGCCATCCCACAGCGGAATTCTTGGACACGAACGTGCAGATACCCTGGCAACAAGGGCGCACAGTATCTCGACAACCACGCACAACCTGCGACGCTTCCACGAGGCGCGCCTTCTCATCGCACACGATCTCAGGAAAAGACACCCCGATCCCGGGGCAGCCATTGGAAAAGGTCCTGTACCAGCCCCAACCTCTAAACTGACGCGCAAAGACGCAACGCTTTTGCATCGTCTCCGAACTAATAGCACGTTCACGAGGAAGACATTGCATCGCTTTGGAAAGACGTCTCAGAGAAGCAGTGCTGACTGCACTGCGTGCGGGGACGTTGAAGACATCGATCACATAGAAAGCACGGAAAACATTACTAGCTTCGGAAAGGCCGACAGGGGCACAGGTGTCCACAACAGAGCAACTTCTATTCCCTACTGGTGGCAATTAAGCAACGGGCGTGGGTCATATTCCGCGCAGTGCTCGAGTTTGCGCACTGTGACTGAGATTTCAGACCGCCTCTAACTGCCGCGCGCAATTCGGAAACCGGTAAAGATCTCGTCACACGTTTGCGACATGACAATGATGCAAAACTCCAGTGAACATAACTGTGTTGTGGCAGAACTGCGGAACTGCGGTTGTGAAACAGAAGTTTCGCTGCCGCTTCGCGGCGGCTTTACATGTCACACAGGTTCCGCTCGTCGCCGCTCTGCGGCAACGAGCTGTACTTGTGCTATTGACCGAATGTTGGGAGCGATTGAGCGACGGTTGGCACTTGCGCGTTTTATCGAACGTTTACTTTGAACCATGCTTTAGCCGTGTGTTAGCAACGCTTTGCCCCTCCCCCCCCCCCCCTCCCTCTACCCTACAAATGATTTGATTGGCGCTTTCCCCTAGTAACTGCCAAAATATTTTATTCAACCCATCTCAATCCACATCTTTCCTTCCCTCTACCCTTTGGCTATGCGAGTCTTTCCTCTGCCTGGAGAGAAACATTTCGCATAGCCATTAAACCCCCTTTCCCGTTTTATACACCACATCGCCCCCCCCCCCCCCCCCCGGCCCCCCTAGCCCCTAAGGAGCTTCGCCCCTAAAACCCATCATGATGGTACCCCCAGCAGAGACAGCAAAAACAAAATAACTTTTTTATAAGATACATAACAGCAGTAAAAAAATAATATTGCTCTCATTACACACAGAAAAGAACATTCAGAAACATTGATGAAACATTTAATCCCCATTAACGCTTCAACCCTTCTGCAAATTAGTATTAAAATGTAGACAAACGTCTCTAGCCGTGCTCAAATCTACTAATATCCCCTACATTGAACTGTATAAACCTGTAGTTTGTACTGTTCAATGTTACTTTCCAACGCTCTCCCTCAGGAACGTCATACGTTCTAAATTTTGGTATCAGGTTGAGATACATTCACAAACCGGTGCGCTGCACAAAAGGGCGGATCTCTACCGTGCATGCAGACTAGGTCCCTATAGGTCGAGGACAGGTATTGTTCGGAGTTCTTAAAATAGTGGAGGCGTATGCGCATCAAAAGAAACATTATTATTATGCCGATTGCTTTCTTTTTCAAGAAGGTGTAATATGGGGATGCTTCAGAAAGTTGTGGTACCCCATACTAAGCCACAATAATTCAATTGATATTTAAAAAGAGCCCTGTAGTATATAGGCACCTTTACGTGACGGGACAATAAAGTTTTGAATTTACAAAGGTGTTTTTTTTTTTTTTCAAGTACCTTTGATAGCTGTTTAAGAGCGTTGTTGATCTAATTATCTCAAGATTCCTAATCATTATGATAGAATTCGATTGTTTTGACGTTCGGGACAGATTCCATAAGTAAAGGCCCAAGGGTAATGTTGAAAAAAACTGTGTTTTTCGTTTAAAAAGGACGGCATTACATTTGCTGCTGTTTATTAACTCCAACGCATACAGCTTCCATACACAAGGCCATTTATTTTAGTGCCAAAAAGAAATAAACTGGTATCATCAGCATACGTTTTAAAAGAAAGTTCTTTCTTGACGTGAACAATATCGTTTGCATATCAATTAAATAAAAAGGGCCTAAAATGTTATCTCGCGGTACACCAGATTTAATGGGTAAAAGATAAAAACGATATTAAATTATTATGACACGCTCTTGGCGAAATTTAAGATATTACTGAGGAGAACTAATCCTATCGAACTCGAGCGTTTTTTTATTTATTTTGTTTATAAGAGTAATGTCATCGATACCGTCGCACGTCTTCGAAGAGTCGATATATACACCGATAGTCAACCTTTTGTTTTCTTCAAACGACATCAAAACTAATTTCTGCTCTAGGAAACGCAACTTCGTTGATCGACCTCTACGAAAGCCGTATTGCGAGTTTGTAATTGGCGCATATTTTTTATAGAAGCTTGTTATTCTCTTGTGAGCCATCCTTTCCAAACTTGAAAACGCGGGTAGTTTCTATATAGGTCTAAAATTACACAATCATTTTGTCCTCTCTCCTTTGAAAACAAAAATGAATTTTGCCATTTGCACTTTTTAGGGGAAATCACAACTAAACAATGAGGTATTCTTAATATGTTTTAATACGGGCACAAAGACATCTGAAACGTGCGTGACTGGTTTCATCTGTAAATCGTCAATGTCACATGAGTTGCTCCTTTTAAGAGATCACATTATGATGAATACCACATCTTTACCTACTGGTAAAAAAGCGCAGTGTTTCTATATTTTTTTTTACATATGGCATCCATATAGGACTATGTACGCTACTATCAAATAACTGTTGAGATCCTTAAAGAGAGCTTCTCCTAGCAATGTCATGTTGTCTTTCTTCTTTGCGTGTTTAGTTGGTTTAGGGGGACCCCGGTTTTTTAGTTGGTTGAATTGTTTTTGTTATATCCACGCATGTATCACTATTATAAAAATATGTCTTTTTAGTCTGACGAAGATGCTCATTTGATGTATTTTCGAATTTTCTTAAAAAAACATGATCTTTTGCAGTTCTTGTTTCAAGAAACACTCTGAACAGTTCATAGTTTTTCTGAATCAATTTCCAACATTTTCTAGATACCCAGGGCTTGCGGCTTATTTTAGATCGTTTGATTCGTTTATACGAAAAACATTTGTCATATATACTTTTAAAAATAGTTAACTATAGATCGTAAGCTTCATCAGCAAATGTAGCAAAAAAAAGTCGAAATATGTCTCAGAAATATTTAGGCGAAACTTTTCTAGTGTAGCGCGATTGATGCTTCTGGTCATAAAAGCAGGTTCTTAACCTGTTTTTTCAAACTCAGTGACTTGGGGCGCAGCATTTTTTTCGTACACAATTGGAGGTACAGGGCCACCTAGCCCATAACCTACAATCCAAGCACTAATGCGACTTTTATCGTGATTTGTCGGAAACACATCAAACAATATTGACGAGGAGGCTGTAACACGAGTAGGAGAGATAAGATGACGAAAGTTGTTATACGGAAGTAAGGAAATATCTCGTTCATGCGACTCTTCGAGCAGGTTTGTATTAAAATCTACACCAAGAAAAAGCTCGCTCTTTTTTTTTATTGGCAAAACAAAGTATTTCCCTTAAAAGTTCAGAAATGCTGCAGCATACCCCATGGTGGACAATACACAAGAGAGTAAGTATTCCGTTTTCTTCTAACACAAACTATCTCATAGTTTTGTGTTACAATAGAATAGCCAAGAAGAACTTTGAGGTCAGAAAGATTAGATTGTAGCGGCAGCCCCCCTCCCCTGTCCATAGTTTCGTTTTAAATAAAGATTAATATATCCCGTAAGTAGACAAATATTAGTCTTCATTGGTTCATTTTTCTATTAACATGACTATATTAAATGTAGTCTGAGCGCAATTAAAAAGCAAGACAAGGTCATATACTCTGGTCCTGGCACATTGTATATAAATGGAAAGAAACAGAAAGTATGTCTGCTTCTTCATTTATTCAAAAAAGCGTCAATTGGGTAGACGTTACAGCATCAAGATTTTCTGCCATAACACGCAATTATACTTGCAGAAACGACCCAGCAATATTCCATGAATCTTGCCCGAATCCCTCTCACGTAAAATTTTAATAACAAAGTTGCTGTATATTTCTTTTTGCCAGTGTTTTGTTATTTTGAATTTACATATATCACCAAAGATGCCAACATTTTTTTTTTTTTTATACTGTCATTCCGAGAAGTTTTTGATTTATTTATGTACGGCGACATGTTTGTGTTCCTGTCCACATCAGCTTGAGTAGACACCGAGATTCCAAGGTCTCCACACGAAATGATTTTTTTTTTCTCGGAGTTTAAGAGATAGTACTCTGGAATGCCAAGGGGCATCGATTGCGTCGGGGTCCGAGGGAATGATTTTCTTTTTTTCTATGGGGACGATGCGCCCAACCAGAGGACGCTTCGAAATTGGCTTTGAAACTGGCTTTGAAATGAGAAAGCAGACGTATCATTCCTTCCGGGGTCTCCCTCTTACGTCGCGACGCGCTGGATGACGCGGATTTTTTACGCGAACATATTGCACAGCATTCAAAGGAATCTCCCGGGAAAATTTGGTGGTGAGTGCGCCGCCAATGCTAAACAAGCCTGCACTGAGCAGTGCGAAAAACACTAAGCCTAACAAAAACGATTAAAATCCCGACGTTTCTACACCGTAAGTGCCAAGCCAAGCGATGCCTATCAAGAAAAAGTCAAGCGGTGAAAGAGGATGATTCACTGGTCCAATGTGCCAAGTGTGGATGGGCGCATAACCTAACGAAAAGTTCAAGACCGCCAAGAAGGCTGAGGGCGGCAGCTTCGTCTACAGACTGTGTCAAATCATGGAATAGCTGACCAGGTCCCACCACGAAGAAATTCAGAAACTTGAACAGAGTTTAAACGAGAGGTTCAAACACCTTGAAGACACCGTCAAAACAAGCGCACTAGCCCCTAATGACAAGATGCTCACTCTAGATGGTATAGTGTCCCAGGCAGCACACAATATTGGGACGACATTCGACTCGGGTCGGCAAAGTCGTGTTAGTATTGTCGATTTTTCCGTTTTATCGGGAATATTGTGCCGATACTATATTGATTCTGCCGATTTCGACGGAATATCTGTTATATTGCGGCGACGCAATCATGATATATAAGGTACACGAACCGTGTCTTTCTTTGAATATTGTTTCTGAATCGGCAATAACTGCGCAGTATTAGGCATTTTCGGCCGATTCGGAAATGATATTGAAGGAAAGCCGGTGCCATTTTGACACTCCCGATGTCCCCGGAATATATGTTATATTGCAGCGACGCAATCCTGATATATAAGGTACGCAAACCGGGTAAACTCCACACGGTTTACTCCCCGATTGTTTATTTTTCTTTCCTCTTAAAAAGAGAACTTGGAAAGGGAGAGGGGGAGGGAGGGGACGACCCGAGCGAGAGAGGAGGCATAATAAGAGGGAGAGTGAATTCAACCTATTTAGCTCAACGAATGCCGAAACTGTAAACGTAGCCTCACGTGACCAGACTTCTTGGCACCTGGGAAAGCAAACATGGAAAGGGAGAGGGGGAGACACGGTGTTGGACGAGCGAAACCACCCGCTTCTCCTCTCCTGATCACGTGTTGTTTACGCGATCTGCTCGCTGTGCTCGTGCGCCGAGTAACGGTCGTTCAGTTTTGCCACTTTTACTGATTTAGCAGTATATGTACTGATTTTTCCAGAATTTTGCTGATTCAGTGATAACACCACAGAATCTACTGATTTTTTTTCCTTTCTTGCCTACACGTGGTCCAATACTACTACTATTTGCTCCAGGGCGTGTCCTCGAATTATTTCGGCGCACTTCGGCGGGTGATTTCACGTGAGAACACAATGCAGGGGATATTTAAATGGGGGTGGATTGGTGTACAGAATGGGAAAGGGGGAGGAGGGCTTGTCAAACATGGCGTTTGAGCGATTTTAATTTGCTTATAGCTTCCAAAATAACGCAAAGCTTGCCACAACGATTTTTTTCCGTAATACTACGTTGCCTCAGGTCTATCTCAGACAGGATTTCGACCAGCCAAAAAATCATTAGAGGGCCCTTCATTTCAAAACACCTCTAGATATCGGGACTTTGAAGAAAATTCCGGCAAACATTTTACGCTCAAAGAACAAGAAGTGTGAAACTACTTGATTGAGCAGACCACTAAGCGATAAAGACTGAGCGATTTCTGGTTATCCCGTAACAGCCGCGCGGCATCTGACTTCCGGATATTGCTCCGAATGTCGCTCCCAACCCTCCCAACAGGAGGCCCTGCTCCTACACGTGATACACTGCTGCCTTACCAATGCGCCTCATATCGGCCAAGTGGCCAGCTGCTGTGAAAATAATCAATGCAATAATCGTACAACCCAAACAAACAAAGAAACTACCGAAATTTAGAAATCTACTGATTTTTGTTAATTTTTCAAGCTGAAATCTACTAATATTTTCTGTGGAACTGTGGCAACACTGCGGTCGTTGTTTGTGACGCGTTAGGATCGGCGCTTGGCGTCTGGCGCTTTCCGTTCGGCACGTTTGCTTTTTCAGCGGCGCATCGCTTCGGGACGCATCACCTGGCGTTCCTGTGTTACCAGACGACCATCGCAGCCTGAATGGATACCAAACACCAAGGTATTCTTTTTTTCTCCGATGGCGGAGGCGCTTGCATCCGCGAGGACTACATTTACCGCGATTGATGGGCGGGAATAACCCTGCCAAACCTAAGTATCCGAATGATCGATTCGGAAACTCGTAAACCCAAGGCATGCCGAGAGCCTGGCATTTCAGTAAATGCCATACACTTAATGTCTCCCTTTGCGTTTGGTATATTGCGCTGGTGAACTTTGTGACAATACTTGGACAACTCGGACATTCCTTGCCCGGACCTTCTCGACGCGCCCAACCCTAGCTAGACACTGTGCTGGTGTGCTGTGTGTGTGCGTGTTCTGTGCGCCGTGTTTGTGGCGACGCCTCAACAACCGTGTGCTCGCAGGAATTCTACAAAGGTTTCCTTCCTTCCTCGGTTCCGCCGCCTCCTTTCAGCCGCGGTTTGTGACTCCTTCTTCGTACCCCGCTTGTCGGCTTCGACAAAACACAACCCTCCTCTTTTTGAGAATTCTCTATTCTATCAGCTGTTGTCCCCCCCCCCCCCCCCCCCCCCCTCCTAACTAACGATGACCGTTCGGCCTTTGGCTGTAACTCCCCACCTTAGAATTTCCTCTTCCACAAGTCTTCTCTCTCTCCCTCTCTCCCTCAGAAGTAGTGATCGGGTTAGTGTGCCGTTGGGTCGATGTTTGTATGTGTCGTGTATTTTTATGCGCTCAATGTAGATGTTCAGCTGATGCTGGTGGTATGCGTAATGTGTGTATAATAAAGGTACCAAAAGCGCACGAAGCGTAATGGTGGCGTGAGCCAATAAAAATATTTTTGTAGCACATAAATTGGACGGTTTCTATTGTGCGTTGCAACTCAAGAAGGTAATAGAGTAAGACGGGCCGGGGTGGAGGATGCAGACAGAACGCTGAAGATCTTTAGCGTTCCGTCGGCTTCCTCCTACCCGGCCCGTCTTACCCTCTCCCTACATTGAGTTGCAACCAACTATAGCGCCGACGCTCCAAGTATTCTGTAGATATACGTGCGATATCTGGCGGGTGCTCAGATGATACTGTCAGTACTCAATTGACGTACGCGATGCCCGGAAGAGGCTCAGCCGACTCTCTAAGTACTCTGTAAATACACGGATATCTGGGGGGTACTCGGACAACACTGACGGTATTCCATTGGCACGCGATGCCCGGTGGATGCTTACCCGACGCTGGCAGTACTCCAGTGTTAGTGTGCTGGTACTGCCCCGCCGTTCAGACGATATTGTCTGGACATCGTGTGGAGGGGAAGAACCTCGTATTCGGAGTATTTGCCAACACTATTGTGTAGATACTCGCCTAATATTCTTGTGCCACTTGGGGTAGCTTCTGCATCGACTCCAAGTACTCGAAAAATCAACATAATGTCATGTGGATAAAAATAAATACCAAAATACAGCCATCCTAGAACTAAAAGACATAACCCAGTTGAAGGTGTCATACAACATTGCGACACTGCAGTCAAGGCTTCAGAACATCAACTTCAACAAAGTTAGTTGAACGGTTCACAAAATGGCTCAATGCCCCCAACATTCAGTGAGGCAGTGACCTTATTCCTACACAGAAGCAGATCGCGTTAACAAGAGTGGTGTCATCTCAAGATCTAAACGAGGAGAACGTAGACAAGCAAATAGGCGGGACGACCAAAATGCATAAGACAACTGCAGGCTCAACCAGTCGCATGACACAGACTTCCAGTAACTTTCTAGAGCAGGGGTGACCCTAATGGACCGATCCGGCCTCCATCGGGGGTACATCGAGAAGCAACTGTGGCCGGGGACAGCAATGAGGCCCTTTTTGCGTCTCTGAGAAAGTCGGAGACACCCACAGTTTCGAGAATATATTAAACAGAGAAGTCACTTTACAACAAATTCACGAATTGATTGACACATACGAAGCGCGGACAAGGCAAGTAACTCGTATGTACAACCTACATGTCGGAGTGATTAATATTATACTGGGTGATTAACCAGATACTGTAATAGAATGCTTGCGACAGAGGTGAACGAAGCGAAAAGCTGCGCTTACCATCTGCTCAGTACCAGAAATCCGAGGCAGAGGGAAGGACTTTAAAGTTAGGCCAACAATGCTTAATTCCAATTTAGATCACCTCTGCCAGAATATCAAAGCACGTTTTATAGACTTTACTCGGGACTTCGAAGACATGAATGCAGTCGAGAAGAATGGTCGTCACCATTGGCCACTGGGAGTTGAGATGGTGACAAACCAAATGGGGTCTACTGAAACCCGTTTTTTTAGGGCTCCATTCACGAAGGATTCTACGATCAGGGCGGCCTATATACAACAGGAAGGACAAGAACCAAGCATCACTACGTCGTGTGCCAGAGGTGCGACACGGTTACCCAGCAGTGGATTATCGTGCACCCAATGCCCATTGTCACGCCACGAGATGACAGACGATTCCCAGAAACTCCGGATACAAGAATACGCCGTCTATGATTGGCCTAGGATTTTAACCGGAGTACCTGAAGGAATGCCCATCACTAATGAGAGCCGAGATGAGGACTCTCCCTCTCTGCCCAACATGGCACGAACATTTTCCAAAAGAAGTTTCTATGATACCATCGATAGAAGACACCGATCACAGGGACAGAACACGTACGGTGTGGGAAAACTCGCCATACAACTTGTTCCTCGGAAACATGCACCGCGCTCCAGCTGCAGCCCCTTTTCTACGCGTGAGAACATCCAATCAGATAGAAAGGCCTCCCCCCGTGCCGAACCTCCGACCAGACCCTTGGGTTGCCGGGGACTTCCTTCGACCCTCTCTTGCTCTCCCAGCACTGGAGTTGACAGATTTTGTGCACAAAGTAGTGCAACAGCAGATCGAAGCAATGCAGAATCAGAAGTGACAAAAATGTGGAGAGCGAGTAGGAAAGATGCAGGTGATCGCACTGGTATTCCTAATCCGAGAGCACGTAAGCGCAAGCGAAAACAAAAAAATGTAATAATAAGTTTTTTTTTTTTTGTTTTTTTTTTTTAATATAAATGGTGCGAGGCGTGAACGGAAGTGGCATGAATTGTATAGTTTTCTCGAAAAAAAGGTGTGCGTCTTTATTGGGCATAGCAGAAACACACTCGCGTGACATGAAAGAACCGCCGATTGATCCAGCATGGTGCTGGGCTGGATGCAAAGATTTGAAAGTGAAAGGCGAGGTGGGGGAGGGGGGGGGGGGTGGAGGTGTTGGACTTGTTAGGTCATGTAATGGGCCAACATGGGTTCGGAAATCTGAGGACTGCACGGAGTTCCTTTGGGTACACAGAAAATTAGGTGATGTTTCGACAGCTGTATGCATTGTTTGTGTGTCGGTGGGAATGAACCGCAAAGAAGACAATAAAAACATCTGCGAATGTGTTCGTCAAGATATACACAATTCGGACCACGGCCTTTCTGTGCTTATAATGGCAGATTTTAACCGCCTGGTTAAATTGGACGGACGAGAAGATAACGGCATAATGATAAGACAGCTGGGGGGAGGACCTTGAATTGGAGATTTTGAACTTAAGGGAAAACTGTGAGGGACAACATACTTGGACAATGTGAGCTTGACGGACCTGCATAGACTATGCGATCACGTCGAATGGACTTGGGATTCATCTTCAAAAGATAGCTAGTTGTTGATAAAGAGGGCAAGCGGAGCGTCAGCAGCGATCACAACAGCATTTTTCTACACTTTGGTACTTTCAAAAGGACTCAAAATAGTACACAGCGTAAAATTACAACGAGGGAGACACAGATGCTGCCGTTCAGACCTTTTACGAAAGTACTCGACACGTGGAAGCACTCAGCTATGATAATTAAGCAAACGTTTTTAGAATAGTCATCGCTGAATACTCCACCGTAAAGAGTCCTAAAGGAAAATGAATACTCGTGTCGTGGTGAGATTTTGAAACCAAGAAATCTATTCATATACAATAAGACGCTAAACGGCGACAAAAACAAGCGTTAAACACTCTCGAAAAGGATCCTGCCACTCTACAACTATAAAAAAGGAGTATAGCAAGTGCAAAGCAGAGACGCAAGATATCATAGAAGCGAAAAAACAAGCACATGATTGTAAGGTGACATGTGGTGGACATAAAAAACGGCAGACAAAAACCACTAGAAAAGAACTGAAGGTATAGGAGATCTCTAGACAGCAAGTACAAAGCTCAAGAACTGCTGGATCACGACAGTGGATGTCCAGTTCATCGTATTGGCGTATTGCTTGAAAAACAACTTGCAATCTTTTTTTTTTGTGCTGCGTATAGTGAAAGTTAGCAAGAAAAGGAACAAACGGAGTCTGCTATTTGAAATCCTTACATTATCGACATCTATTAATGATTCTCCATCCCTAGTGGGACGAGTGCCAGTTGATCGCGCACTCCCGCGGTTGAGCGGGAATACTTCTCGGGAATTAGACAAAATATCAGGAAAGGTGTTAAAAAACTTGAGACCAGATTTAATAGAAAATTCGGCACATCTATTTAGACAAATAATTTGCGTCAGATATAATGAAGAAAAGAGAATATCTCCCTCATTGGTGGTTCGTAGCAAAAGAGGAAGGGAAAAAAAGTCAGTTGCTAGTCCAGCGGTGTGTGTGGCCATTTCTTTGTGTGGAAATATATTCTAGTTTCAGCCGGCCTTATTTGAAGTATCAACAAACTAGCTCAGTTTAAGCCTGTTACTTTGGGGAAATTATATCGCGTGGTGTATCAAGAAAGATAGACAAGCTTCAATAACATGCAACTTCGATCGAGGAAGCGGTTGATTGCCCCACCAACGAGCCGGGTACGCCTCGCGAGTACGGCCGTACGTCGTCTACGATATCACTTTACAGGTGGGCGATGCTTGTTTAAATTTTGCGATGGAATAACGCTGTGACTTCTTTTAAAATAAAGTTTTACTAATCCCAATTATTTGCTGTTCTCGCGCGTCCTGTTTGACGACGTCGAGATAAGGCCAGGTTCCTTTTCCGTCGCTGAACCACCGGCAGAGTTCTCGCGCTAAAGGCGTAGCTAGCGCTACGTTCTCGCGCTAAAAACTACGAGTTGGGATTGCTTTTCGGGCTCGAATTCGGTCACACCAAATAAATATTAACGTGTCGAGGATCGTGCGGGCATAGATTGAAAATTCCGTAGAGGGATAAGACTCCCGTGCTTAGCTGTGACTTCAGGTACCTGCTAATTGCTGGGCTGGAGTCGCGGGCTGGTGCGAGCAATGTGCCGATGATTTTCTTAATTTTATTAGTCCCCGAAGGGGGCGCTTACACCTTAGGTGTTAGGTGTTTGGTGGGTGGCGTCACCACGAGCCTAATTGCTGGGCTGGAGTCGCGGGCTGGTGCGAGCAATGTGCCGATGATTTTCTTAATTTTATTAGTCCCCGAAGGGGGCGCTTACACCTTAGGTGTTAGGTGTTTGGTGAGTGGCGTCACCACGAGCCCCGAGCCATATCGGTTCACCCACCTACGCCTGTCTGGGAGCGTGGAATAATCCGTGTCCGGAGAAAGGGAGTCCTGGTGGTTCAGCTAAGCCCGGGGTATGTCTGGACCCTTCGGGGCCCCCCGGGCGAGGCAATATACCACTTCGGCCCCTGCTTCTCGTAGACGGGTGTCCTTGCTTGGCCCAACCAGGATGATTCAGTCAGTCGCCTCTTCAACTCTCTTCTTCCTTCTTTCACTTTTCCTTCCTCATCTTTCGCGTTTCTCCTACACTTTATTCCTTTCTTTTTTACCTTCTTAGGTGGCAAGCGCCAACCTTGAATGAAAACAGGTCCTTCCCCTGCAACCACCCTTGTGTATAGTTCCCGGACAGCACTGGTCAAGTAAGTGCGTCAGACAAGCCACTCTTCAAATGGCACATTACCTACCTCTTTGTTGGGCTCCGTGGTAGGCGGTGCGCCCGGGCACCGAATTTTCTTCCCATCTTCATGGGTCATAAACAAGACAAGACATCTGATCGATCCCTGCAAAGGGTTCGCGCTAAAGCTCTGTCCACTTTTATTAGTATAAATGTCTCAAGTGACCATTACACAAAATGCTTCGTCTTACACTCTGAATAAAACTCAAAACCTCTCTCTAAAGCTTTTCCATTCATTGTTGATAAGGTGCTTCAAGGCAACTAAGCAACTATATTTGAAGCAAGGAAGCTCTTTGCAGGCGACCTTTCTATACAGCTGTACAAAAAGACCGAGGTAGGGCCTTACTCAGCCACGAAATCATCCAAGATCTCAGGGTGACCGTGTCTGCTCATCGCACACTAAACACCGTAAGCCGTGTGATCTCGTAGGATGACTTGTTAGGCAGTCCTGAGAATGTAAATATGGAGGGCCTGCAACCCCAAGGGATCGTGGCTGCGAACGCATTAATATCCAAAAAGACACCAAGAAGCAATCCACCAGGCCGTTGTACTCATTTTCGAAAGGAGCATTTTGCCATCTCCTGTTAAAGCTGCTTACATCCACTTTAAAGTGCGGCCCTATGTCGAAAATCTGCTTCGCTGCTTTTGTTGACAGCGGTACGGTATGGTACGCGCACTTTCCGCGGTCGCGAGATTTGCACCAGGTATAGCGGCACCGACCACACCGCTGACGATTGCAAAGAGAATTAGAAATGTGCGAATTCCAATGGTAACTATCCAGCCAACTCCAGATTGTGTGATTAATTTAAAAAGGAAAATAATTCTCGCACTCAAGCTGAAAGATACCATATCATATCATGATGCGAAGCGTTGCCTCTCCGCTTTCCAAAGAGGCTCTTTTGCCTAGGCGGTGTACAATAGGGGACCTGCACCACCCAAGGTATCAGTGGCGACCCAGGTGTCCCTCGGGAACCTTGGGAAGCCACTCCACTCCTCTACGCCCAGGTTGAAGCTTTCTCTTCCTGGACATTCCGTCTAGGCTGCGAAAGCAGCTCAGGCACCCAGTAAGGCCAAAGACTCAAGTGCAACAGAGGCGATGGAGATAACTCCGTCGCCCACTCCTTGAAGGTCGTCCTCTCAAGAGTAGGCGCTCCTCCTCTTAGAGGTGGACTTCCTCACCAAGGAAGCAGCACGTTCTACCTGCAGCTTTTCCAGCGCCCATAGAACCCGACAAGATAACGGATCAGTGTTTCGGCTTGGCACGTCCACCACTCGCCCTAAAGGGTTAGGCAAGGGACATTTTCTGTCCCCCCTTCCCAAATGTCGATTATTCGAGGTCTTCTGACAGGCTTGCCGACAAAAAGACTTCAAATACGGCAGCGACGGCAGACAGTGAAGAACTTTCTGCCCCGGAGACTAACCTAGAGGAGATGAAAGTTCAGACTCCAAAGTAAAAAGCTAAAAAACCGATAACTTCACCATGATAAAAGCTATAGAAGTAAAAGCTCTCTCTACTCCCACGCAACCACAAGAAAAAAAAACAATTTATGTGTGAATCCTCTGTACAAAAATATAGCTAAGAATAATTCTTAGCTTGAATAATCTTATGATCATCATACAGTAGAATTGTCGAGGGTTGCTCTGTAATTTCGATGATGTCTACAATTTGTTCGAGAAACACATCCCCATAAATCTTAGCCTTCATGCCACTTGGCTGAAAGAGAGCCAGTCAAACTTACTAAAAAGCATCCAGCTATTCCGGAAGGGTAGTCCATATGCATTTCACACTTCTGGTGGCGTTGCCATAATAGTTCTTTGTACTGAGGTGCGTCTGGATACCAAATTGGAGGCAGCTGCTGCAAACGTTTTAACTGATCGTGCAATACCTATGAGTTCATTATATTTACCTATATATCTTCCAATTATTCATCGAAATATAAAGACCTTGAAGCCCTTGTTAGACAGCTTCCACGTGTAGTGACTGAATGAATTACCTCCCCTAGGAGGGCGTTGCGTGTTTTGTCTTCTTCTTTGTCTAACAAATAAACGCTCCGTGGCAGTCGAAACGCGGGTGCGATCGAAGCCGGCTGTCTGCTGTCTGGATCCTGGTCGACGCCCACCGAGGCGAAGTTACAACAACTGGCGACGACGATTCGATGAACAGACAGCATGCCGAAGTTCCACGAGTTCCGCCCGGACGAGGAAACGTTTGACGACTACCTGGAACGCTTCCAGATTTTTGTGCAAGTGAATGCTGTGAAACCAGAGGATGCGGCGGCGACGTTTTTGAACTTCTTCGGGACAAACGCATATCGCATTCTTAAAGAATTGCTGGTGCCTGCGCTTCCGATTTCCAAGAGCTTGTCAGAATCGACATGTGTACTCAAGAACCACTTCTCGCCGGCCAAGTCTATCATAGCGGAGCGGATGAAATTTCACCGGATGTACAAGAAGGACGGCGAAAGTCTGGCAGACTTTGTGAATGTCCTCAAGAAGCTAGCTATGACTTGTTAATTTGTTTAATTCCTCGACACTGCTTTTCGAGACCGGTTCGTCGCGGGTTGCCTTGATGCCGAGATTCAGCGACCGCTTTTCGAAATGAATGGCAGTTTCAAATTCGGGGACGTTTACAAGATGGCACTGGCAAGGGAAATGGCTACACAGCAGAGTAAAAATTTGCAGAGACAGAGAAATTCAGATGCCACCGATGTGCATCAGTTGTGGGACAGTCAATACCAGGAACTGTCTGCTCTTTATGCGGTTCTTCTGTGCATGAACCATGTAAGTGTACATTCCTTAAGTCGAAGTGCTTCAAGTGCGGAAAAGAAGGACACATCAAAAGAATGTGCAGAGGAGAACAGACCAGGGGTAAGCCAAAGAGCCGGCCTAATGTGGGTCTCGGAGACGTGTGCGTTGTGGGTTGTAACATAGTCGCGGGGGTGCCATCAGTTACGACTAGGTTGTAAATAGCAGGTCACGAGCTAGAGTTGGAGGTTGATACGGGCTCTGCAGTTGCCCTGATGCCAGGGGAGCAGTATCGAAAGATTCTACCTCGAGGAGTGCTAAAACGGTGTGACCTCAGCTTGCGTACGCACACGGGGAAAAACGTTAACGTTTTCGGTTTATCTGACGTCGAGGTAGCTAGCGGTCTGGGGAAACATGTGATGTCTTTAGTTGTGGTGAGAAACGGCAATGGGCGGCTTCCAGCGCTGCTTGGTAGAAACTGGCTACAGCAAGTTAAGCTGGACTGGACGTCAGTTTCCGCAGTTTTAGCAGAAGAGAAATCTTTTGAAACATCGAAAGTGATGTTTCCGTCGGTGTTTAAGAAAGAATCCGGAGCCATAACAGGGCTCATGACAAGCCTTGTTTTCAAAGGTAATGCTCAGCCAGTGTTCTGCAAGCATCGTACCGTTCCTTTTGCGTTTAGGGACTCTGTTGATTGCGAGTTGAGGAGAATGATTGACGATGGTATCCTGTCTCCTGTGAAGACGAGTGACTGGGCAACTCCGCTAGTCATTATTCCGAAGCCCGGCGGAAAGATTTGTATTTATGGCGCTAAAGTTGAAGCCTGGGCGAGTTGGTATGACATACTTAAAAGGTTAAAACAGCGCTCTGTCCGTGTCCTTCTTTACCCTGTCCGTCGTCTTTTGCGCTGTTTTAACCTTTTAAGTATTTATTGCGATTACAGTCTCAGTAAATCCGAACTTGCGTACGGACCCCTACCCCTTGTCCATGCTGGACGACTTGTTCGCAACGTTCACGGAATGCCGCGTGTTCACGGTTCTTGACCTGCGCGCTGGGTATTTGCAACTGAAACTTGATAGCAACGCGAGAAAAGCGCACTCACCTCGGTCTTTTCAAATTTTCGCGGTTGCCGTACGACGCAAAATCTAATCATGGATAAGATTTTGCTTGGGTTGCCGAAAGTTGCATGTTACATTGATGGTCTGTTGATTGGAGCCAGAAACCACGATGAATATTTTGACAATGTGAAACGCGTGTCAGAATGACTTGCTATGCATTGTCTTAGCTCGAACCGGTGGAAGCGGTCAAAAGCGCTCCGATTCCTCCAAATGTGTATGAACTCCGCAGTTTTCTAGGAATGTTTAACTTCTACGCCAAGTTTCTGCCAGACTTGCCAGCATCGCTGCGGCCTCTGTACGACTTGCTAGAAAAAGGGGCTGAATGGTTGTGGTCGAAAGAATGTGATGAGTGTGTGAGGAAAGCTAAAGAGCTTCTATGTAGTGCTGATGTCTTGACCTTGTACTGTCCAAGTAAACCTGTTAGGTTGACCTGCGATGCTTCTAATTATGCTGTAGGGGCAGTTTTAGCTCATGAAGTGAGAAAGGAAGTTTACAGACCGGTTGAGTACGCTTCAAGGACATTGACGACGGCCGAACAAAACTACTCGCAAGTAGAAAAAGAAGCGCTTGTTATCGTATTTGTCGTCAAGAGGTTTCATAAGTATCTTTTTGGTAGAAGATTCACATCAGTCACTGACCACTACCCTCTCACCACATTTTGAAGCAAGGGCAGAGGTCAACCGGCATGACAGCTGCAGGTATGCAAAGATGGCGACTTCTGTTAGCTGAGTACGACCTCGTGATCGTTTTTGCGAAGGGTACCAGCATTGGTCACGCCGACGCCCTTTCAAGGCCCCCTCTCCCCTGGAAAATAGAAGACTATGACTAGGTTAACTACTTTTTGCGACTCGATCATATTCCGGCCACAAGCTGGACAGTGCAGAAAGAGACTAAAAAGGATCCCCTACTACCTCGGATCATTGAACTCTCGAAACGAGGATGGCCTAAGAAAGTAGACGATCCGGACTTAATTCCCTTTTTCCAGAGAAAAGAGGCGTTGTCTACTGACCAGGATTGCTTGGTATGAGGCACAAGAGTGGTCATCCCAAAAGCATTGCATGACGTCATCATCCGTCTTCAACATGAAGGGCACCCAGCAGCATCTAAAATGAAGATGCTGGCTAGACAGCATGTCTGGTGGGATGGATTAGACGCTGCCATTGAGAATCTGGTGCTGACGTGCGACGTCTGTCAAGCAACGCAGGACAACTCCCCCCGTGCTCCGGTCTAACATTGTCCGTTGTCTACTAGGATCTTCGAACCCGTGCACCTAGACTTTGCACAGAAAAACCAATCGAACATATTGATCCTAGTCGATGACAAGTCAAAATGGCTGGAGGCCATTCTAATGTCGTCTACGACCTCTTGGCACACCATCGAAAAGCTGCAGATGATATTCTCGAAATTCGGGTAGCCAGAAGAAGAAGTGGTCCCAGGTAATGGACCACAGCTGGTGTCTGAAGAGTTCAGACCCTTCATACGTGAACATAAAATCTTGCACACGAAAACTCCTATTTACAACCCGGCATCCAATAGATTTGCCGAGCGCGCAGTTCAGACGGTGAAGGAGTCCCCTTTGAAACAGGTGCCGGAGGACAGGGAGCGAGGTGGAAAAAGAAGCATGCTGCTGAAGCTGTCAAACTTTTTTTCCAGTAGAGAACAACTCCCCACGTGGTAACTGGAAAGACGTCGGCAGAGCTCTTTCTTGGGCGCTTGCCACGGACACGTCTAGCCTTGATGAAGCCCGCTTCTGCTTCTTTTTGGCGAGAAAAACAAAATGAAGCCAAGAAGACCGTTCACACCCAACAGGCAAGGCCAGGGGAGTTCACTTTCGGAGGCAAGGTGTGGGTGCGAAACGTGAGAGGGGAGGAAACGGGATGGGCGAGAGGAAAGGTGACGAAGAAAATTAGTACTCTTACATACTTGGTGCGAGTCTTTAGTAAAATTCGTTTTCTATACTGTGATCACTTGAGGCCAAGATCCCAAAATGGATTTGATACAAAACGGAGCTTGCCGGTGGACCACAGTGAGCCGGCAGCATCCCCGGACTCGGATCCTGAGAACCACTCCGATAGTCATGACGATGACTAACTTGGTGTGCCCACTTCATCTGTAAGGCACAGCACGCGAATAATTAGGCAAACCAACAGGCTTACTTATTACCTGGTTGGCAGACCAAGTTGAAGTGTTGCTGTTGTACTGTGTAAACGTCTGCTTTGGATTAGTGTGGGGAAATATAGTGACTGAATGAATTACCTCCGCTATGAGGACGTCGCGTGTTTTGACTTCCTCTTTTTAGTCTCACAAATAAACGCCCCGTGGCAGTTAGAACGCGGGTGCGATCAAAGCCGGCTGTCTGTTGTCAAGATCCCGGTCGACGCCCACCGAGGCGAAGTTACAACACCACTCACATTTCTTATCCTAGGTGACCTAAATGCCCAAAATTCCCTGTGGGGAAGTAGCACACGGGACACGCGGGGAGTACTAATTGAACGATTCCTGCTCTCATCAATAAAAAAGAACCCACCCACTACAGCTTTTCCTGAGACGATTTTACGTGTATTGATTTTTCGATAGCTGATTCCGTCTTTTTACGTGGTAAGTTATAGAGAAATCGTACGGAAGCGATCACTTTCCAGTTGTCCATGAGTGTTACTTCCCGCCTCCGACATTGTCATTAAGGGCACCGCGGTAGATGTTCGACAAAGTTGATTGGGTAGGTTTTACCCAGTCCTCACTTCTAGCTTGCACGTCACTTGATCAGATGTCAATCTACGAAGTAAACGAATTACTCACACAGCATATTCTTGCTGCAGCTATTCATAACATACCTGCTTCATACACGCGCCTCCCCAGGCTCCCGAAACCCTCGTGGAATCAAGATTGCAGCGAGTCAAAGACGATCCAACACCGAGCAGGGGGAAAGTTTAAACGTTATGCCCTACTCCAAGTAATTTAATTTAATTTAAAAAGATGAACGTTCAAGCTAGATTTCATCATACGCAGTCAAAACATTCGAGTTTTTAAAAATATACCTCCTCAGTCAGCAGTACCACAACACCCAAGGAAATGTGGGGCAGAATCCATAAAGTGAATGGCACCTGTGGTGCTTCTTCCGTTCCCCTCTTGACCAGGAATGGGTACCGCCCCGCCATTCTGGATGAGCAGACGGCCATTCTGGGGGGCACTTTTAATTTGTCTCCAGCTCTCAACATTATCCAGCAGTACTCCAATGACATAAGCTCCAAGCAGAAAGACGCATTTTAAAGACATTTGGGGGTGAGAGGGAAACTTACAATTTCCTTTCCATTTTACATGAACTCCGGATGGTATTGAAACATTCTAAACGTTCAGCTGCTGGTCCTGATGGTATTCAATATGAGGTGCTGAACCATCTTCATCTTTCTAAGCTCGAACTAATTTTATACCTTTCTAACAGAATCTGGAAGTAAGGACGTTTTCCACGTCGATGGAAGGTAGCGAACATAATGATTTTATTAAAACCAGGAAATATTTTTTTAGGATAACCACTTGCAGGCCCATAGCCTTAACAAGTTGTCTGGAAAAACCCTGGAACGAGTAATCAACCGAAGGCAAACACATTTTCTTGGAAGAAAACAACTTACTTGGCAGGTACTAATGGGGTAGCCGTTCCTCAAGATGTACCCTTGACCACCTTGTTAGACTTGAAACAAGTGCATCTGAGGCCATTGCAAATAGACAATTTTGATTGTCGGTGTTTTTTTTTCTTTGGGAGAACATACGATACGACATACAGGTATTTAATTATTATTATCTATATAACTTCGGTATTTTTGGTCGAATGTTAGGTGCTATTAGGGACTAGTTAGAAAAACGCACGATCATTTCAAGTTAAGAGCTACCCTTTCTAGAAAATTGGTGCAAGAAAACCGCGTGCCTCATGGAAGTGTTCTTAGTGCTACACTTTTTCTAGTAAAAGTAAATTCCATTTGACATGTAATTTCCCCTTCAGTCCAATACTTCTTGTATGTGGATGACCTTCAAATTTCTGTCATCTTGTATTTTATACATTTGTGAACGCAGAGTTCAGTTAACAATAAACAATATGGTGAAATGAGCAAGTAATATTGAGTTTAGATTTTCCCCCGAAAAAACTTTGTCTCGAAAACCCTTTTCCTTCTGTCAAAAACATGGACCTGCCACAGAGCCTGCTTTTACCATGTATAATTTCTCCATCGAGAACAAAGGGATGCAGATATTTGTTTGCCTTACCTTTGATGGCAAATTGTCCTTCAGCTTTCATATATTCGATTTGAAAAGAAAGTGCCATAAACCACTGAATGCCCTCAAGGTCCTTCCAGTCAAGTCATGGGGTTCTGATGGCTTAAGTCTATTGAGAAACTACTGCTCAATTGTACGATCCCGACTTGATTATGGGAGTATAGTGTATAGGTCGGCAAGGGCATCAAAGTTAAGAATATTAGATCGCGGTCACCTTAAAGGAATACGTCTCGCCACTGGCGTTTTCCGCACATTCCCTGTTCCCTGTATACAGCTTATTTGCTGAAACCAATGAAATGTGTCTTGAGAAAAGGCGGTTTTCTTTAAGCTTCATATACTCACTTAGGATTCGTTCGGTACAGCAATACCCATGTTGGGGAGTCCTATAGAAACTTTCCTAAAAAAAAACTTTCATCTTTTCTCCTTTTTTAATGACAAATATATCCGCAACCGTCTCTGTAGGCCTTGACAAAAACCCACCTGTTGCTTCAGTTTTAGAAACAATAGACCCATGGCAGTGTTTGCCTGCTTTAGAACTATTTTTAACCCAATACACTATGAAAGACACCCCGCATAAAGTTTTAAGGCAGGAATTATATCAACTGCAAGAGAAATATAACAACTACATCAGCTTTTACACTGATGGCACAAAAACTGAGTCCTATTTTGGTTGCTCTGCAATCGGGCCTCCATATAAAGCTGTGCGGAAATTAAAATCAATGTGGCAATTTTAACGGCCAAGTCGTATGATTTCCTTCTTGCCAAAAATCACATCACGAAAAATATACTTTATTGCTTCATAGTTTACACCGACACCCTTAGCACTCACATCACTTTAGGCAACCAAATATCCCCCGGTTACTGAATTACAGTGAAAGGTGAGTAATACTTTGAAAAACAATAATCAAATAATCTTCTGCTGGGTTCCAAGTCATGTAGGAATTGCCAGGAATTAAAAGGTTGGTCGTGCTGCGAACACGTTTAGTGAAAGAAATGTGGATATTGAGACACACCATCCTGAGACTACTGTATAGACTTAAGAAAACTCATCAGGTCTAAATAGCAACAAGAATTGAACGGTGAAGCGCACAACAAACTTAATTCCCATTTCCCATAATTCCCTTTATTCCCATTATTGTCCCATTTTACCAAGGCAGTAGATTGCAGTTACTGTGACCTGGTCCTGCTGTTTAATGGAAGTACTTCTTCTGCGAGTTCGAATGTGCCGCGATATTGTCTCCGAAAGAAGAAAAAAAACAGTTGCAAAAGAAAAGAGGCTAGCCTATGCTCAATCTCCTGCATGATGATGATTGGGGTTTAATGGCGCAAGAGCGACTTTGGCTATATTGCGCCAGACAAAATTACTTAAGACGGCTATACTAGGAAAGAGATATTAAAGTTTTCATGGTAAAAGTTACAGCTGATGTATATATCCGGTCTTTTTAAGATAGTCAAAAACACGGTTAAGTGGCACTAAAGGATGATCACCAAGCAAAAACATAGGATGAAATGGAAAGTGACCTCTAAAAAGTTCAGGAAAACTTTGTCGGCGATGTTGGTGATGAAATCTACAATGCCATAAAATGTGCAGAACTGTCAGTACTTCTCCACAATGAGCACAGAGCTTTTCGTCTTCACCACAAAGAAGATGTAGATGAGTCAGACGTGAATGGCCAATCCTCAGGCGGCATAATAGAACCTCCAGTCGACGTTCCTTAAGGAATGAGCTCTCCCACAGAGCCAAGATGGGCTTAATGATATGAAGTTTTTTGTTACTCTCCGCGTCCCACTCCGACTGCCATGCCTTCAAAAGAGATTTCTTCCAAAGGGGCCTAAGGTCCTGATAGGGTAACCCAAGGGATATTGCCGAGTCCTTTGCACCTGCAGTCAGTTTATCTGCTTGCTCATTCCCTGGAATTCCAACGTGACTGGGCACCCAGCAGAATATTATGGTGTGTCCGAGTTTGAAAGCCCGGTTTATTTTGGACCGTATATGTAGTACAAGAAGATTCTTTGCGGGAAGTCTAGAAGAGACAGCCTGTATCACGCTTTGTGAATCGACAAAAAGGATAGCCTTTAATATTTTGTTACTTATGATATGTTCAATGGCTAGAGAGACACCATAAAGCTCTGCAGAGAAAATGCTTGCCATACCATCCATTCGTAAAGCTTTCTCAAAGGAACCAGAATATACGGCACAACCAACAAAAGATGAAGATTTCAACCCATCAGTGTAGAATTCAGTATAATCTCTATATGTCTCCTGCAACGACTGAAACTCCTGCTGCAGGGCTTGAGGGGAAATAGCCCGTTTATCATACTTTGTGAGCGACCAGTCACAAAAAATCGGCAATTCGTCCCACGGAGTAACTTTTTCTTTGTGCTTTAGTATGACAGCATCATTCAGTGGAAACTGGAGGGAGGCACAAAGGCTTTGAATGCGGAAGTTAATAGGACGCACGATACGTGGCTTGTTTTAAAAAAAATTGAGAGAATCGACAGGTACGGATGCTAGTGTAGGATGAATGTTGCGGGTCAGAATAGACCCTGCAAGCATAAGAAAGGCTAAGGTACTGTCTACGTTTCTCGAGAGACATCTGAAAGGTTTCTGCATATAAACTCAACACAGGTGATGTGCGAAAAGCACCTGTAGCCAGTCGGAGCCCCAGGTGATGAACCGGATCCAGCATCTTTAGTGTAGATGGACGTGCAGATTCATACACAATTGCACCATAGTCGAGGCGAGACCGAACTAAGGAATTGTAGAGTCGCAGGAGGCAGCGCCTGTCGGACCCCCACGAGTTGTGGGACAACACCTTGAGAATGTTTGATGATTTTAAGCATTTGCGCTTCAATTCCTTCAAATGAGGTACAAAAGTGAGCTTCTTGCCAAGGATTATGCCCAGAAATTTGTGTTCCTGGCGAACAGGCATGTCAATGTGGTTTAAATGCAAAGAAGGATCAAGGGACAATCCCCGGCGGAGCGAAAAGGGAACGCAGACAGTTTTTTCGGGAGAAAAAGTAAAACCGTTTTCATCTGCCCATTTGCTCATCCTATTGACTGTAAGTTGTAGTTGTCGTTCACAGCTGGAGAGGTTGCAAGAAGAAACGGAGATCTGCACATCATCCAGATACAATGAGTAAAACACAACGGTGGAATCACACTTGCAAGACTGTTAATTTTTACAGCAAACAGAGTAACACTTAAAACTCCTCCCTGAGGGACTCCATTTTCCTGGGGGAACACATCGGACAGTGTAGAACCCAAGCGGACCTAAAAAGTCCGGTCGCTTAAAAAATTCTGTATACACTGGAGCATGCGGCCTCGTACCCCATAGTTGTGCAGATCCCGAAGAATTCCATATCTCCATGTGGTATCATAGGCCTTTTGCAGGTCGAAAAATACCGAGACACAATGTTGCCGATGTACAAATGCCTCACGGATGAAAGTCTCCAAATCAACCAAAAGGTCTGTGGCTGATCGTCTTTCCCGAAATCCACACTGATTAATGTCCAAAATATTTTCTTTCTCCAGAAAATACACCAGACGGCGGTTGATGAGCCTTTCATAAGTCTTCCCAAGACAACTAGTGAGCGCAATGGGGCGGTAACTCGCTGGAAGAGAGGGGTCTTAACCAGGCTTCAGAAGAGGAATGATGTGGGCGCTTTTCCAGCTTCAAGGGAAAGCAGCTACTTTCCATAGATGATTAAAAAACATAGGCAAATGACTTAATGATGTTGGGGACAAATGCCTCAGCATTTCGTAATGAATCCTGTCTGGGCCTGGTGCAGACTGCTTTTTTACGCCCAGCGCCACTTCCAGTTCGCACATACTGAACGGTCTATTGTAAGCTGCCCGGTCATATCCTGACATCGAGATTGATTGCTTTTCAGCAGTAGACTGAAACTTCTGAAACTTTACACTAAAGTGGGAAGAACTAGATATATGTTGGAAGTGCATACCAAGAACATTTGCCTGATCTTTGAGAGATACGGCAGGCAAGGGAAGAAGAGGGATTCGGAAAGGTTGATAGTCGCCTCGGACTTTTCGCCGGCGGTCCCACACTTCCTTCGCTGGAACAAGGCTATTTATAGAAGAGGCATATTTGGTCCATGAAACCCTCTTAGCCTGTTTTCGTGTCCAATTCGCCTTAGCCCTACTTTTCTTGAATGCAATTAGGTTTTGATTGGTAGGGTACCAACGAAAAACTCCCCAGGCTTTATTCTCGTCCTTGCGAGTGGTTGTGCACTCCTTAGTCCACCACGGTTTGCATCTCTTAGGAAGATGTCCAGATGTTTGAGGAATAGAATTCGAAGCTGCACTAGTTATACATTCAGTGACATAAACTGTCGCATTGTACTCATAGTACGAAGCAAAGATGGATCAATCACAGCCTCTAATTCAAGAATAGACCAATCGGCATTCTCTAACTTCCACCTGGGAAGGCGAGGAGGAATCGATGGAATCGGTTTAACGCTTTCTAAAATAATGGGAAAATGATCGCTGCCACAACGGTTGTTTAAAACCTTCCATGAAAAACATGGGAGTAACGATGGTGATGACAGGGACAAATCAATAGCTGTAAAAGTGTTATGGGCGGCACTAAAAAACGTTGCTTCTTTTTGGTTTAAAAGGCATAACCCGGATGATAATAAAAGTCGCTCAATGACTCTACCACGAGAGTCCTGTCGAGGACTACCCCACAAGGGGTGGTGGGAATTAAAATCTCAGGAATTAAAAAGGGCTCGGGTAGCTGGCCGACGAGTCCCTAAAGTTCTTGCAAATGCAGCGGAGTGTTGGGAGGCAAGTAGAGTGATACAAGGGTAATGAGGCGGTCCAGAAGAATTCGAACTGCAACTGCCTCAAGGGGAGTCTGTAGAGGGACTGGAGCACAGGCAACTCCACTCTGTACTACCACTGCTACACCACCCGAAGGGTTTGATGAAATGCGGTCCTTTCGGAAAACCTGATGACGATGTAGCACTTTTGTGTGGGTGTCACTCAGATAAGTCTCCTGTAGGCACAAGGCCACAGGACGGAGCTCATCAAGAAAAAAATGTATGTCATCGATGTTATGAAAAAGGCCGCGACAATTCCACTGCATAATGCTAAAATTGTGGATCATTATGAAGTTTGTAATAAAAAATAAAATTAAAAATAACTGTTAAGAGTAAGCAGATTTTCTACGACTTAAAATCTATCTTTACACGCGGAGCATTTTTCTTTTTGGAGGTGTTATTCGGCCTGCCCGTGGTACCACCGGAGGCCGGAAGTAGAGATTCAGAACTCGAGTGGAGTCTGTCCTCATCGGACCTTGACCCACTCTCGTCCATTGGCTCAGCTAGAGCCAAAAGGGGCTCCTCCTTGGAGGCCTGTAACCTCGACGGCTCCCCCGGTTTCCGAGATCCACCAGGGGCAGAGGGACCAAGTCCCCGACCTCGTGATGACTGAAACGGAGAAGCAGGGGATGCAGAACCCTGTGCAAGGAACGCAGAGCCCTGTGCTCGGGTGGATCCCGACTGACCAGCATCCACCCTGTCATCTCGGGGTGGAGCAGTGTGCACTGCTCCAGAGGTACCTTTCTTCTGCGACGGGGTGGCCTCCGTCTGCTCGGTTGATGCATCCGAGCCTTTCGCACGGTTAGGGAGGGCACCTGCCTGGGCAGCTGAGATAGCACGCCCTGGAAGTTGCACCTTCAGTTTGGGACCAAAGGACTTTAGTGGTTGTGCAAGGTCCCCATAAGACACTTGCGTTCCCACAGACGCCACAGGCGGTGCAGGTCCCCGGCGCACCACCTCGGCAAACGAGCCTCTCTGAAAACCTAAGAGGCGACGTTTTGCTTCGGGATATGAGATGTTTTCCTTCACCTTCAGGGTCAGGATTTCCTTTCTCTTTTAAAGTGTTCACATGACCTAGAATATGCAGGGTACTTGCCTTTGCAATTTGCACATTTCTCGTCTTCATGACAGTCGTCGGCGTTGTGCTCAGAGCTACCGCACCTGGCACATGTCTCACGGCCACGGCAGGACCGCGAGCCGTGCCCAAAGCGCTGACAACGGAAACAACGGACAGGGTTAGGTATATAAGGGCGGACTCTGCAATTCAAGTACCCCACTTTCACGGAAGAAGGCAGGCTGTTTAGCTCAAAGGTAAGAACCAGGTGTCGCGTAGGAAGTTCTTTGTCATCTCTACGGATGGTGATGCGCTTCACAGCAACAACACCCTGGCTGCGCATGCCTTCAAAAATCTCTTCCTCCTGACTCTCCATCAGGTCATCCTCAGATATAACACCACGAATGGTGTTTAGGGCACGGTGTGCAGAGACGTTCACTTTTGTGTCAAGGATATGGTTGAGGTAGAGCAATGCTGCTGCCTGATTTTTCTCAAATACTTCTACCAAAAGGTCTCCAGAAAAAGTCTTTTTTGCATTAAACTTTTCCCCTACCAAGTCTTTTAAGACCTTAGCCACAAGGAAAGGGGAGAGTTTCGATATCGGTTTCGTCTCATCTTCAGAATGTATAATGAAAAACTTTGTAACGTAGTCAGTGTTGCTCTTGTTCAAAGGTGGTAGATATGCATCGGTGCGGACCCTTTTGGGGGCCCGATCAGAAGGTTTAAGCTTGGAACCCATAAGAGGCGAATGGTGTTCGGAAAGTGTGGTGCACCGCCCACCACCGAGCCCAACAAGGGAATAGGTAGCGCTTCATAACAAAAATGGCTTGGCTGAAGACGTTACTCTATTAGTACTGCCCAGTCTCTATAACCGAGTGTGGTTTTGGACAAGGGGTCTGTCGCCACCCTAGGTTAGCCCTTGCCGCCAAAGGAGTTGAAGAAGGAAAGAAGAGAAATGAGAAGAGTGAAAAGAAGAAGAAGACGAGGATGAAAGAAAGGAGGGGATAGTAGAAGTGGCGACTAGGCTGAATCATCCTGGTCGGGCCAAGCCAGGACACCCGTCTACGGGAAGCGGGGGCCAAAGTGGTGTATTGCCTCACCCGGGGGGCCCCGAAGGGTCCAAACCTACCCCGGGCTCAACTCAACCACCAGGATGCCCTTTTCCCCGGACACGGGAAAGCCACACACAGCCAGACGTGGACGGGCGAACCCGCATGGCTCGGGGTCCGTGGAGACGCCACTCTCCAAACACCTGCTTTCACAGGTGCCCCTTGCGGGGCAATTTCCTGCATAAAATTCGCCTATACAGATGTCCACACGTACTTTTTGTTCGAATTTTCATGGCAATGCTAAGTTGGATAGAGAGCTAGAAAAATGAGTCACTTCCACCCCCTTGTAACACCGAATTCTTGAGGAGAATGAGGGAAGGGTACTGAGGGGAGCGTATACCCCTCCTCCCTCCTCATTTTGCGTGCTAATCCACCCTCCTAGCGGTGTCGGCGTCGCCGTCGGCGTAACCATAAGGTCACGTGACCGTCGTGACCTCACGGGGCTCACGTGACATTGCCGGGGTCACGTGACCTCACAGGGGTCACGTGATCTCATAGAGGTCATGTGACGTCACCGGGTTCATGTGACCCCACGGGGGTCATGTGACGTCATCGTGATAACGTCATCGTCATCGTCAGTGATGACGTTGTACGTGACGATGACGTAATCAGTGACCTCATGGTGATAATGAATCACCAGTGATGACGTCATCGTAATGATGACGATGGCGATGATGATGACGTCATCATGATGACGTCACTGATGATGTCATCAGTAGCCTCATTGTGCTGATGACGATGACAATGACGTCATCGTCATGACGTCACTAATGACGTCATTGGTGACGTCACGCGTCCCATAATGCACCGCGCGGTTATGCCGACGCCGACGGCGACGGTGACGCCACTTAAGCCGGAAACGGGCGCCTAAGAGATGCGCTCTAAAAAATTTAGGTTGAAGATGTCCAATCCTCGTGCAAGATTTCCAAATATTGAGTGCTGGCTTGATTCATTGTGTGGGGCGTATTAGTAGGAAAATATCGTGTAACAAAGAAAACATCAGTGACACATGCTATGTTGTCGTTAATAGAAGCAGTTTTTATTATCTGGAAAAATTAGCTATGCTTGTCAGTGTTTAATAGACCGATCTCACCAGCCAGTTTGACTACGCCACCGCTGCCGCAATGCATCGAGGGAGCTTTAGTCTTTCTGCACGTACGACAACCTCGCTGGAGCTCTGCGCGTTTGGACTCTGGAGCATGAGGCGGCACGAGCCGTCTTGTGCACTGCTGCCTGCCCCCTGCGAACTAAAATTATGACGGCGTCACGCATGCACCGAACGCTTGGTGAGATCGGTCTATTGCTACTTGACTTAATAAAGTTTGTTTCAGAGTATATCTTGGACACACATAACTTAATAAAAATGGTTGCTCGCATGTTTTCAAGTGTTTACAAGAATGTACACATCGCGACACTTTAGCGCGAGCACGATATCGGCGCATTTTCGAATTATACTTCTAAATAGTATTAGCGAGGACAAAATTTTATCGCTTATATTATAGAACTAAATTAGCTCTTTCCGTAGCAATAATAACTTGGATGACATCCCACGGTTTCAAAGAGAAAAATTGGAAAAACCGGCCATCGCTTGGTTGCGCTAACAGTGTCGCACTCTGTACAGAAGCATAACGCTACATTTTCTGGAATGTTTTATTAACAGTGAAATACATTTTTATTGAGTTTTATCACAACCATGAACAAATAAACACACACAACCATATGACAATAAAAACAAGTCTTCCCATGCTCTCACCGCAGTGACATTGGCGCAGACTCGAGCATGCCGGTAGGAAACCTGCAGATGATGCACACATTTCGAGGAGCAAGGCCTGCCAAATAATTTGTGGGGCCAAGAACCCTGAATACTTCAGGGGTCTCACACGGTAATCAGGTGTTCATAAAATTTGAATGAATGATGTCTCCCAGTTCGTGAGAAAGCAGTCATGACACAGACTTATCTGTATCTTTCGCCAAGTTATACTAAAAATTGGGGTACATACTAAACCAAGACATAAATCTCAAACACAAAAGAGACTACAGAGGTTACGAAATGACTAATGAAACTTCTTACTGGTAAAGAACCGCGCAAATATGGAGAATGCAAAATAGACAAGGAAAGATCACCTGTATATTCGAGCAACGGAGTGACGGCGGAATCCAAACTGAAGTGCCCCCACTAAACAATTTATCAGCAATATAAGATCTCCGCCGCGATGAACGAAAAATCGAGAAAAAAAAATATTATAGTCCCTGACGAGCAGTCACTTGGAGAGTCAGTGTTGCTGTTGTTCTTGTTTTTTTTAGAGGGTAGGAGGGAGGGCTGGCTTAGGCGGCTGGGATGTACATTCGTTGGGTGTGTTTGGGGGGGGCGGGGGGGAGAGAGGAGGGTGATGCATGTGTATACTCTAGGGTCGTACATGATGGTGCTGAACAGCTAAAAAAACGTGGACATCAATTAAAATGGAAATAGAATGATATCGGGTTAGAACGTTCATGATTTAACAGAAACGTGCTGGTCCTAGTCTGGCCCAAGTATGGACCGACACGCTGTTTACAAACAAGCCCACGTTTGCCCACACCAGGTGTGGGCATTGCGCATGCGCAGAAACCGAATTCGAGTGAAATGAAGCTTGTGCGCATGCGCAGTGCCGTCGACAGCGCCACCGCAGCTTCGTGACGTCAGTTGTTTATACTCGCACAGACCGTCACCGATTCATAAGCTCCTTAGTCTCGGTAAACTTACGAGGACGAAAGGGGACTATATATTTTAGTCTTGCCTTCGTAAAGCTTCATGACGTAATTGTGGGATCGAAACCACTCACCTGACGACAGTCGAGCGCGGCTCATGGATTGGAGACGAAAACTGCGTGAGCAATCTACTTTGGTGTGGCGTGAGCCTCCTTTGAACGTCCGCTTTCTATAGGCGAAGCACGCACGCGCGTGCAGTGGTGCCCGTGGCTTGTGCGGGGCCACGAGGGAATAAACTTTTTTTTTTTTGCGACACGGAGTTAGTCGTATTTCTTTCCGGTGCCACTGAGCACCAAAACATTTGAAGGGGTCACCCCGTAACGGCTCGTGTCCGACCGCTGCGGTGATAACAATAGCCATGGCCTCCTCAATACTGACAAAACCTGGCAGATCACCACGAGAAGCGGCCGCCGAAATGGAAAAGGTAGAGTGACAGGCAACGGATGACAGGGGAGCCACGTGACGGGCGCCCCGCTGCGGCGAGACGCCGAAATACAGTTCTCCTGAGCGATGGAATGTCCGCTCGCGCTCGTCGCGTTCCTCGCGCTACCGCTTCTTTTCTCGTCGGGTTTGAAAATCTTGTTTCGGGTCCTCGCCGCTGCAGAAGCTGTGCGCTGACCACCAGGTTCCCCTAAAGCCCCTCGATGTGTTTGCGCTTGTCTTGCAAATAGCGTCAAATGCGCGAGTGCACGAGGCCCATGTCTCGAGCGACCCTTGGAAGCAAATGGCGGCGCAGCACTGAAATGAGCCGGCCTTGGAAGCGAATGGCGGCGGAGCACTCGCTCATGGCACGTGTCTCGAGCGCTTCCACAACAATGGTTGGCGGTACTTGTGAAAAACGCTTTTATCAAGGGACTTTAGGTTCCCCGAGAAAAGCTCTGTGCTACCAGGTCCTCGCGCTCCAAATCTGCAACCGGACACTCTATGGCTCCTCCAACGAACGCTAGGCTTTGTAAGTATAGAGGAGGCTATGCAAGAGCCGAACTCTAAAAATGCCAGAGCTTAGTACGCTGTTTCTACTCTTTCGAGCCCAGCGCATGACTATGATTAACGTTGGCACCAGGCCACTTGGCGGCTTGTTCTGGCTCTGAGTTGAGGAGGCGAACGATGCTTCATATTTCTCGAATTTATTTGCCGACTGTCATTGCTTAGAAAGAACGTAGCGAAATACCCCGAGACTGGGAGAAAAAAAGGACGTACAGACGTACAGTCACTAACAGCTCGTTTGCACCCTAACCTTCATTTTATTTATTCGGTTATTAAAGTTCGAGAGTGATTCGGAGTGGTATGTAGCGAAAGGAGAAAAATCGTTTCATGGCCCCCTTAAGAAATACACGCGACAGGACATAGCTGTACTCGCCACCCCCCGAAGCCCCTCTCCTCGCTACGCCGTTGCTGACAAAGTAAGAACGGCTGGGCGTCTCTTCAGAACGGCCGACCTCCAGCAAGCCCTCGTTGTTCTGCGCTGCAATTTGGCTGCGCATGCACGCTCTAGGCTAGCGAGAGAGAAGCCGTATCGAAGGTTGGAAGCTAGGGCTGGAGGCGGGGTAACGGGACCTCCTCCCTGCCGTTCTCATCTTCTTGGTGATTATAGTGTAAATATTTATGCCAAAGGGCTTCAACATCGCGATCGATGTCCAGTCAAAAGGGAAAGAATCAGACCAAATCAAATATGCCGTCAACCAGGCAATGCCAAATGACTTTCCCGCGTCCGGTATTCATACTGTTTCTTTGTTCTGACACCAATTCTATTTCGTTTTTGTTTTGCTCTTTGTATATTTATCAAAACTTATCTTACAACGAACGGGAAACTGGTCCCTGTCTTTTGCGTTGTAGTGTGTATTATGTATAACCAACTAGCCTATCAGATTATTTTAGAACGAGAAACTTACTTTCGTCGGGAGCTCTGCCGTGGTCCAGGCTTGCAACTGTTTGAGTTTCGTATGGCTTTTCAGGGAAGCGGTGGAATTTTAAGGACTGACTGCAACAACCTTGGAGGTTGTTATTGCGATCAACAATACAAGATTAGTGCGAGCCGGGCTTTGTTTTTGTTTTTTTCTATCGTAATTTATCTTATTGACTAGCAAAGCCGCCCGAGCGGGTCGAAAAAGAGTACGAGCCACAGTTCATAATACACAGTTTGCCCACTTTAGAATAAGCCTGTGGTAATTGAACATTTTGTCGGGAGGTTATTTTGTAAAGAAATTTTATTTGATACAATTATTACCATGTCAAATTATTTAAAGGATACTAATTATCAGCCTTTTTAAATAAGAAAAAAAAAAGCATGGTTTTCTAGATTAAATATTTTATCACGTCACAGAGCCCTCCCATCCAGAACGTGGGAACTAATCACAATTTGACGTTATGTATCCGTGTTTTCGTTTTTTGAAAATGGCAGCCCTCATGGAATTTTGGTTTTTCCGTTAGCCCGCACTGCTCCTTTCTTTTATTTACAGATACCGCAGCCAGCCCAGCTGCGCAAGCAGGAGAGGTTTACAAAAATTGTAACTCTAGCAGACGCTCAAATGATTCGACATCGCTGCTTTCAATAGCAATAACTGCAAGCAGTTCCACTGCACAATTGTGTTTAGAAACATTAATTTTTGAAAAAGTTTAGTTCTGCAGATATGGACGTACTACTTTAGAGTGGTTTAGTCTTGTTGATCTGTGAGGCGCTGGAAATAAATAGTGTTCACTTCGCTGGCCAAAACCTGCCATGTGATAGTAAATATAAAAATTTCAACCTGGCGACTTGACGGCGCAGGTGGAGCTGGTTAGGTCTAGCTGTTTAAGCTTATTAGTTATGGATGATGATGACAAAAAAAATGAAAGCCGCTTACAACTCCCTGTAACGCCGAATTAGAGCGCAGCTCTTGAGGAGGAGGAGGGAAGGGCACTGGGGGGGGGTTAAACTAACCAGGGGGGGTCACGTTACCTTGGGGGTCACGTGACGTGACCCCCAATGCCGATGATGTCATCACTGACGTCACTGATGACGTCATCAGTGACGATGACGATGCGGGTACCGATGACGTCATTAGTGACGTCACTGATGACTTCACCAGTGATGATGACGATGACGATGCGAATGTCGGTGACGTCATCAGTGACGTCGCTGATGACGTCATCAGTGATGATGACGATGACGATGCGGATGCCGGTGACGACATCAGTGACGTCACTGATGACGTCATCAGTGATGATGACGATGACAATGCGGATGTCGGTGACGTCATCAGTGATGATGACGATGACGATGTGGATGCCGATGACGTCATCAGTGATGATGACGATGACGATGTGGATGCCGGTGACGTCATCAGTGATGATGACGATGACGATGTGGATGCCTGTGACGTCATCAGTGATGATGACGATGACGATGCGGATGCCGGTGACGTCATCAGTGATGATGACGATGACGATGTGGATGCCGGTGACGTCATCAGTGATGATGACGATGGCGATGTGCATGCCGGTGACGTCATCAGTGATGATGACGATGACGATGCGGATGCCGGTGACGTCATCAGTGATGACGATGACGATGCGGATGCCGGTGACGTCATCAGTGATGACGATGACGATGTGGATGCCGGTGACGTCATCAGTGATGATGACGATGACGATGTGGATGCCGGTGACGTCATCAGTGACGATGACGTCATCGGGGGTCACGCGACATCGGCGGGGGTCACGTGACCTCGAGGAGGGGGCCACGTGACCTCAGGGGAGTCACGTGACTTCGGGGGGTCACGTGACCCCCCACGAGGTCACGTGACCTTGGTGGGGAGCTCGCGCGGTGCATTATGGGACATTTCCCATGATGCACCGCGCGGTTACGCCGACGCCGACGGCGACGCCGACGGCGACGGCGACGGCGACGCCGACGGCGACGCCGCTCAAGCCGGAAACGGGCCCCTAAGAGCTGCGCTCTAATATTCTGATGAGATAAACCTAGCATCAAGATTCTGGATCCGCACCACCTCAGTGATGTATTTGATGAAGTTAGGATCCCACACGATAAAAGAGCCTCAAGAACTGGTCGGACCAGAGGACGGTACGCTTCGACTTCGACATTGAAGGGGCTTCCCTTCAATTTTCTGCGTAGGAAGCATAGCTTTCGAAATGCTTTAGTACATATATTACTGGCACGTTCGTCCCATAAAGATTATTTTTTTATTGTTACCCCTAAGTTTATTTGCTGTTTTTTTTTTCTACGGAGGATACATTCTGCATGCATTGATTGCCAATTTGATAACTGTAGAACAAGGAGTTTCTTTTTGTTGTAAAAGTCCTTGAGACTGTTCTGTTGAAATTAATTTTCATCTTTTGAAGAACGCAGCAGTCCAAGAGATTACAAAGATTGTCATTCAATAATAATACCTGGCAGGAAGCGTTATTGATAACAGAATAGATGACGCAGTCATCTGCAAACAGTTTCACGGCAACACAATCATCAATGTCTTTGGGAATATTGTTTATATAAATTAAAAACATCAAGGGTACCCCGAGGCACCCTTGCTGTTTTTTGCTGTCTTCAGAGCCCCGAGGCACTCCTGACAAAACTAGTAAGCTGGCAGACCTAGCCCGTTTACATTCTACAAATTGTGGAGTTCTGTAGATACGCCTGCATTTAGCGCACAGACCTATCAGGAACTCTGACCTCTAGTAATTTATCAACCAGCGAACCATGGGGTACACTATCGAATGCTTTCGACAAATCCAAAAAAAATTCGTCAACTTGATGGTGATTATCAATCGCTGCGCCGAAGTCGTGAACTACCGATAAAACTTGCGTTCTTGTAGAAACGTTTCTACGGAATCCATGGTGATTTTTGTCAAACACGTTTATCCACTCGAGGTAGTTGGAAACGTGGCTAGTGTGTTCAAATACCTTGCAACATGTACTTATTAACGAGATGGGTCTGTAATTACCAGCATCTAAGTTGTCTCCGAATTTAAATGCTGAAACCACCCTCGCCGTTAGCCAATCTCGGGGTGGGGCAGTCTGGTTGAGTGAGGCATTGAAGAGTACGTATAGATACTCGGAAATGATTTCAGAGTAACGACGAAGAAAAGCATTCGGTAGACCTTCAGCACCGCGCGATGTTTTTACCTTTATATTCTGTAGCAATGAAAGTATGCCTTCTCGGCTTCAAACTACATCAGGCATCATCCCACCACTAGATGACAATACAAGATTCGCGCACTGAGAAGAAATCCTGCTTGGTGACCGTTCTATGGAAACGTGTTGAATTTATTTCCAATGAGTCTAAGATTAGGAGTTGCACTGTCGTTAATTTTGGGCTGGTCTACGCGTTCTTTGGCGCCTAATAGGAAGCGCCAAATCCTTTGTGGAGATTATTTTAAAATATTGGTGTGGTTTGCTTATAAAATCTGTCAAGTGAGCTTCGCAGCTTAGAAAATGATCCGTTATTGAGAGCGTTTATCTCCGCGCTACTCTTAAGTTTTGCCCTGCGCTTTCGCTTAATACGTCGTTTTAGGTGAATTCTCTCTTGACTGAACCATGGATTGTTTTGCCTCACTGTTTCTCGACGGGTGGGAGCAAATCAATCAACACAAGGCGTGACGAGCTGCTTGAACTTGGTCCAAAGAAGCGAAACGTCACCACCGTATCGAAATCATAAAAAGAGGAATGCAAACAATCGAGAATAGAACAATCCAATGCTGCGGCGAAATCGGAGAAAGTTTCAATTAAACGGGTTTCCTTATTGCTTCAAATATTCAGACTCAGATGAACTAATTAATGATCGGTAATTCCCTCGCTGATACCGACAGTGCAATCTTCTGGAAAGTTTGTAATAAAAAATAAGATCTAGGACTGACTCAGTTGAGTCAGTTTCTCGTGTTCGGATCGTATATTCGTTTAAGGTCATGAGAAAAAGTACAATCGAGAAGAAAACGTGTGCTGTCACCGTCCTGAGTTCTCGAGGTTGCTAGTGTATTCCAATTGATACCCGTCAGGTTAAAATCACGACGCCAAACAAGGTGGAAAATTTTTCGATCATTAATTTCGCACCAAATGTTTTCATGTTCAGTGATGTCTTCCATTTGAACGTAATTGACTTCTTTTTTTTACTATGATTGCTACTCCACCACCTCCGCTTTCTCAATCTCGTCTCACTATTTTGTTGGAAGGGGGGATAATTTTGGAGTTAATAATGTTTGGTGAGAGTCATGTTTCCGTAATAGCTAGAATGTGTGGGTGATTCTAATTGACGTGATTTATTTGCAATACTTCGAGCATTCAGCAAAATTATACGTAGCGTTTTGAGTTCGTTTCTGGACGATGCTTGCTCCAGTCTTGAATGGTGAACTTGTTCTTGTCGAACATTAACTGAGTGGGCTAATACCGGTCGTAATTTTACTTCGTCCCGCACATAGACGGTATAGTCCACACGCAGCCGGTCATCGTCTAGGGTTACCTTATGGCCCTGGGTTTTGAATTCTTTGCCGTGTTGCCGTCAGTTAGAGCTTTTGAGTAAAGTAGCTTTGCAAAAATCGTGACTGATAGAAATCGGTGAGCCTTCAGTTTTGAATAATTCTGCAATACTTTCATTTTCTCGTTATAGTCAAAGAAATTCAGCATGATGGGCCTAAGCTCATCGGCTCTCTTCTTGCCCATTCTGCCCAGCCTTTTCACAGTTTTAACTGTCTTACCAAGTTTTACATGGTCGGACAGTTAAGACAGTTACGGCGAAGGCTCCCTCGCCCTAATTTTCAAGCACAAACAGGACTTTTATCACATAAACAGTTTATTGTTATTCTGCGTGATCCATTTGCAACGAGAAGGGATACAGATACAGCGTACAGAGTGACACGTAAGTAGACACGGAAACCGACTAGCTAAAGTTCTATCGCGAAAGGCACATCGAAAAACACGAACAATTTGACACGAGTAAAAAAAAATCTATGTTCAAGCATTCCAGCTCGGTCGCGTAGTATATAATGTAGAGTCGTACGAAGAATACGTAGGCATACGGTTCAGGTAGCTACACTAATTACGAACTATTCATGACATTGCGAACTCTAAAAACGCAATTCTAGTGTATTGTGTACCACTCCAAGATACAAGAGGTTTTGAACAGCATCATGAATAATTGTAAAATGAAATACCATAAATTTAATACTACGCAACAGTAGCTCTTAGCTCTTGTGGTCATTTGAAAAGGATAAAAAAAGCTAACTCAATGATGGTTGTTTGCACATATAAGCACAGAGGATAGAATGGCAATATTACATGCAGCACGTGTAAAAAACCAACGAAGGAAAGGTACCGGTAAGGGCTTGCAACTTTAGCGACAAAGTATCAACAAAATTGATGTTAAATTGCCAAGAGAGGTTGGGTTCTTGCCATTCCTTCACCTGATGATGTTCAAGCTTTGGGGCCGACCTGCCCATCAAGCGACTGCTATCGAACTGACTGCACACTTATGGTTTTCTCCCCGCTCATTTGTATGCTCAATCAAAACCAACTAATAACCACACTTGACCTGACTACCACCTACCTGTATACATGCCTTTCACGTGACGCCATATGGCACCATACTAGCCGCCATTGCTTCGTATGCTCTTGTGCCCGTATCTCCTGCAGCCTACATTTCGCACCATTAAATTTGTCTTCTCGGCAAGATTTGACGAAGTGCAAAAAATGTGCTGCAACACGTATTTGACGACTCCAAACCTTCCGAGCACCGTCGAGCTTCGTTACATCGATTGAAATAATATGGGAATTAAAAAGAACTGCGAGACTGTATTCCTGCCAGCGGTTAAAAGTGAACTGAAATTCACGACGACGTGCTGTGGAGGCCGATTCTTACATCCTCGCCTGGGCAGTTTCTCTGTGCTAAATGTTTCACAGACAATCAAAACTTCGGGATTTCGGCAACAAGGTAGTAACCTCGAATAATGACGACGACTTGCAGGAAGAACTACAAACAATCTATGCATTTAAAAGGAAACTGAGCTTCCCGATCACGCACACCCGTCTATATTCGGCATCAACTATTTTGTTCTACGTTGTCAAGGCCAGCATAGCCACCTCAGTGCTTCAACTTTGTCAGCTAGTTTCCCGAGCTAATGGGAATGAAATGCAAAGCGAAGCCTCGACCACATGCTCTCGCAACATCGTCCGGCTGGAGAGCACCGTGCAAGCTACGCTAGTCTTGCCAAGGTTTCACACAATAGTTGACGCCAATTATAGGTGCATGACAGGGGCAGCCGAACAGTGGCTAGAGAGCCTCTTGCGTCTCTTCAGGGGCCCTGGTGCGGCTTGCGGCTCCCTGATAAACATAAGAAAATATCACGCACAAAGAGACAAGGACAAAAGAGATCCTTGTCTCTTTGTGCGAAATTTTTCGCCATGTTCAACGTTTACCAACTCGCCCAGCTTACCACATTACTCCCTGGTAAACCTAACACTCCTTCCGCCTCGCAAGGTCAAAAGGTCGCTTGTGTTTTGTCAGCTTTGTGCCAAAATACAAACAGAGAAGGTACTTGTGTTACGAACGAGGACTCACAATAAAGAAACATGCTGAGCAATAGCCTTATAAGTGGAATTTGCTGTGGCAACTAAAAAGAAAACGTTTAAAACATTTTTTGTAAAGTACCATGTGAGGTTGGCGCAATGCGCGGCGGCGATCGAAAGGGCGCTCCATTTGAAGAGCTTCGTGTGTCCTGAAGCCGCCGCTCGAAGGCGGCTCTCCGTTTGTATACACGGCGGCTTTGGCTCACAAGGGTGGATGGTGAGGTGTTTTCTTCGGCGGTGTCGGGTCCCGATCATTGCGCGCCCGCGGCAGTGCACCTGGAAAGACCCTGTACGTGATCCGAACGGACAGCATCTGGGATCGACTCGTCGGGGTCCCTTTCTTCTTTCTCTTACCCGACGATGTTCGCCTTTCCGGTCCTCACCGCACCGCGTTTCTCCGTCCTGGCGGCTCTCTTTGCTTCTCAAGGGGAGCCAGGCCGTGATTCCTGATACTGCTTTCGGCTTCCGACTCGTGTTGGCTTTCGTCATCTTCTCTTTGGAGAACCGCCTTGGCAGGTGACTACGTCGACGCCGCCACACGTGGAAAGGGTGCCCGTTCGGGCCCTTTTCCTGCGACCCTTCCGGTGTTCGGAGACCAGCGATCACCCAAGGGTCCTCGTTCGGGCCCCAGAGGAAGGGTACGTGACCTCTCGTATGTATGTTATGAGGGCGTTGCCAACTGCACCCAATAGGAGGGGTATTAGACTGTGATTGGGTGGAACAGGTTGCGGTCATGGGTTTTTAAACCCGAGGAGGACTGGGGAAGGAGAGTTTTTTGTACGAGCTCCAGGGAGTGACCAGATATACGCTCCCGGAGCGGGTCTTGCCGAAAGACTCCTGCCGTGTCCGGCAAGGATGATTGTTCTGTAAAATTCTGCTCTTGTAATTTTTATATTCGCTCTTAATTAGTAAACGCATTTGTTCTTCTTGACGTCAAGTCTCCGTGATGCGTTATTCGACATCCTCGTCAACAGGCAAGACTTCAAAATTGACATCAAGCAGCTAGCATCAGCATCAAACATCACCATCAAAGAAGAAAAGAACCTCACTGGCGCAGTCGGCAGGATGCGTATGCAGGGCTGCTGATCGAGGAGTGCTGGTGGCATCGAGACGTCTGCTGGAAGCCGGGATCTCGGAACACTGGGCGCGAAGAAGTCACGGACAGCGTCCGACGGACAAGCACCGTCTCTTCATACGGACCTGGGTGGAGGAGCACCGGAACCGCATCGGCGTTCACTGGTAGGTGCCCTTTCGTTTGCTGGGACTTGCACGCTCTATGACAGATCGGTATAATCTACGTAGTGGCAAGGGCAAACCAGGCGGTATGAACGGGGAGGACGGAGGTCGTGCGTCGGCGGTCAACGCTGAGGGTGATAGTAGCAGTAGTAGCTCAGAGATGTCGGTGGCAGACAAGATGTCACTAATGCAATTGCAATTACAAATCGCAGAGGCAGAACTGGAGAAGCAAAGGCTTCTGTTAGAAACTCAACGCCTTCAAAATTCGAGCGCGGTGTCCGTGGTGGATGGGAGGGGCGGACTTGGGGGTGCTGAGGAAGATAGGAGGCTGAAATACGCCAGCCTATTGAAGGGTGTCCTCGCCCCCATGCCTACTCATGAACCGCTGGTGCCCGGATGGTTTGAGGATGTTGAGGCGACCCTAGACTCGTATGGTGTGCCCAACGAGTGGTGGGCGGGGATGGTCTTGCCGCGGTTGAGTGAGAGGGCTCGGGGCATGCTTGCCAAGCTCTCCGCAGAAGAGCGCAAGGACTATCGGACGCTCAAATCCAAAGTATTGGGGGGTCTGCGGCTGTCAGCGGCTGAATACAGACGTCTCTTTCTGAGCTCTAGGAAGGGTAGCAAGGAGACGTGGGAGCAGTTTTCGGTCAGGCTCGAGAACTACTTGCAATACTACCTGAACAGCTCCAAGGTACAGACCATGGAGGAGTTGCAACAGCTAATGGTTAGCGACCGCATGAAGGAGTGTCTTGCACCAGACGCTAGAGCCCACGTCATACTAAAGGAAAAGGGAGGCTTCCTGACCCCGAGCGCGATTGCTCAGCTCTCAGAGGACTTTGACGAAAGTCTGAGATCGAAGGGGGGTTCGGCTACAGACAGGGGCGCTACGACAAAAAAGCCGAATACAGAAGCACGCGACAAGGACGGACGGTCAGCCGCACCGTTCGGGCGCCGCTGCTTCGGCTGTAACAAGCCGGGTCATATCGCAAAAGATTGCCCTACCCGTAACACCAACCCGAGCAACCGGATGGGAAAACGTAACGAGGAAAAGGATCGCACGTTGGCAGCTATGGTCAGTGCGATAGAATTTGAGGTTGAGCCCCGAACGGCGCCATCAAAGGAGTGCAGTGGCGGACACACGGTGTCGCTAAAAAGTGGCGATGTGAATATTACTGCAATCGTGGACTCCGGGGCCGACATTAGTGTGATTCGACAGTCTATCCTCCGTGACTATGAGGCCGCGGGCTCCAGGATTGAGCTCACGAGTGCGTTCGGCGATCGGGTGACCGCGGAGCTTGCGTATGTGCCGCTTAGTGCCGTCACGGGGGGCCCGTATGTCTCGTTGCAACCGGGAAGTCAAGGGGTGTTATGCGCCCTTACGGAGAGGTTGGTTGAGGGGGTTGACGCTTTGATCACGCCTTCTGATTACGAGCAGCTTCTCAGCGAGCGAGTATGCACTGACTCCGCGCCTCGGCCCATGGGGTCAATGGCAAGTGAAACAGTTGAGAAGGGTGGGGAGATCGGTGAGCAGTCGTTAGAGGCAGAAGTGCTGACTGTAATGACGGAGGAACGAGAAACTGCCAGTGGGGCGAATCCGATTGCCAGGCATGAGTTTAGGCGATGTCAGGAAAGCGACACGACACTAGATGAGGCCTGGAAGCAAGCTCGCCTGGGAACGCATGGAATGGTTGTAATGGACGAGCTTCTATACCATTGTGAACCAATGGCCGGTCGATCATGTAACCAGTTGGTGTTCCCTAAGGGTCGACGTGAGGAGGTGCTCCGAATGGCACACGATTCTGCATGGGCTGGGCATCTCGGTGAGCGTAAAACACTTCAGCGCATCAAGCAGTCGTTCTATTGGCCAGGCGTGGCCGCCGATGTCAAGGCATACTGCCAAAGCTGTCACACGTGCCAAGTGAGGTCTCCCGCGCGACAGTCAGACCGAGTGCCTATTGCGCCGCTCACGAGACCGGACGCGCCTTTCCAAATGGTAAACATGGATATTATTGGCCCGCTCGATCCGCCTTCAGGTAGGGGTCACCGCTATGCGCTCTGTGTCGTGGACTACTGCACGAGATGGCCCGAAGTCATCTGCCTTCGATCACTGACCGCGAAGGCAACATGTGACGCTCTCTTAGAAATCTTCTCGAGAATGGGAGTTCCTGAGACGGTTTGCTCGGATCAGGGAACTAACTTTACGGCAAAACTCACTCAGGAGCTTATGGCAAGGCTAGGAGCGACGCCGCGGTTCTCTACACCGGACCACCCGCAGAGCAACGGACTCGTGGAGAGGTGGAACGGAACATTCAAGGCGATGTTAAGCCACGTAGTCCAGGAGCATGGGCGCGACTGGGATAGGTACATACCGTACCTCTTATGGGCGTATCGCGAGGTTCCCAACGCTACAACCGGTGAGACACCGTTCGAGATGATGTACGGTAGGGTGCCGATCGGGCCACTGGCTATACTTCAGAAAACATGGACGGGTGAGTGGACGGTGCCAGACTCGCTGAATGTCTCAGCAGGAACGTATCTGTCTCAGTTGCGAAAGCGCCTCGAGAGTGCATCCGAACGTGCAAAGGAGACAGGTGCGCTGACCCAGGAGGCCTATGCTAACCGGTACAACCTACGGGTTAGGGATAAGCAGTTCAGTGATGGGGACCAGGTCTTGTGGTCCGAAAGAGAAAAAGAGGGTAAGTTGAGGCCAAAGTGGACCGGACCGGTCACGATAGTTCGGCGGTTGCGTCCGTATTCCTATGAAGTGGAGCTCGAGGATCAAAGCCGTAGAACTGTCCACGCAAACAACCTAAGGGCATATCACTCTCGCGTGTCAGTAGTGGGCGTGATCTTCGAGGAGGATCGAGCGTTCGGTGACGTTCCTACCCTTCCGAGTGCTAAAGGAAATGAGGAAAGCGGTGAGCTTCCGACGGTCGCTCATTTGACGAAACCCCAGCAGTATCAGCTGAAGGCATTGGTAGAGAAAAACCGCGTCGTATTTTCTGAAAGGCCGGGAATGTGCAACGTTGGAAAGCATAAAATCACACTGCAAGAGGGGTCCGAACCTCAGCGTGCGTACCCGTACCGGGTTCCTATGGCGTTCAGACGAGAAGTGGAACGCCAGGTGCACGAGCTTGAAGAATGGGGCTTAGTGTATCCAGTGGAAAGTAGTCACGCGCATCCAGTGGTATGTGTTGCCAAGAAGGATGGAAGTATGCGACTGTGCATAGACTATCGAAAGTTGAACGCTATCACCAAACCAGATGCCTTCCCCATGAGCAGGGCCAGTGATCTACTGCTTGAGGTTGCAGGAGCAAACTTCATATCGATCCTCGACATGCTTAGAGGATATTGGCAGATTCCGATGGACGAGCAGGCGCAGTACTATACAGCGTTTGTGACACCGCAAGGTCAGTACGCGTGGAAGGTAATGCCGTATGGGCTCCGAAACTCAGCCTCTACGTTTCAGAGGATCATCAATCAGATCTTGGCACCACATGCTGAGTATGCGTGCGCCTACATCGATGATGTGGCGATCTTTTCGAGGACGTGGGAAGAACACGTAATTCATCTGGAGCGCGTCTTGGCAGCAGTGGCGTCCGCTGGATTGACCGTTAACGTGCAGAAATGTAAATTCGCTTGCAGTGAAGTGCATTTCTTGGGGCATGTTGTAGGGTCGGGGAAACATGGCCCGGACCCAAAGCGGGTAGAGGCAATTCGGGACATCGCTAGGCCGCAGACGAAGAGAGAGCTGCGGAGCTTTCTGGGGCTGGCAAACTACTACCGCGACTACGTCTCCGACTACTCTCGTCTTGTTCTGCCGCTGACTGATCTCACCAATAAGCGCGTACCGCAAAAGCTGCCGTGGACAAAAGAAGCCCAAGAGGCATTCGAAGAAGTGAAAGCACGGTTAGCTCAGGCGCCTGCACTCTTTGCGCCTGACCCCCAAAAGGAGTACATCTTGGCTACGGACGCTTCACAGTTCGCGATCGGGGCGTGCTTGGCTCAGGAAGATGACAACGGAAAAGAGCGTCCGATTGCTTTCCTTAGCAAGAAACTAACCCCTGCTGAAACTCGTTGGGCTACCATTGAGCGCGAGGCGTTCGCGATCATCTGGGCCCTACAGCGGCTCGAGACGTGGCTATTCGGGGCATCGATCAAGGTCGTCACTGACCACAATCCTCTTAGGTTTTTGACACTCAGCACCCCACATAGCGCCCGTCTCACCCGTTGGGCTCTCGCGCTGCAAAAATTTAATGTCACGGTTGTACATAAGAAGGGCAAACTAAATGCCAATGCGGACGCGCTCTCCAGACTGGTGACGGCCGAGGCATGACCACCTAGAGGGTAAAAACGTGTAACCCTGCAACTTGCGAGACAAAAGAATATTCTGTGCTGTCATGGAGTGTGCGGGTTGCAGCGGCCGGAGGGCCCTACCAGTGGCTAATGTGTGATGGTGTGTGCATGTGCGAACCCTTTGACAATCCTGCAAGAGAGGATACTCCGGCCGCCTGTATTTGTTATGCCCCTCGGAGGCAGGAGAGTTCGCTGTGCTATGTTTCACGGTCGTGCCGTGTTTATTATTGTCCCAGTGTATAGAGTGGTCCTTCTACTCCATTTCATCGGCTTTGCTATTTGTAGTGACTATTGCGTATACATACATGTTGCTTAACTCCGTTAATTTGGATGCGATATAGTTGAAAAGTTGACGTGCTTGCTAAAGAGTAATTTTCTCTCAGATGGGGAAGGCGACACGTGTTTTTTTTTTAAGAGGTGCTGTTGCCCTTGGGAGGCAGACCTTAACGTGGTTGCTCTATATGTACGTCGTACGTTGTTGTGTTCTTGATTTCCTTTTTTTTTTTTTCTGCGACCTCTAATTTTTTTGTACTGCTAACCAGTCCTAGAAGTTCTGGCGCAGTCTTGGAGGGGACGTGTGAGGTTGGCGCAATGCGCGGCGGCGATCGAAAGGGCGCTCCATTTGAAGAGCTTCGTGTGTCCTGAAGCCGCCGCTCGAAGGCGGCTCTCCGTTTGTATACACGGCGGCTTTGGCTCACAAGGGTGGATGGTGAGGTGTTTTCTTCGGCGGTGTCGGGTCCCGATCATTGCGCGCCCGCGGCAGTGCACCTGGAAAGACCCTGTACGTGATCCGAACGGACAGCATCTGGGATCGACTCGTCGGGGTCCCTTTCTTCTTTCTCTTACCCGACGATGTTCGCCTTTCCGGTCCTCACCGCACCGCGTTTCTCCGTCCTGGCGGCTCTCTTTGCTTCTCAAGGGGAGCCAGGCCGTGATTCCTGATACTGCTTTCGGCTTCCGACTCGTGTTGGCTTTCGTCATCTTCTCTTTGGAGAACCGCCTTGGCAGGTGACTACGTCGACGCCGCCACACGTGGAAAGGGTGCCCGTTCGGGCCCTTTTCCTGCGACCCTTCCGGTGTTCGGAGACCAGCGATCACCCAAGGGTCCTCGTTCGGGCCCCAGAGGAAGGGTACGTGACCTCTCGTATGTATGTTATGAGGGCGTTGCCAACTGCACCCAATAGGAGGGGTATTAGACTGTGATTGGGTGGAACAGGTTGCGGTCATGGGTTTTTAAACCCGAGGAGGACTGGGGAAGGAGAGTTTTTTGTACGAGCTCCAGGGAGTGACCAGATATACGCTCCCGGAGCGGGTCTTGCCGAAAGACTCCTGCCGTGTCCGGCAAGGATGATTGTTCTGTAAAATTCTGCTCTTGTAATTTTTATATTCGCTCTTAATTAGTAAACGCATTTGTTCTTCTTGACGTCAAGTCTCCGTGATGCGTTATTCGACATCCTCGTCAACAGGCAAGACTTCAAAATTGACATCAAGCAGCTAGCATCAGCATCAAACATCACCATCAAAGAAGAAAAGAACCTCACTTACCACATTCCTCTTTTATTGTGGATCTTTATCTAAAATATGTTTTTATGACTCTGAACATATTTCTCTGGCCACCCCTGGCTTAGAAAAAAAATCCAAACTGATTAGTCCCTTTCCAAAAAGAAAGTTGCAATTGCATGTACTTAAGCAGTATTGATTTTATGTCCCCCCACCACCTCTCCTGGTAGTTCTCGGACATCGTGTTCTCGCACCATGAGCACTGACATGATGACAACAGCAATATATGATAATGAGACTAAAGGAGACCCGATGTCTGGACTGTCAATGAGAGACCAAACGACAACCAAACCGCCGAATACAGTGATGACAACATATTCTATGAGTGCATCTTTAGAAGCAATAAAGAATGTAACCTCACAACAGCTGGACCACGTCGGTCATCCCGTCAGGTCCGTTGGCTCACCACCGCACATGTGAAATTTTTTTGGAGCTTCTACTGCCCGTCTTTGTGCATGTGTGTTCTTTGCAGGAATTACCGCTGACAAACAACTGACATGTACTTCTCAATGTGTCACAGTAATTACGGCAATTCACATTGAGAAACTACGAGTCCAAGATTAGGCAATTCAAACGGAACGGCTGTAATAACAGTACAAGGTTCCCTGCTACAGTGAGAAACGTCTGCGACTTGATGAAATCAAGTCTTATTTTCATTGTGGAAACATGAGTAGAAGATCTAGCTTATCAAAGAGTTCCTGTACTTGTTCTACAAATATTGCTGTTCCCAAACAGAGATGACAGACGAAAAAAGAGAATCACAAACCCTCTCAATCTCAATCTCAATCTTGATGCGTTTTTGTTTTTTTGTTGCTTTTTGTTCCTTTTTCGTTTCCAGTTTTTAAAAATGTGTAACATGAACCAGCTCGCCTGTCTACTCACTTTATTTTTAATATCACTGCTACACTTTTTTTTTCGCTGTGCTTGTCAGTTTCAGTGGTAGCCCACAAAAAAATAGAGAGTGATGGACAAACAGACAAAGCAGAATGGCGAATGAATTTCTCATCGCAGAGGACACAAGGTTAAGTTTAAATTCACCCATATCTGAAATTTGTGTATAGACATTACGGTAAATATCAGTATGGTTAATTGTTCGGTGATAATTTTTCAAGAAGCTCAAACGACCACTCGAGACAAGTGCCGTGAGCCTATTCACCACGCATAGCGAACACGACCTTTAGCCCAAGCAGCGGCGGGCTGATGCCACCGGAGACGCCGGCGGGGGAGGGTGATCCATGGAGAAGACCGTGACGCTTGGAAAAGAAGAGACTGGGCGCAGTCGCAGACCAAACAATACTCTTCTCAACCGATTGCAACCTAACAGTTAAACAAATATATCCTGTGTTATCCAAAGTTGACCGGCACATCGAAATATCTCCCCTTTACAAAAACTTCACGTTTTCACAGGCCCAGCCGCGTAGGTGGCTGGCGCATCCGTGTTAATCTTTGAGAAGAGGAGGGTTGCCCCTTGAAATGCCTACCTCCGGTGTAGCAGGATCGTTCTGACTGTCTTGAATCGTGTTTGGAAGGTCTTGACTAATAATCGGAGAGTGTGAAGTGTTTCGCTGACTGATGCCGCGGGAAGGAGAAATCTTTTTCGATGTTTCTGCGCCTGAGGCTGTCGTCTTGATTCGGAGATCCTCCTTGGGTACATGTCTCAGCTGTTCAATGTGTTGTTTCCATGTACTTCCGCCGTTCGTGCGAATCTCCTATGTTCGGTTTCCTAGAACTCGGATGACGACGCCTTTCGACCACTTCTTGCCGTTTCTGAAGTCTCTTGCGCAGACCAGGTCGTTCTGATGTAGGTGTTGTTTTTTGCAGTTGCACGAGACGTGCTGCTTCGTCTGTTTTGATCGCACGACATCCGTTATTGATGGTCGAAGAAGATCAAACCTTTGGCGAAATTCGTCTCTTGTCATCATTTTGGCAGGTGTTGAGCCAGTTGTCATGTGCGGAGTCGTCCGATATGTCACCAAGAAGTTATGGCACGTCTCTTCCATGGTCAGCCTCGACTTCAGGCTTGGGTTGACAGACTTTTTTAATGTTCCCACGAAGTTTCCTGCCGCACCGCTCGTTGCAGGATGGTTTGGGGTGAGAATGACTGCTTCACTCCTTTTCTTGTCATGAAATCCTGGAGTTTGCTTGATCGGAATTGCGGGTCATTGTCTGTCTCAATCCTTTCTGGCAGACCATATCTTCCAAAAAAAGTTAGAAACACTTTATGGTGGCTGCCGAAGTCGTCGAGGTTATGGGCACTACCTCATGTCATTTCGAATATGCATCAATGATCAGTAAAAAATTCTTTCCTTGAAAGGGTCCGTCGAAGTCTGCATAAAAGCGTTGCCATATTTTTTTTTTTTTTTTTTGGGGGGGGGGGGGGGTATTTTTACGGGTGTTTGAAAACTTTGGGTGTTTCGTCGCTCACTTCCTGGCGCGGCCGACAACTTCGGACCATCGTTTCAATGTCATGATCCAAAAGCGGCCACCGCACGTCAGGCACGTAGCCAGAGGAAGGGCCCATAAAACCCGCCCCCCCCCCCCCCCCCCCCCAAAAAAAAAAATCTTCAATTTTGCTGGGACCTTTTCTCCCCCCTCCCCCTCATACAGCATTTTGTCATGGTTTAGGTTTGGAGAACCTCGTTTTCGCGAACGCCGTTTAACCGACCACAGTTTATCAGATCCCTTTATAGAGAAGCCCAGTTTAGAGAAAATGGCGATGAGCTTTTAGCGAATTCGGCCACTGCGAAGCGCCGTGTCATGATCATGTGGTGAGTTAAACATCTTTATAATGAGCCGCCGCAGACTGCCGCTGCCAAGCAACGTAAAGGCAGGAGGGGGGGGGGAGGGGGGGGGGGGTGTTAACACGCGTTCGTTTCAGTGACACACATGCGAAGCAGGGAAGCCTTTTTTAAACAGCGTTCTTTTTCGATAAACGAGGTTACTCTAAATTGAGGCTCCACTTTGTCTAAACCAAGCATCAATAAAACATGCCCGTTCTCTAACACGTGATTCGATGAAGTGGCATTTTTAGTATTAGGTGCCCGTCCTAGTACTAGGATCCCCCATTCTTCACCACTTGGATTTCATTACGCTTGACTTGCCCGTTGTACCGCATCTCCACTTGAACCATTCCATCTGGAACGATGGGCTTGCCGCGGTGTACGGCTTCAGCGTTATTCCTGAAGGTTTCAACTGGATGTCTGGAAGAATTTCTTGAAACGTCTCCAGGTTGATTACAGTCACGGGTAAGCCCGTGTCAATCATCTCCATCTGAATAGGTTTGTTGCAAATCTCCACAGTTACAGTGATGGGTTTTCAGCAGCTTGAGCCGATTGAATGAAACGGAATTTCGTCTCCCATGTTCTGTGTAGTGACATGGTTGGTGAAGTTTGGCTTTTCCTATCCTCTTGAGTCTTGTGGATCTCGTTTTCTGTCACGGCAGAGCATTTGGAAGTGTCATGTTCATCCGGATATTGTCACGAAGGAACAAAAGAGGAAACAAAGAATAACTGAGGAAACTGAAACGTTTAATGGGGCGAACTTGTGCCCAAGAAATAAAAAGGAAACAGAAGATAACAGCACAGCGTCGCGGGCGTCGATGTCGGCGTAACCGCAGGATCGAGCGCTGGGGCGAGACTGACTGCAGATCGCCACGCGGAGCGCATTCACATGTGGGCTTCTAGAATAATCGGCGTAGAAGGTTCGGCGTGTAGAACATTCTGACCTCGAACAAGCAACATGGTTCTCGAATTTACCAGAACATTGCTTTACAGAGTCAACAAATATGCGCATCTGCGGCCCGGAATCGAACCCTGGCTTTCTGCGTTGAAACCACGCGCGATAACCGTTAGACCACGAACGCGCGGCCTTCTTGGTCAGCTGCGCTCGCGGCATTATCCCCCCCCCCCCCCCCCCTTTAAAAAAGTGCATCGTCCCGATGCAGCACAAAACGAAAACACGGATCCACAGCAAAAGGAGAGCAGACTCGCGAGTCACACTTAACAGCTCACTCTTTGACGAAAGTTCAGAGTTCTGTCGTTCGTAATACGGCTTGACCCGGACGACGTGCAGCACCTCGGGTCGTGGCTGGCGTCTTGCAGATGGGCGCGTTCCGTCGGGTAGAACTTCGTAGTTCAGATCGCCGAGGCGTCGGATGATTTTGTAGGTTCCGAAGTAGCGCTTTAGGAGTTTCTCGCTGAGACCATGGCGGCGGATCGGTGTCCACACCCACACCCTGTCTCCGGGCTGGAAGTGGACGTCCCGACGACGAAGGTTGTAGCGGCCAGTGTCGACACGTTGTTGGGCTTGAATGCGGTGTCTGGCGAGCTGGTGGACTTCTCCTGCCCGTTGGGCAACCACCAGGGCGTCGTCGCTTCCGTCGAGAGCCGGTTCGTGGGGTAACATCACGTCCAGCATTGTCGTTACTTTGCGACCATGAACCAGTTGGAAAGCTGTAACCCCGGTGGTCTCTTGCACGGCCGTGTTGTAAGCAAATGTGACGTACGGCAACACCTCGTCCCATGTCTTGTGCTCCACGTCGACGTACATGAAAATCGTGTCGGCGATGGTCTCGTTGAGTCTCTCCGTCAGCCCGTTGGTCTGCGGGTGGTACGCCGCTGTGCGCCGATGGCTGAGACGAAGGATTTCTTGCGTCAGCTGGGCCATGAGCGATGATCCCCGGTCTGAGATCAGAACTTCGGGAGCGCCGTGCCGGAGGACGATGGACTCGATAAAAAACTTCGCGACTTCTAGAGCAGTCCCTGCAGGAAAGGCTTTCGTTTCGGCGTACCGTGTGAGATAATCTGTGGCGACAATACTCCATCTGTTTCCTTGCGTCGATGGTGGGAAAGGACCAAGTAGATCCATTCCGATCTGCTGGAACGGTGCGGTCGGGGGAGTAATCGGCTGCAGGAGACCTGCCGGCTTTATCGGCGGTTTCTTGCGTCGCAGGCACTCGTGGTACGACCGTGTGTAGAAGTGAACGGTCTTCGGCAGCTTGGGCCAGTGATACCTTTCACGAATTCGGGCCAGCGTACGGCTGTAACCAAGGTGTCCGGACGTCGGGTCGTCGTGGCAGGCTTGAAAGATCTCCGCTTTGAGGTCGGTAGGGATTACCAGCAGCCATGGTGTGCGGTTGTGTCCGAAGTCCTCCTTGTAAAGTACACCTTGTCAAAGGACGAAAGTCGGCAGGGCTCTCGAGAACACACGGGGGACAGTACCCCCTTGTCCTTCGAGGTGCTCGATTAGCGCGCGCAACTCAGAATCGTCTCTTTGACGTCGTGCCATGTCGTCGGTGTTCACTGCACCTAGGAAGCACTCGTCATCATCGTCGTCGCTACTGCCGGAAGGTGTTTCGACGGGGGCCCTGGACAGGCAGTCGGCGTCGCTATGCTTGCGGCCTGACTTGTAGACCACAGTCACGTTGAATTCTTGTAGTCGGAGACTCCATCGAGCGAGGCGTCCTGACGGGTCCTTGAGGTTTGCAAGCCAACAGAGCGAGTGGTGGTCCGTGACTACACGGAACGGGCTCCCGTACAAGTACGGACGAAACTTCGTGATTGCCCAGACGACCGCGAGGCATTCTTTCTCAGTCGTGGAGTAATTTTTCTCCGCCTTGGACAGTGTCCGACTTGCGTAGGCGATAACTCGCTCGGTGCCTTCTTGCACTTGAACCAGTACCGCGCCAAGGCCAGCGTTACTTGCGTCTGTGTGAATTTCGGTTTCCGCATCTTGATCGAAATGTCCTAGAACAGGAGGAGTCTGCAGTCGTCGCTTCAGCTCGTCGAACGCCTGCTGCTGCTCCTCGGCCCATTCGAACTTCTCGGCGTCCTTTGTGAGGTTTGTGAGCGGTGCGGGAATCCTTGCAAAATCCCGAACGAAGCGCCGATAGTAGGCACAAACTCCAAGAAACCTTCGCACGGCCTTCTTGTCTGCCGGCGCTGGAAATGCTGCGACGGCGCGAGTGTTCTCTGGGTCGGGGCGAACACCTTCGCTACTGACCACGTGACCTAGGAACTTCAGCCCGTCATAGGCGAACCGACATTTTGACGGCTTCAGGGTGAGTCCGGCGGTCCGTATGGCTTGGAGAACAGCTCGTAGTCGTCGCAGGTGCTCTTCGAAGTCGCTGGAAAACACTACGACGTCGTCGAGGTAGACGAGACAGCTCTGCCACTTCAGTCCTGCCAGTACGGTGTCCGTGACACGCTGGAAAGTTGCTGGCGCCGTGCACAGTCCGAAGGGCATCACCTTGAACTCGTACAGCCCATCCGGAGTGACGAAAGCTGTCTTCTCTCGGTCCCATCCGTAGACTTCGATCTGCCAGTAGCCGCTCTTCAGGTCCATCGATGAAAAGTATCGGGAGTGGCGCAGCCGGTCCAACGCGTCGTCGATGCGGGGGAGTGGACAGACGTCTTTCTTCGTCACCGCATTCAGCTACCGGTAGTCCACGCAGAACCTACGCGTTCCGTCCTTCTTCTTAACCAGTACGACTGGAGAGGCCCAGGGACTGCTTGAAGGTTGGATTATGTCGTCGTTCAGCATCTCTTGAACTTGCTTCTGGATCACCCCCCTTTCTTTAGCGGAGACTCTGTACGGTGACCGATGCACAGGCCGCGCGTCGTCCTCGGTAACGATGCGGTGCTTTACAACGGTGGTTTGGCGCACCTTTGACGACGTGACAAAGCAGTCGCGGTATTCGGGGAGGAGGTCACTGAGCTATCGTCGTTTCGGGCCCAGAAGCTTAGGGTCAATGTCGAGCTGCGCTGGCGACGTACTGTCTTGCTTAGGTGGCGAGGATTCTTCAATAATGGCGGCGATAGCGGCGGAGTTTCGGAGTTCCTCGACCTGGCCCACGGCTGCACCTTTTGTGAGGTGTTGCGCTTCATTTCGAAAGTTCGTCACGAGGACTACAGTGCGGCAATCCTCAAGTTCAGCAACTCCTCTTGCGACGCCTATTCCTCTTCCAAGAAGCAACTGGAGGCTTCCTTCGAGCAGAACTTCACCGCAGAAAGCTTCGGTGATCCCGACGGGTACGAAAACACTCGACCGCGGCGGTAAGTTCACGTGGCTTGCGAGGGCTCGGATCGCAGACGACGTCGCTATGGGTTCCTCCGGTGGTGAAACAGGTTTTCGTAGCGTCAACCGGTTTGCTCCGAGGTCGATGACGGCGCCATACTCCCAGAGGAAGTCCATCCCGAGGATAACGTCCCTGGAACAGTCTTTCAGAACGACGAACTTCACAGGGCACGTCTCACCGTGGATCTTGACGCGAGCAGTGCATCGCCCGACTGGTGTGATGAGGTGCGCACCGGCGGTTCATATTCGAGGGCCTTCCCACGGCGTTGTCACTTTTCGCAGGCGGCGAGAGAGCTTCCCACTCAAGACTGAGTAGTCTGCTCCGGTGTCCACGAGTGCCGATGCGTCGTGGCCGTCGATAATGATGTTTAGGTTGTACATCGATGCAGGGGCGTCGTTGTGATGCGTAGTGTCAAGAGAGTGGGAGCGCTCCGGCGTTCTTGGAGGCTCTTTACTTCGGTCGTCTTCGGCAACGCCACCTCCAGGCGTTGCCGCACTAAGTTTTCCCAGCGGCGCAAAGGAGACAGGCTCTCTCGGCGGCGTCGTGGCGCTAGAGACGCTGAACGTCTGTGCGACGGTGAGCGGGACTCACGGCGGAGCGGCGTTGAAGATGGCGAACGTCGGAGATACTCTTCGATGTCACGAGGACGTTCGTCGTACCTTGGGCGCGGGTCGTTCGGGTGGAACCCGCGCAGCCCCAGTTGTCGGTAGGAGCATCGACGGTAAATCTGGCCGGCTTCACCACAGTGATAAAACAACGGGCGTCGATCGGCCGTCCTCCACACGTCGGTCTTTCGCGGCGCAGCTTATTCTGGGCGGACGTACGCCCGATCTTCGTGGCGTCGGGAATACTGCGTCGCTGGAGGTTCACGTCGACGTGGCGCCGTATACGGGTGAGCAGGGGGCGGTGGTCATCGGGTAGCTGCGGCGTAGCTCAGCTTCGGTGGTTCAGGAGCGGCGCTGGCGAGAACTTCTGGCAGTAGCGCCTGCTGCAGTTCTTCCCGGACAATCTCGGCGACTGAGAGCGTAGCCGGGCTTGTGGCAGCAGGTAGCAGCTTCCTGATTTCCTCCTGCACGACGTCCCGGATAATCTCGCGGAGGTCGGGGCTGTTGCAGCTGGAAGTTGAGAAGGCAGCGACGCCGGAAAGCCGCTGGTAATGGGAGGCCCGTGCTTGAAGGGCACGTTCAATGTTTGTTGCCCTCGTGGTGAATCCTTCGACTGTGATAAGCGGGGCCCGCACAAGGCCGCTGAAGATATTTTCCTTGACGCTTCGCATCGTAATTCTCAGCTTCTTTGCTTAGGAGGCTTGGGGATCGGCGCGGTTGCTGAGTCGCAAGACATCCTCCACGAAGCTAACGACGCTCTCGTTAGGTCCTTGGATCCTCGTTTGAAGAAGCTCTTCCGCGTGTTCTCTTCGTTGTTGGTTCGAGAATGTTCTTTGCAACTCAGCCTTGAGTTGCTCCCAGGAGGTGATCGATGCTTCGTGGTTCTCGAACCAGTTCCGGGCGGTTGCTTCCAAGACAAAGAAAGCATTTTGAAGACACTGTTCTGGTGTCCATCCGTTATGACGGGCCACTCGTTCGTACTGTTGGGCCCGGTCATCGATGTCTTCGTGGCTTTCGCCGTGGAAGGGAGCCGGTGTCCGAGAAGCGACAGGCAGGTAGACGACGGCAGAAGCGGCGGGGGTCTGCGGCTGGTTAGCTATCGTCGTCTTGTTCGGCTTGGGCTTGTCCAGCAGCAAACCGTACTCTGGGTCCTCTCCCTTGGTGCGGCGGCTGGTCCGAGTTGTAGGTTCCTCGTAGAGTGGTCTCCTCACCGGGCTTGGAATCGGACTTGCACTGAGGGCTCTTGGAGGGAAACGCTGCACGGGCATGCCGTACCCCGCACCTCCACCACAATGTCACGAAGGAACAAAAGAGGTAACAAAGAATAACTGAGGAAACTAAAACGTTTAATGGGGCGAACTTGTGCCCAAGAAATAAAAAGGAAACAGAAGATAACAGCAGAGCGTCGCGGGCGTCGATGTCGGCGAAACCGCAGGATCGAGCGTTGGGGCGAGACTGACTGCAGATCGCCACGCGGAGCGCCTTATGTACACGTGTGGGCTTCTGGAATAATCGGCGTAGAAGGTTCGGCGTGTAGAACATTCTGACCTCGAACAAGCAACATGGTTCTCGAATGTACCAGAACATTGCTTTACAGAGTCAACAAAAATGCGCCTCTGCGGCCAGGATGCAAAACCTGGCGCTGCCTTCTTGGTCAGCTACGCTTGCGGCAATATTTTCCAGGTCTTGTTCTTTGCAAAGCAGTTTTAGGGTCGTGATTGGTTTTGCCACAGCGGTGACATGGGGTCCTGCATGTGCGAAATTTTCCTTTTTCCTCGCTTGCCTTTTTCGGAAGTGACGTCTTGAATTTCCGCCCTTTCGCCAAGCGATTGACAGCTTGTTGAGTCTCGGTCTCGCTCCTAATTTACTTCGCATCCTTCATGGCTGCCTTCATCGAAGTGGCAAGATCCATTACTACCTTGAATGCCAGCGTCGGTTCAGCCAGCAGCTTTTCGAGAATGTTTCCGTCCTTAATGCCGTCAATGAGCTTGTCTCGAAGTAAGTCGTTGACGGGAACACCAAAGTTGAATTGCAGTGAAAGCTGTTTGAGCGCAGCTGCGTTGTCTGTGATAATTTCTGATTCTAGCTGTTTCCGCTGATGGAATTTATAGCGTTCAACCGCTTCATTGGGCGTCGGGTGTATGGAGTTCTGCACCTGTTGAACGATCTGTACGTACGTATTGGTGCTTGGTTTGGCAGGTACCGCCAAGTTCCGTATTAGTCCATACCTTTCTCGTGCGACGGGTGAGAGAAGAACATCGGCTCGCTTTGAATCCGGAATATTGTTCGCAGAGAAGAATACTTCTATCTTTTCGATGTGCGAAGACTACGACTCAGATTTCTTATCGAAATTTCCATCTTTCCCAATGCGAGGCATTTTTTAGGTTGGAGATGGTGAGTCACTCACGTTACAGCTGTCTCCTTTGTTCCGATGTCGCTCAGATGTTTATATCCATATTTGTTGCATGGATCGCATCCTCGTCCTCATTGTGATGTACCGGTTAATTTAGGATAATGCAGTATATATTTATTTCACTGTTAGGTTACATTCGGTTGACAAGAGTCTTGTTTGGCCTGCGACCGCGCCCAGTCTTTTTTTTTTTTTTTTCAGGCGTCTAGTTCTTTTCGCTGACTCGCTGTCCCCTGCCGGAGTCTCCGGTTGCATCCGCGCGCCCTTGCCTCGGCTCAATGGGTCGTGTTCGCTATACGTGGCAAACAGGAACATAATACAGGACCGATAAATACAATAGGTGCTTTCATATATTATTCTGGCCGTCCCACAACACACACATCTACCAATTGCTTTCCTCGAACTACATTCCCCCGCTCTTCCCAGACCATGGGGAACTGACACGATGACGACAGCTGCAACCGATACCTAGGCGAGGACGGGCGATACTTTCAACTACTGAGCCGGCGATCGATCAGCTGACAACTAACAGAGGAAAAACATAAAGGATAAGAACAGATTTCACGACAGCCTTGCTAAAAGCAATGGAGCAGCAAATGAAAGGATGAATGTCATTCAGTTTATTTATTTACTTATTTCAGTACCCTCAAGGCCCGAGTGCATTACAGAGGGGAGGCGCAAGTACAAAAAAATACAAACATTTAACGAGACAAAATTCAATCCACTTAATCAATCCACAAGTCAATCCACTTAGAAAACAAAGAATAGATTGTTGAGGAAACATCGCAGGAGCATTTCTCCGCGAAATGCCAGTGTCGGTTAAACGTTTGTCGAAGAAAAGTCCACGAAACGAGTTTCCACAGAACATGTTTTGACAGAACAATAGAGACCCTATTTTATACGTCCCCCTTTTTATTCATAATAATCTGTGTATGGGGGGTTTCTTCAACAGAGGTACAACTTATGTCGGGTAATACTTCAATGATCCAGAAATTACTTCTACCTCTTGTGGCCCCGGAGATCGGTTTTTTCAAATGTTTGTTTATTTTTGACACAATTGTCAAGAATAAAATAAACAAACAAACATAGGAAGAAACCGATCTCCGGGGCCACAAGAGACAGAAGTCATTTCACTTTACCCGTCAGGCTGCTGATAAGCCTTGTCTTGGGGTATCTGCCATAATGCAATGAAAAGTGACTAAATACAGCGAATTAAAAAAAAACCTACATACTTCTTCCACTAAATGTAGAAGTGTACCTTACTGCAAGGAGGAACGAAATGCATCCTGATGTTCCTGCCCGAGGTACACGAACTCTGCGTCTTGGTCCGGGCGGGCGCGACCCAGGTTAAAGGGCGGGAAGTGACGCTTTGCCCTGTGATGACAGGGAATGATGTCTCAAAACGAGATATCACAGTCGTAATCGGAGATAATAAGATCGTGTCTCACCAGTCTGAGGAAGGCAACTCGAGCGTACGCTTAAAATAACAACTCTCAGTAAATCTCAGTGATTAATTCTATTTCACTAATATCGGTTATGTCCCTTAGTAAAAACTTACTGCTAGTGGACTCACCTGCTACGTGAACTGGATCGGAATCTGGAGAGGTGAAGCTTTCGCCGGCTTCTGAGTTTTCCCCTTGGGTTTTGTTGATAATTTAAGCAAGCGCACGAACTTCAAACAACTAGCGAGTTTGGAACCAAAGACAGACCCACCTCTAAATGTGTGCGTGGACAGGCAGACCCACCTATAAGTGCGTGCGTGGACGTGAACTGCTCCGAGGATAGTTCTAACGAGCCGGTGCCGCTCATCACCGGATCAGGTTTCGCCATCCAAAGAGCTTTGCTGCTGCGCTCCTACTGACGTCACTGGATCCTGGGAAAGTAGCGCCAGGCTCTCCTATGGTCGCCATTTTGGTCCGTGAAATAAGCAATTTCTCCTTAACCCCTCCATTCTTGGTGAGCCGATCTGAATTCGCTGGTGACGGGTAGCTTTATTGAGGCGTTTTCTGTATACCGAGATTTTGCTAACCACACACCGGCGAAACAAGCGTACATCTTCGTACCACCACCACATGCATGTGTCGATGCTTGGAAGCACTGAAAATTAAGTTTACTGTTTTAAAATACGCAAGGCGAACAATATAATTGTAAGCACTCGGCAGCAGCGATAGCAAGTTGGCCTGCACAAGGCTAAATTCGACTGTCCTTCGTATTGCAGGCGTCCCGCCGCAAGCCATCCTACCGCGAGCCTGATCACCGTACACGGCCAACAGTCGCGCCGCGTCATCATAACAGACCAAGAGCAGCAGTTTGTCAGCGATCTGTTCCTTCCAAGCACGTAGTTTGTGACGTCACCGAAGGGACATTAGAAAAAGCTGGAACCACGGCAAGATCGTCTTCACTCGCGCTCGGCGGCAGCGATAGCAAGTTGGCCTACACAAGGCTATATTCGACTGTCCTTCGTATTGCAGGTTGGTGCTTATGTTCATTATTCTTTTAGCTTCGATAAGTATCTGCTATCGCTGCTGCCCCGGCTGCTACTGTCTATACTAGTTGCAGAATCTGCTTTTTCCAAACAAAAACGGAAGGATGGTAGATGCTGATGTGTGTTTCTCATGCCACGAGGGCTTCTCGGATAATATTCGTATGACTTGTACTGAGTGTGACTTTTGCTACCATATAGGCAAGTGCTCAGGGGTTACAAAAGCCCAGCTGAAAAAAAATGTCTGAAGCGACAAAAGAATCGTGGCAATGTGCCACATGCACCATCGCGAAAACAAGAGGAAGTAACTCAAGTAGGTCAACGAATCTAGAAAAAGAAAAGCGAGGGGGTCAGATGGATGAAATCATGAAAACGCTAGACGTAATCATGTCAATTAGGGAGAAAGTAGACTCTCTTCTTTCCATGAAGGAAGCAGTAGATAAGATTGAGCCGTCCGTGCAAAGCAAGTCCGATCGCTACGATGAAGTGCTTGCGGAGATAAAGAAGCAAAACCAAGACATAAAAGAACTGAAGAAACGTGTAGAAAAGTTAGAAAACAGCGGAACACAAACAGAAGTCGAGGACCTAAAACATGAAATAAATGAGCTGCAACAGTACAGCCGAAGGCAGAACCTAGAGGTGCATGGTCTTCCATGTTTCGCAAACGAAAACCTGCTGAACAGATTGAAGGAGGTGGCGTACCTGCTGGCTGTTACTGAGCTAACCAAGGGAGACGTTGAGGCTTTACATAGACTGCCTGGCAAGCCAGACAAGGTTCCTTCTGTTCTGATTACGTTTACTCCCTGACTCACAAGAGATCGGTGGTTCGAGAAGAGGGCTGTGCTTAAGGAAAGCCCGTCGCATATCCAGATAATGGACAACCTGACGCCCCAAACGAAAAGGCTACTGTGGCTGACCAAAACAAAGGTGGCGGAAAAGCACTACCAATTTGTTTGGCAGAAGGACGGAAAGATTTTTGTTAGGAAGCCAACGAATGACCGTCCCATCCGTATCAAGAATGAAAGTGACCTGGAAAAAATCGAGTAAGCACTTGTAGCTACCCGGAGCATAATCATGGTGTGCGGTTGTTATCCCACCACTTCTTTCAAACGTCATCTACGTGTTCTATATCAGTTTAAAAAAACTTTTAAAATGTTTAACTTAAGCGCACCAACTTTTCTAACTAAACTGAAGATACCTGTCCACATCTTAATTTATTTTGTTACATGTTCTACATTGTTTTATTACTGATACCTGGTATCCCAGAGAGCCAGACAATGTTCTGGTTCAGAGTTATGAGTGTGACCCGTGACGCACGTGCGGCGGGTTCCCCTTGCTTTTCCAGGACAAATAATCTACGTCACGCACTTCCTGCTTGTATTGTACAAAATAGACCAATAGCTAAGACTATTTTGCAGAGATACACTGAATGTTTTAAACCAATCGGAATGTGTTATCTACGAAATGGAAGGATCCTCTACTGATGCCTGTTATTACAACTGTGAATCCTTTAATAAACTGAAACGATGCGAAACCTTGATGAACAAACCCTCAGTCTCAGGGTAAACGACGAAATGTTTGAAATCAAACATATCTCTGTTTCATTTAAATGCGAGAAGCATTAGAAATAAAAGTGATGAGATTGAAATATTTTTAAGTTCACTAACTCATAGCTTTGATATTTTGGCATTCACAGAGACGTGGTTTACCGGAGACTGTGATGTTATTAACTTAAAAAATTTCAAGAGCGAACAAATCTATCGTACAAACCGGAAAGGAGGTGGAGTGTCACTTTATTTGCGCGAAGGTCTGAAATATAAGATTATTCCAGACTTCACGGGTGTTGATTATAATCATGAATCATTAGTCGTTCAAAGTTCTAGAACGGTTATTGCTGCAATATACAGGCCACCGAACGGATCCTTTAGTATATTTTTTAGTTTCATTACAGGCTTACTGGAGTATGTTACTTCCATGAATTTTCAGATTGTCCTAGTAGGCGATTTTAATATAGACTTACGGTCTCATGAACCGCCGAAAGTTAAATTTCTTGAAATAATACAGTCTTTGGGTTGTACAAACTTAGTCAACATGCCTACGAGAATAACGGAACACACTGAAACTTTGATTGATCTTTGTATAACAAATCATGAAACTCATGGCAAAAGAGCAGGCGTATTTTCGGTGGATCTAAGTGATCATTTTCTTATATTTTGTTTTATCTGCTGGAAGAACTCGGGCAGTAAGCAATCTAGCGCACATGAAAAGCTGACTTATCGCCATACTAGTAACCAAAAAAATATTGAACACTTTACCATACTCATTTTGAACGATAACTAGAACGATGTTCTAACCGAACTACACCCTGATAAAGCGTACGATAAGTTTGTGGAAAGAATAAGAGAATATTATGACTCAGCTTTTCCTCGGGTTCAATGTAAAAAGCACAACAAATCAAAGAAACCATGGGTTACTGCAGAGTTGTACTAAAGAATAAAAGCAAGGAATAAGCTGTTCGATAAATTTATCAAAACTAGAGACCTTAATATTTTAACTGAATACAAAAAGCAACGTAATAAACTGACTGTAGATTTGAAAAAAGCGAAAGTTAGATATTATACAAATAAATTTGTATTTATAAAAAACAGCCCAGAAAAAGTATGGAAGACTGTTAAAGACGTACTATCCCTTGTCCCTAATGTCATACCAAATGAACTCGCAATAGATGATCAGACATATTCTCACACGTCACTGGCCGAGAGGTTCAACTTGCATTTTTGACTGCAGGTGGCAGTGTTCCCACATTAAAGGGACCATGAAATGACTTTTTTACTTTTTCCAGATAACTTTTACAATAAACCGTCAATGTTCACTGAATGCCGAACAGGCATCCGTTTTCGTCTCGGTTTATTAACTTCTACACAACAAATTAATGAAATATCGACTTTTTCTTGACCGCAAAACAAGCCGTGACGTACGATGTTTCCGGAACCGGAAGTTCTCTCTGCAGTAGGAGATGGGAGCGTTAGCGAGTTGGGGTGCGCCGGTGGGTTTTACTGCGCCGATGTCACCGACGTATTTTCTGAATCGGCGCCTCTCATCGCCGCATCGCAGCTGAGCGAAATTCAATGAGATACGTTGCGCTACAGCGACAGCATGGGACTAGTCCCATACGCCGGTATGCCTGTTGGGAAGTGCAGATGGGAACAATTTGCCGCGGCGTTTTTCGCGGTCTCGGAGATGCAGGAGCGAGCCGACGTTAAAAAAGATACGTTTGAACTGTCAGCAAGAGCCACGTAAATACCTGTTCACACTCGGAGCGGACGCGCGCGTTTGATGAAGTGCTGTATTCGCGCTGTTGGTAAGCGCTTCGGGACCGATCTTTTACAATTGCAACTCGATACTGACGCGACACTCGGCAAAGAAAGGTTGGACCGGTATTGCACGTATACCTCCCACGAACTGTTACAGCTCGACAGTGACGTGCAGTCTGTCAGAATAAAAATGGCATACCAATAACAAAGTGTACATACCGTGCTACGAAGGTAATCCATACAGCGTTTATTTCAGCTCTATATCACACAAAACAAGGAGAGGATCGACGAGGGTCCCTTTTCGACGAGTGTTCGTCAACACTGCCTCGGAAAACAAGGGGAAGAGATTGACCTCACCTCTTAACCTAAAATTGAGGTCAGCGATCAAACTATAATACGGAAGGGTCCACAAGGGTAGCGCCGGCATATTCCATTCAGTACGCCAGCCGGTCGTAGGCAGACGGTCTTGCGACGAAGCAACGCTGCGCCGAGTCGGAGTGCCTGCTAGGCCTATATTCCGGGAGCTTCGTCGGAGCGGGATTCGCGGCTGTTGTCGCTCTTCTCGGGTGTTTGTGGATCCAGCGTTCTTGTTCGTCGTGGTTTGTTTTAAGTACATTTCTTTCTTGCTGCTTGAAGTCGGCACGCGCGAGATGAACACGTAGAAAAATAAACGTTCAGTCAGTCAGAGTTTTGAGAGGAAGGAAACCAAAGGAAATAACCGTTCTGAAATTGGCCCTGCCCTACTGCGCACGCGCAGTAGTTGCTTCGTTTACCACACGATAGATGGCGCTTGGCTCTCAGCATTATCAAATTTGGCAATTTTCGCCACACATCTCTAATTATGCTACAAAATGTGGATCTGAATATTATTTAACAAAACTTTTAGGAAACATTCGCCGGCTATTTATTGTTTACGATCGCGGTGCTGGTGAGGTAGGCTCTTACCCAATAGGCGATGTGGATTCGGCTGACGTGCACCGTTTCTGCGTATGCATCGTAGTGAAAAGGCAGAGCTTTCGAAGGAAAGAAGTCGCAAAAGAGTCCAGTTTTCTTTTAAAAGTTCTATAGCAAATAATTTTTTTTGGCTCCCTAGTCTTGTGTTTTTGCGTTCCTTTTCACACCTTTTACGACGTGCGGTGGATGAAATTCGATTTTAAAATCATTTCATGGTCCCTTTAATGGACTACAGCAACTATGAAACGTACATAACCATGAACTTAGCTAACTCTATATTTTTGACTCCCACCAATGAAACAGAAATTAATGATATAATTGTCTCGTTGAAGTGCAGCCGCGCCTCTGGATATGATGATTTGAAGGTAGCCCCCATCAAAGCAGTAAAAGACTGGATTTGTTCTCCTCTAGCTCATATATCCAATAGAATTCTTGAAACTGGTATATTTCCTAATAAAATGAAATTAGCTAGAGTTTGTATTATACACAAAGGCGGTACATTAACTAACCTAAACAACTACAGGCCCATATCAGTGCTTCCATTATTTTCAGAAATTGCAGAAAAGGTAATAAATACTAGGTTTTCTCAATATTTTCTTTGCAATAATATTATAACATCTTGTCAGTATGGGTTTCGGAAAGAAAAATCTACGGAAACAGCTTTGCTATGCATAAAAAACAAAATAATAAGTAACATAGAAAATCGACTTTACACACTTGGTATATTCCTAGATTTTCGGAAAGCTTTTGACTCTATAAAGCATGACATCCTTCTTGAAAAACTACAACGATATGGTATAAGGGGGTTAGCTCTCGAACTTATCAAGAATTACTTATCAGCTCGAAGACAATTCACATCTCTAAACGGTTTTACATCACAAACTTCCCTGATACAGTACGGCGTTCCTCAGGGTTCAATCCTCGGACCTTTGTTATTTTTGGCATATATAAATGACATAGTTAATATACCGCGAACCCCCGATATTATCCTGTACGCGGACGACACCAACGTTTTCTTTTCCGGGACAAATCTCGATGAAATTGAACAGTGTGCAAATTGCTGGCTTAATGAGGTATCTCAGTGGTTGCGGTCTAACCAAATAGAGTTGAACACAGCGAAGACAAAATATGTTATATTCAGGTCCAGAAATAAACTTGTTCAGCGTAAGTTGAATGTTACATTTTTAAACTCCACGATAGAAATCACTTCGGCTCATAAGTTCTTAGGGGTTTGGTTTGATGAGTTTTTAAGTTGGACGAACCATGTAAATAAAATTAGATGTGATATATCACGTTCAATTGGTATACTGAATAAAGTCAGACACTTGTTACCAAACTGACTTAAACTGCAGCTTTACTATACTCTTGTGTATTCCCGCCTACAGTATTGTCTTTTAGTTTGGGGAACCACGACAAAAACAAACATTGAAAAAGTTTTTCTGTTACAAAAGAAGGCCGTTAGGTTCATAGATAATTTAGGTTATATTCAGCATACATCGCCCACATTCGAAAAATACAAGCTATTACCCATCGGACATGTTTTTTCTATTAAATTAGCGAACATCATATTTGACGAAATAAAGCGGGATGAGACCTCTTTCTTCAACGCCTACCTTCATAAGACTGCCGATTACACTCTTAGACACACCTTTTACATCAAACAAAATGTTAGAACAAACTATTGAACTCAAACACTTCATTATCAAATCGCTGACTTACTAAATACTCATGCAAATATAGTTCAAACGGTACACAACTGTAGCAATCTCCAGATGTTTAGGAAATTGATAAAATTATATTTTCTTTCAATCGAACAATATGCACCTGCCACTTGTGCCATTAGTTCGAATGTGCAAATCTGATCAATTATATTATATGTAACAGTGTTTGTTATTTTTCACTCAACTTTGTGACTCTTCAAATGTTTTCATCTGTAAACTTATTTTGATGTGAATTAGGTAATTGATGTTCATTTTTTTCGGTATCCTTAGAAGTACGTGCCGAGTGCAGTAACGGGGGCTGGTGGCCACGTCAGAGGACTTCGCGTTTTCTTTTGCCGCAGCCTCCCAGACATATGCATGTCGAAATAAACTTATTATTATTATTATTATTATTATTCAGTCAAATACTTGGGACTTTTTTTCGATAGCGATCTCTCCTGGAACACACACCTTGATTATCTGGCTAAAAGACTACGAGGTGTATCTTGTCTGTTATACCATATAAAAACGTTCCTCCCAATCTCCGTCAGAAAGACAGTCGTGAATGCTCTTGCCTACGGAGTTCTTCGCTATGGGATTACTATCTTTGCCAACTGCTCAACCCTCTGGAGAACGAAAATTGACGCCATTCTCAGGAACATCGCGAAAAACGTTGCATATAATCCGAATCTAAACCAGGACGATGATATATTCTCTTATGTGGGCTTGCCGCGTTTTCTACCCCTTTTTCATAGATGTGTCATCCTAAGACATTATTGGCTCAGTCAATTTAAAATACCTCGAACTGTCCGGCGTTCTATAAGAAACAGTGAACACTTTTTAATTCCTCGTGTATACACTAAATATGGCAAATGTGTCCGGTCGTATTATGTTCCTCGCATATTTAACAAATTACCAGATTTTCTTGATGAAATTGACTCTCAGCGTGTCCTAAAAAACGCATAAAACAATTGTGCTAGTAGCAGCCTATTGAATTATACACGACTGAAATCTATCTGGGATCGACAGGAGGCTAGTTATTGTTACCATGTGAGTGACTGTTCGACCATCAGCTATATGCCCGTATGATGCTTAAGTATATATATGTGTTTAAGTGTATATTTACGTGTAGATCTAGGCATGCACGTCTATATGCGTTCCAGTGCACTCGATGTTGTATATATGCCCAAGTACTCATTTATTTGTGTGTGAAACCCGTGAAACAACTTTAAATTGTGTATATATGCCCAATTGCTCATTTATTTGTGTGTGTGAAACCCGTGAAACAACTTTAAATTGTGTATAACTGTCTTGTATTCGCGCCTCAGAACAATCAGTCTCATCACCACGGGGTCTAGTCGCACAAGCCGACCCTGGCTTCGACTGACCCGCCTCGTACGTGCTAAAGAAAGAACAAGCCGAATAAAATTATTATTATTATTAATATTATTATTATTATTATTATTATTAGTCGGCGGCGAACATTTGTCCGGTGCTAATCCCTACATTTTGCACAGGAACCACCGAGGCCATCGTCAAGCGTTTCGCAAGATCATCATGGCCTGCACCGCAAAATCTGCAATCTTCAAGTATTGAATCTTCACGGGTCCTGCAGAATCTCACCGTCATCTGTGCCTGACGTCAGCTGGGGAAGACCACGTGCAATTACCCGGCAGCCCTTCAGGTCATCTCTGCTATAAAACGAGGTCCCAGCATCGCATCCCTTGCAGTCGGCGGCGAACATTTTTCCGGTGCTAATCGCTACATTTTGCACAGGTGAGACAAAGGTTTTCCTGAGTCTTTGCCTCTTTTTACCACCGACTGCCCAGTGTATTTATTGTTGAGTGTTGACCTTTTTGCGAGCGCCTACGGCCTCTCGTTGCTGTTAGTGTCATGGACTGCGTTAAGTGTACTCGCTCTTTACCCTCTGACGGGAGGTTGTTGTCTTGCGTGGTGTGCAAAAATGGGTATCATCTTGGAAAAGCCTGTTCAGGGGTAGCGGATAGCACTTTTTCTGGAATGAGTGCTGCTAAGAGAGAAAGCTGGAAGTGCCCCACCTGCCGTTCAGGTGAAATTCGCTCCGGTTCCGGAACGGGGGTAAATGTCACATTGAATGAATCCCTCCAGGCTGTAGGCCACCAGGCTCCTGAAGTAGCTGACGTCAGTGTTGGTAACCAACTAGCTGCAATCAGGGCTGCACTAAAAGAGCTACTGTCTCTAAAGTCAAGTGTTGCTACACTGCTGCCTCTTCCAGCGAAGGTTGACCAGTTGTTGGCCTTGGGACCTGTTGTCGATGAACTGCGTAGTACGGTCGGTGGTCTCCAGTCAGCCGTTGACTCTTTTGGTGCTAAGTACGACTCCGTCCTTTCTCTGGTGAAAATAAACGAGGAATCGGTAAAGAACCTGCAAACCGAGGTGGGAACAGTCAAGGCGACGATGGTCGAACAGTCGCGGGAAATTGAACATTTGAGGATAGAGCTCAACGAAGCGCAACAGTACAGCCGCCGATGCAATATGGAGGTGCAGGGACTTCCTTTCGTTCACGGCGAAGATTTGATGGAGGTCATGAAGGATCTCTCGATAAAGCTCGATATTCCATCTTTTCAATCGCCAGACATCCTGGTTATTCATCGCTTGGCAAGAAAACGTGACAGCGCTCCTACGGTTCTCGTAAACTTTGCTTCCGTTTCGATAAAGGGAGTCTGGATGGCGGCGCGTGGTAAACTGCACAAGTTGTGTCAATCTGAGGGAAGGCCATGGTTGTATTTCAACGACAACCTTACAGCAGCAAACAGGGAGCTGTTTTGGTTGGCTAGGTCTCAAGGCAAAGAAAACGGGTATCGGTTTGTGTGGCTCGAAAATTCCAAAATTTTTGCGAGGAAAAGTGAGGGTTCACCCGCTTTGCGTATTAACGTATTAAGTGATATTGGGAAACTAGTGTAGGCCGAGCATGAGTACTTGTGTTTCGATTCCGGATTGTAATTCATTTAATCGAATTTTGGGGCCAATAACTAACAACTCTTTAACGCTAATTCATGTGAATATTAGGAGCCTTAGGAAGCATTGGGCCGAGTTCCAAATTTCGGTGTGCTGTCTGAAACCTCCGGTTGACATTTTCGTTATCACCGAGATTGCTGTAACTTCCTTGCAATGTAATCAGTTCGTGTTAGACGGTTATAAAGAATTTTTTTATACACGTGACAATAGCAGAGGTGGTGGTATTGCAGTATATATTCAAAATAAGTGGCTACCATCTAGTTATAGTGTTTCCTTTCAACATGCAGAATCCATCGGCATAAAATTACTCCACTCTGATTTTTCTTTATTTTTGCTCACAGTTTACAGGCCTCCTTCCGAAAACGTATCCTTTTTTCTTGCGGAACTTGAAGTAGTTCTTGGGCAGTTACGGTCTGAAGGGCGACTCTGTTTGGTTGGTGACTTTAATATTGATACACTAAAACCCAGTAAATCTACCGTCTGTAATTACCTCACGCTTCTGTCGGAGCATGGAATAAAAAATACAATTAGTCTGCCTACAAGAGAGGAGACTTCGTCTGGAAAATTGGTAGTGTCTTGTTTGGATCATATCAATATTAGAAGCACTGATATTTTGGTGAAATGGGCTGTCATTTCTGAAAAACTTTCTGATCATTACTTTATCGGGTGTCATTTACAGCAGCGGGGTGCAGAGCATAAAACTAACAAAAGCGGTTGCGTGCGGGTAACAATCTCGGACCCGATTAAGTTTGATGCATTAGTTGCGGCTTTCGATTGGGATGATTTCCTTCAGTCCAATCAGGATCCTAATTTATATTCTGCTTTTTTCAAAGTTTTAAAGTCCTTTTATGTTGTTTCAAAAAAAGAAGTCATTTTCAAGAAGAGATCGGATAAACCATGGTTCAACACAGATATTATGTAGGCTATCAAAACCAAGGAAGCGTTGGGGTCGCGTTCCAGACGCGCACCTAAAAATGAAGAGCTAAGGGCGGAATATAGTAGCGCTAGGAACTTCGTAAATGCGATTATATGAAGTGCTAAACGGCGTTACTTTCAAAAACAGTTTTTTGAATGCAGGTCTAATCCGCGAGAGACGTGGAATTTAATCAATACTTTTAGGGGCCACCCATCCCGGCAATCAATTTTTAATTCACTTCAAAAACATTTCAGCGCCGACTTACAGTCAACCGTCGATGATTTTAACACATATTTTGCGGAGGCGTCAAGTATTGCCAGAGATAGCAGCATAACTTCAGCCAGTCCAAGCCGCGATTACATAGCATCTGATTCAGCATTTTTGCCGGAACTCGATATCGGTACATTACGCTCCCTTTTATTTGGAATAAAACGCAATAAAACACCTGGTATTGATAATATTCGAGTTGGTGATCTTGTTAGAAATTTTGAAGCTATTAAAGGAGTCCTGCTCTATATGATAAATGGGTTTTTGTTATCTGGTGTCATTCCTAACGATCTGAAAACCGCACTTGTTGTTCCACTTTTTAAGGGTGGCGCAGCAGATAAACGTGAGTGCTATCGGCCAATCTCAATTCTGCCGTGCATCGGCGAGATACTGGAAAGATATCTGTTCAGTACGATGACATGTTTTATTGATAGCTCTTGCTCCTTTTCAAGCAGCCAATATGGTTTCGTGGCTGGCAGAGGCACCCAGCCTCTGCTTGAAAATTTCGTAGACATAATTCACAGTGCATTCGAGAAAAACTTATTCGCGTGCGCCCTTTTTTTAGACGTGTCCAAAGCTTTTGACACTGTAAGCCACAAGTTGCTCCTCCGCAAATTGTATAACTTCGGCTTCCGCGGTCCCTTTTTCGCTCTACTTCAAAATTTTTTTTCTTGGCCGTTCTCAAATCGTGTCTGTCGGAGGTTATAAAAGTGCACGAGCACTCATAAGAGCTGGCGTTCCACAGGGTTCCGTGTTGTCCCCTTTACTTTTTAATCTTTACGTAAATGACCTTTCAACGGCAGTGTCTAATTGTAGCCTCTTTCAATATGCCGACGACACTGTCCTCGTTTCCCGTCATCTAAAATATGAACAAGCCGTTGATCTATTGAGCCATGATGCAACAAAAATCATGGACTGGTTTAATGAAAACCTAATTAAATTAACGCTTCGAAAACTAAGCTTGTCTGTTTCAGAAATCCACTGAAGGCTGTAGTCGTTAACTCGCCGGTTTTATTACACAAATCAACTTGTCCAAACTGCACCTGTTCCCCGCTAGAATACGTCGATAATGTGAAATATTTGGGAGTTTTTTTAGATTCAGACATGTCTTGGAATTCGCATCTGTCACACGTTTGCAGAAAACTTCGGAGCGTCAGCTGTTTACTTTTCAACCACAAAGTGTTCATTCCTTTTTCAGTTAGGAAATCTATCGCGTACGCGCTTGGCTACAGTGTACTGAGGTATGGCATTACTTTGTTCGGTAACTGCGCTGAGCTTTGGCAAATAAAAATTTATCGAATTTTGAGGAGCTTGTTAAAGAGTGTTATGTATCCTTTGGAAGTTCCGTCTGATGTGAACATTTTCGAGTCTTTACGAATGCCGAGTTTCTCTTCTTTGTTTATGCAGACTGTTGTGCTTCGCCATTTTTGGAATAATGAATTCAAATGTACTCACGTTGCCCGAAGAAACCTTCGTTGCACGTCTCGATTTGAGGTCCCACGTTGTGTTACGCGATATGGAAAACGAGTTCGCTCCTATTATGTGCCGTTTACCTTTAATAAATTACCTGATGATGTCTACAAGGCCAATTCCATTCGGAAATTGCTGTTGTGGTCCCGATTTTTAAGGCGGGCAAGCGGACTGACGCTTCTAACTACAGACCTATTTCTTTACTCTGCTCGTTTTCTAAGCTCTTTGAGAAGGTCATCCACAGGTCTCTGTCTTTTTCACTTCAAAGCACGATAAGTACCAACCAGCACGGTTTTTTCGCTGGTCGTTCAACGACGACAAATCTGGTGCCATTCGCAGCTGCTGCGTCTAAGGTTGTGTGCGACAGAGGTCAACTTGACGTTATATACTTTGATTGTAGCAAGGCCTTCGACATTGTAAACCACAGTATACTTTTATCTAAGCTCTCTGCAGTTGGTCTTTGCGGTCCGATTTACTGTCTTCTGGAGGACTACCTAAGGGAAAGGGTTTGTTATGTGCGTGCGAACGGGTCTTGCTCCTCCACGTATAACGCAACTTCGGGTGTACCACAGGGTTCCGTACTGGGCCCGTTGCTATTTTCTGTTTTTGTGAATGACGTCGCAAGCGCCATCACCACGTCTTCTTTCTTGCTATATGCAGACGATATAAAAATATTTAGAGAAATAGGCGGCGAACCTGACTGCATGGATTTACAGTCTGATATAACCTCGTTTGTTGGCTGGTGCTCACGTAATCACCTGAAGATCAACCAGTCCAAAACAAAAGTCATGACCTACTCTAGAAAAACTGCCACAGTACCATTTAACTACACAATTAACACTAATCAACTGTCCCGCGTTGGCGAAATCAGAGATCTTGGTGTTGTATTTGACTCTGCTTTGCGTTTCCAGGGTCATGTTATGCATATTGTGAAGTCTGCGCTGCGCACCCTGGGTCTTGTGTGTCGTGTATCACGAGAATTTCGTGACCCTAAAACATTTTTAACCTTATATTGTTCCCTGTGTCGTTCTCACCTTGAGTATGCATCTGTTGTATGGGGTGGGACGTGCCACTCTAATCTATTGAGGATTTCTCGTGTACAAGCGAAATTCGTATCAATTTTTAAACACCGTTTCAACCTTGCAAAAGCAGTTGATGACGTGCATAGTTCACCCATTCGACTGCAAGACTTGCAGGGACGCCGAAACACTGCGGAGCTGCTCTTTCTTTATAAATGTATACATGGTCAAATAGATAGCTCCGACATCCTGCATCAGGTTTCTCTGCACGTACCGCGAGTGACGACAAGAAAAACGTCAACCTTCTATCTGTCATCTAGAGTTAATACACTTGATCCAGTATCTCGTGCGGAACTCCTTTATAATAACTCTTCTCTTAATCTCGATATATTTCTTGACAACTTCTCCGATTTTGTTAAATCTGTGCGGAAGCTCTTTTGTGACTTTCGATTAACTTCCTGAATCAACTGCCGGGTTTCCATATGCATTTCTATGACTTGTTGATTTCTTGTTTCTATTTGTACGGAGCTGTATGTGTAGTGTTCAGACGTTCGCGTCTGTTTGCGTCCAAGTGAAGCATCCACATGTATTGGAACATGTTTTTTCGTGTCTTCATTTCTCTGTGCAATTTTTGTGCACTTTTTTGTTTTGTTTTTCTGTACAATTTTGTGTACACAGTTCTCGCGTCTTCTTTTTTGTAGAATTTTATGTAAAACTGCCTTCCGTGTATTTTTTTTTCTTTTTCCTTTTTTTGTGTGTGTGTGTTTTTGTTCTTTTTTACGTGCGCCAGCACCAAAACCGCAAGGTTGTTCCTGGGCACAAATAAAAACTATTCTTGATTCTTGATTCTTGATTCTTGATTATTATTATTATTATTATTATTATTTTCCATGATTATTTTTGCACTCGACAAACCACTCGTGGAGGCGGCATTGGCGTTTTCATAAAAGATTCCTGGTCCACCTCCAAAGTCGATGTGTCGTTTATGTATTCTGAGAGCTTGATCCTTAAGATCTCGAATGCCATTCACACTGTTTGTCTGCTGGCATTGTACAGACCTCCCTCATTCAGCTGCACCAACTTTATAGCAGAGTTGAAAGGAAACTTGGAGCGATTATCTAATGAAACACATTTATGCCTGGTAGGGGACATTAACATCGACACTCTATCCCCTTCTAAGTCAACCGTTTGTGATTATTTGTCAGTACTTTGTGAGACGGGGATAACTTCTACTATTCAAGGCCCCACGAGGGAAGAAGTGCTTAATAAGAATCTGGTTTCAGCCTGTCTCGACCATATTAACATTCGAACGTCAGATAGTACTGTCCATTCCGCTGTCATTTCGCAAAAGCTTGCAGACCATTATTTTGTGGCCTGTCAATTTGCTTCCTTTTCTAGAAAATCAACTGATGTTAACAGAATGTGTCGTCTGGAGAGACTTGATCCGAAAATGTTTGATCGGTTCATCAAAGATTACGACTGGAAAGGTTTTTTATTTTCTGTAGACCGTGGGAATTTATATAGAAAGTTTATCGATGTTGTTGTACACTTCCGGAACAACGCCAGAAAAACTGTCTACGTCAAAAAACGCAAACCTAAGCTCCCTTGGCTGAACTCTAACATTCTTAACGCCATTGATCTCAAAGAGAAATTTTGGAAGAAGAGTCGCCGCTACCCTAATATTGCTGCTCTAAAACTTGAAAGCAAGATTCATAGAAATTTTGTCACTGCACTTATTCGATCAGCGAAGCGAACATACTTCGCAAAAAAGATCTCGGATGCCAGATTCGACTCAAGAAAAACCTGGGCTGTAATAAATGAGGCTCGAGGTCATTTGAAGAATAACATTTATGAGACACTAAGGAAACATTTTGGAGCTGATATGTTAGCAACTGTGAACGCTTTCAATCGTTTTTTCTCAGACTCTGCCACGGTACCGTCTAGCAGCGATAGGATTCCCACACCGCGAATGCCGTTCAACAAAAAATCTGCCTTTCTTCCTCCTCTGACAGATTTCGAATTACGGTCGTATCTGTTCGGATTCAAGCGTTTTAGATCTGCTGGTGTCGACGACATTACTGTACACGACTTATGCCGAAATTTCGAGTCTCTGAAAAATGTACTTCTCACTTTGATTAATGACTTTTTGGAAACGGGCTATATTCCTGATGAATTAAAAAGCGCTTTAGTAGTGCCTCTGTTTAAAGGTGGTGCGCCAAACCAAGTCTCCTCGTACCGACCAATATCAATATTGTCATCCATTTCCCAGATATTAGAGAAGCATATTTTTGTTGCAATGTCCAGTTTCCTTGAAAAACACGCAATATTCACACCAAATCAATACGGATTTATATCTGGTCGAGGTACTACTAACCTACTTGAACATTTTTCGGACATACTACACTCAACTTTTGACAAAAATATGTACGCATGTGCTCTTTTCATCGATGTTGCTAAGGCTTTTGACACTGTGAATCACAAGCTTCTGTTGGACAAGTTGTATAGGATCGGCTTTCGTGGTCCCTTTCATGCCATTTTGGAGAATTACTTGTCTAATCGCTCTCAGATTGTGTCAATAGATAATTTCCACAGCTCTCAAGTTTCTTTAACATCTGGTGTCCCGCAGGGTTCAATTCCTTCTCCTTTATTTTTTAACATCTACGTGAATGATATGTCATCCGTTACGACGAACTGTGTGATACTACAATATGCAGATGACACAGTTTTATTGTCTCAACATATTTCATATCACCATGTGGTTAACATGCTGCAAGCAGATGCCAATAAGGTAATGGACTGGTTCCAGGCAAACAAACTTCGAGTAAATACTACCAAAACAAAGCTTATTTGTTTCCGCAACCCTTTAAAAAGCGTGAGTTTAACCGCCCCACTCTTTCTTCATAACTCATGCTGCTCATGTTCTACCTGTGAGCCTGTTCATTATGTTAACACGATTAAGTACCTGGGCATTCACTTCGATTGCGACCTATCTTGGAACACCCACATGTCATACCTATGTCAACGGCTGAGAACAGTCCCTTGTATGATGTACCATATTAAGGCATATATGCCGCTAACTATAAGAAAATGTATAATGCATGCTCTTACCTACAGTTTCCTGAGGTATGGCATCACTATTTTTTTTAATTGCCCCCCTTCTATGGCAGTCAAGAATTTACAGAATTCTACGAAATACTCTGAAGAGCATTGCATACAACACAGAATGTTCAAAAAATGTCAACCTTTTCTCGTTCTTGGAATTGCCTACGTTTCACTCCCTGTTCCTTCAGACTGTAATACGAAGACATTTTTGGGACAGTGAGTTTATTACACCATCCTTACCATCTCGTGACCTAAGAAATTATCTTCGTTTCCAAATTCCTCATGTAAGGACCCATTATGGTGAAAGTTTGCGTATATTCTATGTGCCTAATGTCTTCAATAGCATCCCTGAGTCGGTTTTGGCAATTACTTCCAACAAAACATTGACGAAAAGCTTGAGAAAGATGTATTCTGCCGTATCGATGCAATGATATAAAGCACGCGGAATTGGTATCAAATTTTGACCCCATACTTCTTGGCCAGCGCGCATCCAATACAACCCTAATTTCAGATATGCACCGGCACCTTGTACTATGTTGTCTTTTATGATGGCTATCAATACCAAAAATAGACGTCTGACACAGGCCTGCACCCATCAAGGACATAGACAATAGTCTCCATGTGCTCATGGTTGTTTTTTCTTTCACTTTACTTCGGTACTTTGGTGTGTGTGTGCGATGCCACCTTAACAGCGACACAGTTACAATCTACGGTATGTGCAAGCTTTCGTGTCCATGAGTGCCAGTGATCCCTCGTCGTTCGATCACTTCGAGCTACAATCCTTTAGACAACGGGGTCAACGCATCGTGTGCATAGTGCTCAGCCTACAACATGTGATGGTTTGGATTCATGAAACTATGCCTTTTATCTCGTGCCTCTGTTTTGTCTTGTGCCACTGCCACTGTCTCGTGCAACTGTCTTTTTTCTTTTCTCTTCCTCGTGACAATGTGCACTTCCGAATTCTTTTACTGCAGGGCCTGGTCCCACAAGCCCATGCTGGCTTTGACCGGACCCGTAATTCCATTGTTGATTCTACATGTGTGAATAAATGTATTATTATTATTATTATTATTATTATTATTATTATTATTATTATTATTATTATTATTATTATTATTATTATTATTATTGATCTTGTAAATCACGACATGTTGCTGGCAAAGCTGTCAAGGCTTGATGTCCACAGGTCGTTACTTTTATTGCTCAAAAGTTACTTGCGTGATAGACTGTGTTTTGTCAGCTCGAATGGTAATTCGTCTGCTGCTTATCAGGCTACGACGGGTGTACCTCAAGGTTCCGTTCTTGGCCCCCTTCTGTTTTCAGTTTTTGTGAATGATGTTTCAGCTGTGATCCGTCACTCTTCCTTTCTACAATATGCAGATGACATTAAGATGTTTATAGAGGTACGGGACGAACGCGACTGTGTTCTGCTACAAAATGATGTATATGCATTCGAAAACTGGTGCAATCAGAATGCCCTAAAACTAAATAGTTCGAAAACTAGAGTCATGTCCTACACTCGAAAGACACATAATATTATATTCTCTTATGACATTCAGTCAGTTCTTTTGACACGTGTGAATGAAATCAAAGACCTTGGAGTTGTATTTGATGGTACATTACACTTTTCAAGTCATGTTGACCATATTGTGAGCTCAGCTTTACGTACGCTTGGTATCACGTGCCGCATTACTAAAGAGCTTAATAACCCTAGTACTTTTGTCACACTGTACAGTGCTTCATGTCGACCACACGTCGAGTATGCCTCTGTTGTATGGAATGGAATCTGCGCGACAACCTCGGCTAGAATCGAACGTGTTCAGATAAAGTTCTTATGTATCTACAGACATCGTTTCTCGTCGCGCAATGCGTCTACCTCAAACGATGATCCAGCAGTCCCAGTCCAACATAGCTTGGCATTGCCCACCCTGCGGCGTAGGAGAGAACATGCCGACATCCTATTTCTGTACAAACTTATTCATGGCATCACTGACTGCACATCATTGATATCAAATGTGCGTTTGAAAATTCCCGTAAAAACTACAAGGCAAAATGCATCCTTCTACAATGCTCCCGTAACAAATCTTCACGACCCCGTGTCGAGAATTGGGCACACCTACAATTCCTCTTTTACAGACTCTATTGATATATTTAACAATAACACACCGGGGTTCATCAGAGCGCTGAAGTTCCTCACCTAAATTTGACTTCCCTTTTTTTTTTTTTTTTGCACCTGATTAAGTTCCTCAGAACAAATTTTTATACTCTCGCTTTCCTTTCCTTTCGCTATCGTGGTGGTATAGCCTAGCGAGTTTATGTGACATATGTGATCTTTTTTAAGTGTTTTATTGTTTTCTGTTTGTTTGTTGTGTGTAGTGTTGATTTCCATGTTTCCTGAGTGCACCTGTACTAAGACCGCAAGGTTGTTCCTGGGCACTTCAATAAAACATTGATTGATTGATTGATTGATTGATTGATTGATTGATTGATTGATTGATTGATTGATTGATTGATTGATTGATTGATTATTATTATTATAGTATAATGAGGCTCCTTGGTGATCTTGATGCGACTGTTTTAGAACGACTCTTTGGAAGTTTCAAAGATTTTAATGGACCGAGATGGCGATTTTCATGGCAACGAAGACAAATTAGCCAATCGCCTTGCGAGGTTTTGTTCGTCTGTATGTTAGCATATGTTTGTGTCTGGCTAGCAAATAGGGAAGGCAACGGCGCTACTTTGCCAGGATCCAGTGACTTTAGCTTCTACTTGACACTGAGATTGTCTTCTTCACGGCCTCTGTGTGCTCGGTGGTTAAATGATTCTGATTGCGCGCTCTTCAGTAGTGACTGTCCACTGTCACGACCATTAATGTGCGTTGTAAGTAGTGTATTTAGCTTTAGGACTAATGAAAATAAAATGTTTTGGCATTCTACGAGTCTTTCTGAATTCGCTTATATCCTCCCCAGAAACGCGAACATTCGTCAGTGGACCGCACACAAAATAAGATGCAAGTTCCATGCCCTATTAATTTTACATGCGTTTCTGTCGTGCAACAAGCGAAAAGACTGCAGCTGCCGTCGTACTCACCATCAATAGACCCATTGCAATATTACCCAAGCATCAAGGAGAATGCAGGGATTGGTGTTCCACGCGCCGCACGTGCTGACGTCAGCAGTAGTAACTTTTCTAAAGCAAATACCTAAAACAAATATATACTTGCACACGCGTTCGTCAGGGCTTTATTTTGGCTATTTACTTCGAGTCTTTTATACAAGGAAGGCGCGCGAGTGGCGTGTGGAACACCAATCCCTGCATTTTTCTTGATGCTTCAGTAATATAGCAATAGGTCTATTACAGGCCTTAGTTCGATGCGGGTGAGGACAATAGATCAATCCCTCGCCAACGGTGACTCCATTCGTCTTAATTCTCGATTGACGTGAGCGACGAAAAACCTGGTTTGTGGTTACTCTGAGGGGAAGCGAAGACAAGGATGCTGATAACCGGTGGGGGATGTTGTTTTATCGACTGTAGCGAAACATTTCCGTGTTTAACTTTGTTTTCTACTAAGAGATAGATGCCTTGAACCGTTTGAAAACGTTCTTGAGGAAGAATATTGGTGCGAAAAGAGCACTCTAGTTGCCACAATATTCACTGATGTGGTGATACGTAAGGATATTTTGCGCACTCAAATGGTCTGTATAAAAGACTCATGGGCAGTCAAGGTAGTTAGCAACTAGAGTGATTAAATTAAGCGTGTGGTCGTCGTATTTGTATGTGACGACTGTTAAATGCATTCTATCAATTCACCTTTTTAAAAAGTCAGAGTCACCTTGTGGCGGTCTCAAAAACTCCAATATTGCCGCTCTAATGGTGGTGATAGGAGGAAATGCTCGGCTACATCAAGCACCCTAGATTTTGTGAATCGAAGGTGGTGTCAAGGGATTAACATCTTTCCCCTTTCTGCTTTATGCCTCCGATGACGTTCGCTTTTTCTAGAGTGGAGAAGCTGTGTAGTGCCGTCTAGTGCCACTAAATAAGCTGCGCTTCAGAGTAACGAAACTTGCCCATATTGTGGCTTAAAATGATGGTTGCCAGTTATCTGAAGCTTTGTCTGAAATCATAGGAAACACTTTTCCGCCTTCCAGAAATGTTTAAACAGTTCGCGACAGAGCAAAACATATATGAGCTTCCTAACACCGAATCTAATACTGAGGAAGTCACACTTTTCAATAATGACGATCGGCAGTTGCGTCTGCTTTGCATAAGCACCAAAATGGCGGCGCCCACAACAATGTCGGGGAACAGAGTGCCGATACTCTCAGCGCAGCTCATTTAGTGGCTCTAGTGTCGTCCATAGAGTTATTGCAATAAACGCTAGAGGTTCAGGTGGCGCTAGTGTGCTTTGGCATTTTGAAGCACACAGCAACCAGTCTAAATTTGACTTCCGGTAATGCATTCCTATGGGAAAATGCAAAGGCATTTTCTCTTCGCGCTCGATTATAAGAGAAAATATTGCTTAGCGTGGTGACAGAAAAAAAAAAGTTCGGAACGTTCTCCAAAATAATATAATTAAATATGTGTCAGAGCGTGTTTTTTTTTTGTTTGTTTTTTTTTAGAATTCATGTTGTCAAACACTGCACTAAAGTAGCCTAATACACCTGCATAATACGTGTGGATGTTGCAGACTGCTATTATAGGTCACGTATTTACGCATATAGTCAATCCTACGAAGCACGCAGAGTGAATCAGCTTGACAAAACAACAAAAGGGTGCTAATATAGGCCAAAACAAGCAATGAAAACAGAGACGAACGAAGCATGGCGTTATGGAACGAAGAACACGTACAGGATTAGTAACAAACTGTGCATTAGTAACAAACTGGGTTTCCCTCATCTAAATGGTATTGCAGCTTGAATAAACTTTACAGACATTTTAATTGTTCTTTTTGCTTGAATTGATAGATTTTTGACATATGTTGTACATCATAGACATGGGCTTCAATTTTTGCTAACTTAAACATCGCTCAGTAGTAAAAAAAAAACATTAGCTAACTAAATTACACTTTTATAATCCGAATAAAGCTTCCCAGTATCCATTACGAGTAAAGAATCTACGCTGATTTCTATTATTCCCTAGCGAAGAGAAAAATATCACGTACGTTTACCCATAGGAATACACAGGAAGACTAGAAGAGTAGACTGGTTGCTGTTTGCTGGAATTTGCAAGCGCCAGCTGAGCCTCTAGCGTTTATAGTAATAACTCTATGCTTCCTCCATTAGAGCTTCGGGTTTCGCTCTGCACAGGGTGGGTAGACTGACTTTTGGAAAAGATCTATTGTGTGCTGAAAATGTTTGTGTGCAAGATGTGTATCTACTTGCAAACGTGAAAGCGTTGAAATAAACTATATGTAATCGATTTCTTTTTTGTGGCATTTTAATTGGACGGTACTTGCGTCACCTGGATTACTCATTTCCAGTTTTACTCTTTGTTGCTCCTCTATTTGATGGTGAGTAGCATAACGACACGCCTTTTCTGCTTTACCGGAAGTCACGTGATTCGTTGTGTTTCCGGTCTTTTGTCGGGAGGTAGCGAGAGTCACGAGTAAGAGATAGTAAAATACACGGGTTCTACTTTGAGGTTAGTAACAGTTACTGGCTTCTTGACCTAGTCTCGACCTTGACGGCGTCAGTTCAGCGATGGTGGACGTAGAAGATGCCTGTTCTGCCGCAGGGTGCTCTCCAGCTCGAGGGAAGCTTCGGCAGTCAGGTGTTGGGACTACGTGACGACAGCGACATTAACGTTTGCTCGTGCTCATTGCCGGAACTTCTACGACCAACACCTAGGATCGCGACATTCGACTGCACGTCACTCCGTATTTTGTGACGTTATTTTTGGCCACTTCGGGACCCCATTTGATGCATGGGAGGAATCATACGCTAAACGAACCAATTAGAGACGCGTAGCGGGCTCAGTAGTAGAACAAACAGCCTACGAGGTTGGGTTTGCGATTCGTAAGTAATTTCAATGCTATTACATGCGACCGATATTAGAGCCTTATCTCATACCTTCACACCAGGAAGGTTTCATCAGGCCTCTTCGTTGTGAAGTCGATCATTCAGGAACTAGGAAGCGCGATTCTTACACCAAGGTATCACATTGCTGAAAGTTGCGAATAACCAATTACTGCGATTCTTCTGATAGACGGAGAAAGTTAAACGCATTGTGAGGTCATAAAAAAAAAAAAAAAATTCAAGCTAAAAGTAAAACCTGCTTTCTTTTTTTTTTTTTTTGTGATGACCATGATGTAATTGTGGGTGACGTCCCACTGGCTGTCACATCACAAAATACATTTTTCGATGAAACCGTTCTTCCTAGACACTTTATTCCGAAATAGGTTTGCTGCCTAGTTTCTTCACCCATCGGTGATCTTGCTCGGCTGGCGTCGTGACGACCGCAGGCTGCTATGTAACTGTTCGAGAAACCAGTAATTGAGGGAATGTATTGCTTTAGGAAGGACGCGCGAGGAACACGACAATCCAAGGCTCATATATTAATTCAGCGTATTGCGAGCAGCTCCCACAACCTGGAGGACACGTTCTTCATATTTCGATATTTTGTTGAAATGGGCATCATATCGGACAAGCTTTTTTCCCCATTTTTGTGGTACTTCATGTGCGGTTGCTTAGTTTCCCTTCAATTGTAAGACATGCTAGAGTTCTCGCCTTCACAGCTATAAACATGATTGCGCAACACCCTCACAAAACTGCAGCAGGTAAACTACCCCACGAAGTCCTCTCAACTCCATCCGTATAAACCATTCCAATGTTTGCAAGTCCTCAGCCTAGCGTGCGATCTCCTCAGCCCAGCACGCGCGTGTTCGTCCCTTCAGAAAGCGAGCAAATCACGAGCCGCACGCACGAACACAGAAAATAAAACCGGCCAAAACCTCTTTTGTGTGTATGTGTGGAAAGGTGTACAGTTTTCCTCAAACAAATGTATAAGTATGGAGGCTAGAACGCGTCTCCGACTGGTATGTTTACCGCGTCCCAAAATGTGGTCCCACGGTTTCCACCTGATGACACCATTGAAGTGTCTTGCTGTCGCCGGCCACGATCCTGGGGGTGTCACAGCAGCGCTGGTGTACGTGGCAGACGGCTGTATTGCTACAGGTCGCTCTTTAGCAAGACAGTCCACGGACGCTTTGGCAATCAGGAGTCGGGACACCTCGACGACAGCGACACTCGCGTTTGCTCATGCTTTTTGTCGGAACTTCTACGACCAACCACCGGGATCGCGACCTCCGACAGCATTACACTCCGGGTTTTTGTGACGTCATTTGTTGCCACTTCAAGACCACATTCGATGCATTGGAGGAATAGGACGCTTAACACACCAGTCGGAAACGCGCTCCAAACCCCTAACCATGAAAACAAAAATTGACCTTTGTGGTTAGACAGCGTGAGGATGGTCTGTCTTCGAGGTATGGTGAAACTGGTTTACGCTATAGATGAGAAATTTAGCCAGTCAGTGCCACTCCTAGTCCGGCGTCTTTAACGTGCATCGCGCCATAAAGATACACGACCGCACGCCGGCACGATGTTAGGTCAGATCGAAACGTGCAGGGGTGGGGATTGAACCCGGGGTCCCTGGGTTCTGCAGCGCGATCTCGGCGCTCAACGTGTCCAACTTACGCCGTGCTAACCCACTCTATCCCCCAATCTAGCCAACATTATTAACTCTTGCGCCCTGCTGGCCATTGAGTCTGGTGCAAACTTCGTCCATCGCCATTTTGTCACTGATTCCGCTTGTTCACACAATACTAATCGTCCTTCTTTTGGTTGAACTGATCAAAGAAGGAAAAAATATGATTGGTATTTTAAGCTCATTGCGGTGCAACACGCACTTATGGGCTTCTACAGGCAGCTGGCGTGTTTCGACAAGCGGAGAACACTGCAGGGCGATCCACTTAAAGTGTCCAGTAGAAACAAAGAAATCTGTCTATGGTAACCTGATTGTCCTCCGACAAACTCTGAGTCTGTTCCCCCTTCGCAGCAGTCGTCCGTCGCCTGGATCTTGTTTGTTGACTGCGTGCTGTTTAGGCGGAAAGGATATTTGGTGTCGGTAGTGATCTTACGTCCGCTATTTTTTTCCCGTCCTGCATTAGCATTATCGAATTCATGAAAGCAATCGATATACATTTCGCGCCTTGTATACAGCGGATCAATATCACAGAATTCAGTGAATTGATTTGTTTATATATATATATATATATATATATATATATATATATATATATATATATATATATATATTAGTCAAGGCGCACTGGTGTTTTCGTTTCTCGCTTGCCGACGAGCGGGTGAGATGTCATTTTAAGTTGTATTATTATTTGGGTGACCCCCGCAGTCCCAGAAGTTTGTTTGGGTTCTGGAGGTTTCTTGTGTCGTAAACGCGCGTCGCCTGAGCTTTGCACGCTTGCTTTATCATTCCGCGTTCTGGTCAACGCGTTGACCCGAGGAGGAATTACAGTTTGCTCGTGAACCGTCGCCTTGGAAAGGTTACTCATCGATGTGGGGCGTTTAGCTTACATAAGCGACAGCTTTTGCATGGGAAAAGGGCAGCGACACCCCGGACGGACCGGGGGTCTGCTGGTCGACTCCTGCGTCCTTTGTGTCTCATGAGTTTTTGGCGTCTTTGCCTTTCCGTCGTGTTAGCCAACGGCAGTGAGTTTACCTTCGGGCGTAGGTTTGCCTCCGGGCGTGTTTCGTCTTCGGGCGTGTTTCGCCTTCGGGCATGTTTCGTCTTCGGACGTGCTTCGCCTTCGGGAGTGTGTGTGCGTGTGCTGTGTTGTGTCGGCCACACCGAGTCGACAACTTCGGACTGCGCCGAGTTGGCATCATCTTTCAGTCTCAAATGTTTTGAACAGCTTCGGACTCCAAGAAGACGGAAGTGTTCAAATAACACTTTTGTTTCTCGGGACTTTCCTGAGCCGGCGAACGCTTGTTCCCGGCCGCATATGAGTTAACGGTAGCCAGCGATTAGAGCAGCTTTTTGCTGTGTCACCAGAATGTGTCACCGGATTGTTACTAAATGCGTGTTAGTGGGTTGCGGGTTCATACCCTTCGATTTGGGTTTCGTTAGTGCTCTTCGTGACCGCGCCGCCCGAACGTTCGTTTAATTTTTTTTTTCGGGTCGATCGCTTTTTATCGGTCTGTCTGTCGAGTGTGTTTGTGTCGCTGTGCGCGGCTTTGTATCGCCATAGTAAATTTTCTGTTTTTACTTTTACCCCGGCGGTTTCATCGTCTTCTTCGCTTGACTTCACGCCGTACGTGGACCTATCGTCTGTCAACCAGTTCGAGCCTAACATTTCTTCTTATATTTTTGTAATTGGCGCTGTACTTTAAATTTATCAATTCCTCCACTCCATGACAATCAGGGCGAAACTATTGTTCTGGGCCCGTTTGCTCGAAGCCGGTTAACTTTAACCGCGGTTAAAAGTTAACCGCCCTTCCCTACTAGGTACCTACAAGTACCTAGCCAAGTTTGACGAGGGCTGTTACGTAACTTATTTGCGCTGTTTAAGTAAAGTTGACGAGGGCTGGATGAGCGATAGCTCCGTGTTTTATTATGGGGTGGTAGCTGGTGTCACCTACTGGCTCCAGCGAATATACGTGGCTTCCGTGGAAAATTTCCTGAGATGAGGGGACCCAAAAAATGCGCGCTGCCTGGTTTTCGCGACGCAGCGCGGCATATATTTGAGCTTAAGAAACAACTTTTATTGCTCGTGGTACAAATAATCGGCAAGGTAAAACTAAATTAACCCTTGTTTGGAAATTTTCTAAATATTTGGCAGTATGAAGTGAAGAAAAGCCTCGTTGAAATTTCCTTCCGAGTTCGAAAGAGGACGACGAAGTTGAGTCCTAGAAACGATGAGAAAAAAGTGAGCAGTGAAAGGCGGGCGGTACATCCGCAGCATGGTTGGCCAGCATGTAAGAACTGTATGTAACACCGTCATAAATTGAAAAACCTGTAACTCGGCTCCACTGAAAATTTACCTTTTAGTAAATTACCCGAACATCGAGAAGAACGCTGGAAGTTTAATTCTACGATCCGCGCGCGCAGGCGTTCCACTTATAAAAGAATTGAAGTAAACAATCATAATAAATCTTTGACGAACGCGCGTGCACGGCAAAATTTGTTTTAGGCATTTTTGCTTCAGAGCAGCTATTACTGCAGACGCCAGTAGGTCCAGCGCGTGTAACTACACTCGTAGCATGCTTTTGTGTGCTATCAATACCCGGCCGATTGAGTCAAGGCAATCCACTCTCCAAAGACGTTGCCATGCCGACAACTATCGCGTTCATTTAGGCTTAGGAATGGCCAGAGTCGAAAGTCTATCTAAAAAATGCGGAGAGGTCATTGCTCATGTTTTGCGTTTTAAGTGACGTAAGGTAATGCGAAAACCTCCTGCACCATTCATTGCTGACTAACGAGCCCGCTACTGCAGCTACTACGACGTATTAGTTCTAAAGCGAGCGGCGCTCACTCACCAGGGCACCGCCATGTTTCCCCGCCGTCCTTGCTCTGCCGGTCACTTGACCCAAAATTCCCCCTTGTAGGGAAATCCGGTTAACCGCGGTTAGTTAACCAGCTTCAAGCAAACAAACCCTAAAGTTTTTTTTTTTTTTTTTTTTTTTTGTCTTTTGCGCCTGGTAGAAGTTTTTTCAGCTCGTGAGTCTCATTTTTGTGGCTACATTGTCGACTATTGCGGCAAGCAAAGTGTTTGTTAATCAGAAAACCTCAGCGTAGCATTTTTTTTTGCATTATTTCAGGTGATAGTCTGTGTGCGTGTGTTTATGTATGTGGTTGCGTGTGGTACGTATGTGCGTATATATGTTTGCGTGTGTGTTTATGTTCATATGTGCGTGCGTGCACGTGCCTTTTTTGCGTGCGTGTGTGTGGAGACTTGTACACGTTACTAAAACGTAAGGAATTACATTTCCGATTTATCAAGGCTAAATTGTAATTACTAGAATTACAATTTCTTTTCCATGAAAGTAAGTGCCCGCTACACCAAAAAGTAAACCGTTACTTCCGTGATGTTACTACCACCATTACTGTCCTCAAGTAATAGACGAAGCGAAAAATGTGCTACAATTGTTTATTGTTGCCAACAGTCCCAATGATTCACCTTGGGTGTTTTGAGCAACAGCTGGCTCTTCAAAAATCTTGTCAAACATCCTGCTTTATTTGATCATGAAGATGTCCACTGCTACACTGAACACACCTTCAACTTATACAACGGATGGGAGTACCATCTTATTCCTCACCAACGCTTGATGCATTGGGCTTCTCCAGTAAATTGATGGAAGTGCCCTTGATCCTAAGGAAAGAGCAAAGCGTCGTCGTTTTAGTGGTGCCTGTTACTGTCAGAATCGCGAAGCTGTAGAAGTCGTAATACAACTGGCAAACCCTGGATTAAGAATTGATTTATGTACATCTAACTATACTGGCCAATATTGCCAAACGATAACAAACAAACTTGGTAAGATAGTCACAAGGGACAATTAAATGATACATGAGGTATTTCTTCGCTCTGAACAGGTCTTGCCTCAATTGAGATGCTGCTGAATAAGAGAATAAAACTCGTATGTTATATATATATCTATATATATATGAAAGAAATAAGAATACCAGGACAGTCCTAACAACAACTAAATCGAACGTCGTTTAAACAAGGCAATGTAAACGCTCGTTTGCCGGACGTACCTCTCTTGATGCCGTTCGAAAACGCACTGAGCACAGGCCGGTAGTGGTGTACTCCATCCAGTGTTCTCCTCATGGACGTCCGTTGAGGCCACGGGCTGCGACGGGCAGAGAGGTAAGCAACACTTACAAGCCTACGTGTAACCTACGTCAGGTACCATTTTTTATTAGTAAAATTCTGTTTGAGATAATATGTCTCCTGCTGGGGAAAAAAGATGAGAGACAAAAATAGCATAGAAGCCGTGCAATGAAGTTTGCCCTGACATCTTGCACCATCTAATGCGCAACATCCGCAACGATAGGAAGTTCGGTTTGTCATTTGCGCCGTTGAAGATGCTTACTTTGGTTGTTGCTTTTTTAGCACGTTGACTTCTTCGTGATCGTAAATAAGCAACTATTCTCTCCGCCCCTCCCACTCTCGCTCTCTCTCTTTACTATCGTTGGCATAGTGCACGACAGCACAAACATACGACCGCCGTTTTTGCTTTTTTGTTTTGTTTTATAGTCTGCGATTAAACGAGACCGTGTGTCATCTTAACGCGTAAAAGAGCGAAGGCAACAACCGCGGGGTCCTTGCTTTCCTTACGTGTGGTGGGCATATGATAACAATGATGTATGGTGATAAAATGCTACATTTTTTTTACCTATTTCATCTCTTTCTTGAGTTCTAGCTATCACTTAATTGACACTGTGTTATGGTGCTTGAATTGTTTTGTTGTATCGCTAAGTCAAAACCTCCAAAACTGCATATGTGACTGTGTGTATGTGTGTGTGTTTTTTATGAGATAATTAATGCCCCATCCGCACGCTATAAGGTTCTGGCGTGCGGCTGGCGGAAGAAATGAGCAAGGGGGTGTGTACATATTTGCCTTTAATTTATTCGAGATACTAAAATAGCGTTCTGACTCGGCTATCTTGGTGGCGTTTAATATTTCTATTTGGCGAAAAGTTCCAGAGTGTTATTCGCAGATATGCCGAGTTGGTATTTGTTGTTTAACTGACGCCGACTATGAATTTGTTCAGCAATTCAAAGTGATTTACTTAGTCTAATTTGAAGCATAGGCATTGTGATACTATAGTATGCATATTTATCTAAATGGTGCGTAAATACGTAGTTCAAGTATCGCCATTCATCTAAATAGCAGTTTTGTCAAAAAATAATCTATATATTTTCAAGACATTAATAACGGGCTTTTTAAATACACCGCCAGCTTCTGGTCTGCGAGCAACAAATTTCGCACCACCTATTTTTGTTTTCCGTATCGTTCTTTTTATTTTAGTGGTAATGCTGGAATGCGCCAACTTGGCAGTCAGTAAATTTTAATTAGCTTCTACTTATATCGAAACAAATCAACGTTTACATTATTTAATCCAGCCATATAAAACGGTGACTTAAGGGCTACTGAAACCAAATTCTGGAGCTCATTTCATCGCTTCAACATCACGTAGGTAGCAGAAGAAGTTCAGATACACTAATGTATTGTCCTTAAACGCAAGAAAGCATATGTTAGACTGAATCAAACGATAACAGAAACCACCTGGTTGTTGGTTAAGGAGCCTTCAATGAAATGTCGTGACGGCATCGGCCTCCGAAGGCAGCGCCACCATATGACAAGCAGGCTCACTAGTGCAGATTACCAAAGCCAGAACGTAAAAGCCAAAGCGCAGTTGGCCACCTTGGATTCACTCCGCCAGCCAATTGCTTCCCTATATTCTTTGACATCGCTGACGTCAGGGGCTGCTGAACTATATTTTTCAGCATGGCGCGCGCTGCTTTCAACGACGCTCTCGCCGAGGGACGCCGATCTCTCGACCTCTCGAAGTGACCCGTGATTACGTCGCAAAGCTGTGCCGGTATTCGATTTTGTGCGCGGTAGTTTCTGAGTGGCAATGTAAGAATTCAGCGATAGTCTCGCCGTCCAACTTACTTGCCATAGACGTGCTAAGTGCCCAAGCCGGGACGATCGCTTAAGCCTTGTTGGACGAGACGGACAAAAACGACGAAAGCGGTGCCGATCGCTTCTCTCTATTCCTATAGTGTTCGCCACTGCGACAAGTCGCGTTGCAAAATATTGGCGATGAAAGCATTTTCCGTGGCAGTTTTTGAGCGATGATGTGAGAATTGTACAGTTATGTTCTCTTTTCTCTGTGTCTTCGATTGGAAAATCGCGTCCTGTTGAGACAATCGCAAGCATCCTCTACACCATTGCCTTCCCTTCGTTCGTTTAGTGTTTGCCCTTGTGACGAGAAATGTCAAACAATCGTCGTTGTGTACGCGTTTCCTCGCGGTGGCGTGACAATACTACAGTCACACCACTATCGATCCGATACGCTGCGTGAAATACTTGCGTGATGCCACCTCCGTGCTTCTTCACCGAACTCGGCCTGCTTACCTGCTCGCTTGAATAAATGGAGGATGCCACATGGTATGGCGCCTTCAAAACGATATTTTTATCCGTGAAGCTGGCGCCTTCGCCGAGTCGGGTTGTTTCAATTATACGGTAGTAAATCACGTAAGCAGCCCCTGTCCTACCAATGTCACAGATGATCCTGCCGTCACCTTATACAACATGACGTAGGAAATCTACCAGCATCTCGCCTCCTGCAAGATAACAGACGTACCTTAGCTACCTCGCGACATGTAGTCCCGTTTAAAGGAGCTGTGCAAAAATTTCAGTGCTTTGCTTAAATAACTTGCGAGTTGGTGTCTCGACATTTCTGAAGCAAAGAGCAAAAAAACAATTTTGCCTGCATGTCCTAGCTTTTATTTTAAAGATTGGCAAAGGTTGAGGTTCTCGGCACCTCTCAACTCCATCACCATCTTCTGAGTCACGTGCGCTGTGACGTGAAAGGAGGACGCGCAGGTTCCGGTGAAGCTCACTGTCTAGAGCCATTAGTGAGTAACGAGAACTCATCCGCTCGCAACCACGTGACTACGTGCTTGCGCAGCGCAATCGACATAGCTAAAGGAGGAAAATGCCAACGTGCTTGTCCGGGTCCGGCCATCCCCGTTCGGCTCTGCCCGTCCCCCTCCGGCTTCTGGCGGCTGTTCACAATAGCAGATAGAGCTCACGGTTTTGTTGACCTTGGATGGGTGGTGCCACTAAAACTCCATATAACAAAAGCTTTCTCTATGATACCAGGTTTTTGACGCATTTATGTTTACGTTGGAACGACAAGATTTATAGTAAAATTACCTTTAATCAAGCAGGTATTTGCACAACTTGCTATTTTCTTTTTTACAAGTCCCTCTTTGACGTCACGCCGCATGGTTCTCATGGCCGTCGCTCGAGGCTGCAGGTCGTGAAATATCCTCATTTTTGCCTCATGATAGCGCGGCGGAATCACAACATTTCGAGATAAAACGATGTGTTTTCTGTCTTTTGTGACAAGATAAGCAATGTCAAAAGTAGAAGATGCAAATTCGTTCAACGTTAAAATCGTTGCACACCTCCTTTAAGGAGCAGCGAGCTCGCTCTCGAAACCGGCGTTGCCGATGTCGCAATATAACGGCCCAGTCGCGGAACAGACGACGCCCTACGTGTTATCACGGCGCACACGACTCCTCCGGCTCCGCAATCCCTGTGATATGTTCAGCCCTTGGGCACCAGCTGTGACTAAAGGCTCTGTTATACTCCGACGCTGAGCGCAACGTAGTGCAGTGTAGCGCAGCGCAGCGTAGCGCAGCGTAGCGCAGCGTAGCGTAGCGTAGCGCAGCGTAGCGCAACGTAGCGCAACGTAGCGCAGAAAGCGCGCGTTTCATTGGCCGGCGAGCCGGAACTCGATATCTGTGACTAATCAGTATCTCTGTGCGCAGCGCTACGCCGCGTTGCTTCGCTCGACGTCGGACTATAACAGAGCCTTAAGTGAGGTAGCAACACGTTGATGCCGCCAAGTGTCAACGCTCATAACTACGGTATGATCAGCCCTAGGGAGGCCGATGACGTCGCGGGCAAGTCACGGAGGCGACGGATATCCCTAAACGCACCGCGTTCTTCGATGGCTGATTTTGAAGCGCTCGCCAGAATCGAATATTCAGGACAAAAAATGCAGCCATCTGTTTGAAATACTAACGTGCGATTGTTATTAGCAGAAAAAGTTGATCATGTTTAACTTATTTGTGAACGTGAATTTTAAGTTTCGATTCAGTAGCCCTTTAAGCCCTTTAAATCGTAAACAATCCCAGAACGGTTGGTCATGCAGATATATTAGTCGGATTGAAAATAAAATTAAAATAAAACAGACTTTTTTCAAATGTTCGCCAGCAATAAAATAATAATGCAAATGAAGTTATTACCTCAAACACATTCCCGTGTTTCCGCAAAACAAAACATTCTGTTCATGTAGAAATTTAAAAAAAAAGTGAAAGCCGTTTACAACTTCCTGTAACGCCGAATTGGAGCGCAGCTCTTGAGGAGGAGGAGTGGAGGGTATATTCCTCCTCCTCCCTCGTGATCACGCCTGCTAGTCCTGCTGCCCTCCTGCTTCCCCTCCCTCTCCTTTACCACCTCCTCGTCCTTCAAGCTCCTCCCCTCGCCTCCGCCTCCTCGTCTCTCCTCCCCCCCTCCTCCACCTTCGTACTGATTTCCTCCTTGCCGCTCAAGCCGGAAAGGGTCGCGTAAGAGCTGTGCTCTGAAATATAGTCAGGACAAATATTTTGGAGGGTTGAAATTTTATTGATTGGGGAAAAACCGTGGTGTATATTGGAAACTGCGTTGCATATCCAGCCAAGGTTTACGCTAATAACGTACAAAGCCAACGTACGCAATTGTTATACCAATGTACCTTAAAGTTTGCTCCGCGAGTTTCCAATTTACGTCCTGGATGAAAACCCCATTATTAATTTAACTAAAACGCCATGATAAGCCGCCGTGGTACGATGTTCAGCAGCCTCTCCAGTGTAGCAGCCAACCAGGACATGAAAAAAAAAAGCATGTAGTTAAGCAGTGGGCAAATCTTCCCAGGGTTTATGCTTGACATCTATGCTTAGACAGTTATAAGTTAAGATGCTGCCTACCTTTTTTTTTTGTCTGCTGTGCGTGAGCAGCAAAACGTTTTCACTTCTAAGCTTACAAGGGTTTCAAGGTGACGTGATCACCAGACTAAAACTGGGATGGTTTTCGTCGTCCTAGTAGATGGGCACTCGGCGGAGTATAAGATAAAAAATACACTTATAATAAGTGAAACAAGCGTAAAAAAAGACACTTTAGAGAAGCTACAGGCAGGCACACCATCTTAAACTTGATAAGGGACTTACCCCAAACATGGTGTTGTAATTTGTTTAGATCTGGCACAAGATGAACTTCAATACTTGATGATGAAACAGAATCATGAGAGTCGTCACATGCTTGGAACACACCTACAATAAATGTACCGAAGCCGGTCTGAACTGTGTTAATGACGTTTACAATGTTATCGTCGGACGTCTGAACAATGCTGTCGGCCATGTTAAATTCGAATGAAAAATATTCAAGCTCTAGATACTTAGAGCGTGTAGTTCCAGTAGCAAAGGAAGGAAGAGGCGCCGAGCTATGACATTCGCTAAGTTTCAAATGTGCTCCAAGCAAGGGGGGGGGGGGGGGGGGGCGGGAGGGAACGGAGGGGAGGGTATGCCCCTCCTCCTCATCGGTACTCTCTCGTCGTCCCCTTCTCCTCTTCTTGTGCTCCTCCTCCTCTTTTGAGGTATTTGGATTTTGCGATATACCGTACTGAACTATGTAATAATGGAAAAATATTTGACTCCAACCAAAAATTAAACTCGGACCCAACGTTTCAAAACCAGTTCGGTTTCTTCTTCAGGGGCGATTGATCTCGTGCGTGGGAGCAGCCTCGTCTTCTTTGGTGATACGAATATTTTCTAATCGCGCTTCCGCCTTGCCATCCAGTCTTTTTCTAATCACGTGTCGTAGTCCGCTCACATAAACAGATGGTAAGGTACCCATAGATCTGTTGATGTTTCCTGGTGTATTTTGGATGTGCCATGATTCAAGGTGATGTCTTTTTCGGAGATTGGTTTCAACATCAAGAACGGACGCGTTCGCGAAGTCTATCGGATGGTCAAAGGTGTCACAGTGCTCCGCAAGAGCACTGCGTTCTCGGTCGAATTTGCGTACATCGTTCTTGTGCTGGCGTAACCTTTCTATGAAGTTCTTTGTTTCGCCGATATAAGATGCAGGACATTTTAAGCAGGGGATCCGGTAAACAATTCCCGGTGCTTTTTCCTTCGGGGGGCGATCTTTTGGTCTTGGCATGAACCGTCCAAGAGTGGATACCGGTTTGTGAGCCACGTGAATGCCTTGTTTTGCAAGCACCCGTGATAGTGCTTCGCTAGTACCCTGAACGTAGGGAACGCTGATGCGCGTTATGGGGCGATGCGGCGCAGCTCCCTTTGGTTGTGGGTTTTGGCGAGCGTGAACCATACGTTTGGTGACTTGTCGGATGAATCTTGTCGGGTAGCCGTTCTTTCTCAAATCAGCGATCACACTCTGCCCCTCGCTTTTTCTGTCAGTTTCTGAAGAACAGATAACAGCCGCCCTGGACATGAGTGTTGCAACGACTGATGCCTTATGACTCGCTGGATGGTGCGACTTAAAATTAAGGTAGCGTCCGGTGTGAGAGGGCTTCCTGTACACCGAAAACTTCATCTCCTCCCCTTGCCTCTTCACCAGTACATCAAGGAATGGTAGACTGTTGTCCTTTTCCCGTTCCACGGTGAATTGGATGTCGGGCTCGATGGAGTTAAGGTGAGCCAGGAACTTGTCAACTTCTGATGTTTTCAATATACAAAAACAGTCGTCCACATAACGCATGAACACCTCAGGTTTGTTGGCAAAGGACTGTAGCGCTCGTTGTTCGATGCTTTCCATTGTCAAATTTGCAGTGGTGACAGATATGGACGCACCCATCGCAGTTCCGCTGGTTTGTTTGTAGAAGTCCCCTTTGAAGCAAAAGTAGGTGCCGCGGAGGCAAAAATCAAGAAGGCGGCACAGCTCGTCCACGCTGAGGCTGGTTCTGGTGCTGAGTTCGGAATCTGATTCGAGAACCGCTCTGGCTGTGGAGACTGCCAGGGGTACTGGAACGCTGGTAAAGAGGGACACGACATCGAACGACACCATGCTGTGTTCCCTGTTGACCTTCACTTCCGACATGCGTTCAACGAAGTCACCGGCATTGCGGACAAAGGTGGAGGTTCTTCCAGTGAGAGGCGAAATTATCCGGTGTAAGTAGTTTGACAAGGCCCGGAGCGGAGAGGTGGTGAAATCTACTATGGGTCGCAGAGGAACGTTGATCTTATGAATCTTGGGGAGGAGATGAAGTTTTCGGTGTACAGGAAGCCCTCTCACACCGGACGCTACCTTAATTTTAAGTCGCACCATCCAGCGAGTCATAAGGCATCAGTCGTTGCAACACTCATGTCCAGGGCGGCTGTTATCTGTTCTTCAGAAACTGACAGAAAAAGCGAGGGGCAGAGTGTGATCGCTGATTTGAGAAAGAACGGCTACCCGACAAGATTCATCCGACAAGTCACCAAACGTATGGTTCACGCTCGCCAAAACCCACAACCAAAGGGAGCTGCGCCGCATCGCCCCATCACGCGCATCAGCGTTCCCTACGTTCAGGGTACTAGCGAAGCACTATCACGGGTGCTTGCAAAACAAGGCATTCACGTGGCTCACAAACCGGTATCCACTCTTGGACGGTTCATGCCAAGACCAAAAGATCGCCCCCCGAAGGAAAAAGCACCGGGAATTGTTTACCGGATCCCCTGCTTAAAATGTCCTGCATCTTATATCGGCGAAACAAAGAACTTCATAGAAAGGTTACGCCAGCACAAGAACGATGTACGCAAATTCGACCGAGAACGCAGTGCTCTTGCGGAGCACTGTGACACCTTTGACCATCCGATAGACTTCGCGAACGCGTCCGTTCTTGATGTTGAAACCAATCTCCGAAAAAGACATCACCTTGAATCATGGCACATCCAAAATACACCAGGAAACATCAACAGATCTATGGGTACCTTACCATCTGTTTATGTGAGCGGACTACGACACGTGATTAGAAAAAGACTGGATGGCAAGGCGGAAGCGCGATTAGAAAATATTCGTATCACCAAAGAAGACGAGGCTGCTCCCACGCACGAGATCAATCGCCCCTGAAGAAGAAACCGAACTGGTTTTGAAACGTTGGGTCCGAGTTTAATTTTTGGTTGGAGTCAAATATTTTTCCATTATCACTTCCCAACCAGACAGACGTCTGTCGAAGATGTTTACCTTCATGAACTATGTAATATATTGTGGTATTTTTGCTCACCGCTTGTACGGAGAAAGGGAATATATTTGTCAAATCTGGAAGCTCCAATGTGATGTACGATTGATGAGACCGCTTGCTTGCACAACACGTATCTGGCATCTCCTCTCCTCCTCCTCCTCAACCTCACCGTCCTCCTGCTCCTCTTCGTCTTGTACGACTTGCACGCTCCAACTGATAACGAAGCTGGTAGATGCTCCTCCGAGTGGCCCGCCTAACACCTCTCAAGGTACGCAAGACCGTCGGAGGGAACAATTTCCCAGCTTTCGTTCTTCTCCTCCTCCTTTCTTCCTAGCGTGCAGTCCATATCGTCGCCAAAGTTCGGCGTCCAAAATCCCCACAATATATACAAATATAGAGCAAGCTCCTCCTATACTGGTGCTTTAAATAGCACTCTTATCCCAGTCCTTGATTGTTATGAAGGAAGCCTTGTGATCTGAGAAGTGACAGGATATGTGTTCCAGGTGATGGACCAAAGGCTGATTTTGAAAGACGAGGTCTATGCACGTGTTTCGAGAGGTCGTCACAGCGGTGTGAGCTGTTACGAGGGAGAGAAATGGGAGGTTTTCCTGCATAAGTGGTATGAAGTTCTTATTCATCTTTAAGTCTGCATTAAAGTCCCCCACCACTAACATGGGTGTGGACCCACGTGTGCTTAACGCAAGTCGCAGAAAATGCATGATATCTTTGGTGAGTGCTGTAGGCGAGATATACAGAGCCACCACTACCAAGCCCTTGTCGAACTTGGCGCCACAAAGTTCTCCAACTTCGTCTGACGTTCCAAATATCTCGATGGGTATGGCAGACAGACCCTTACGCACGTAGATGGCCACCCCTGCCGCTCTGTTGTGCTCTCTACTGACGCCGCAGCAGTACTGGTAGTCCATGATTTCTACCGCCTGTTTTGGATCCATCCACGTTTCCGAGAGACAAAGTACAGATGCATGGCGTAGGATGGGGTCGTGGTGCACGTCCTTGGAATGCGCCGGCAGAGAGCGAACATTAAGTGCGGCGACTGAGAACAAGTGCGGTTGCTTAATCATTGCGTAGCATTTAGCAGTGACAGTTTGGAGTTTGTGTGACTGCAGCCGACGAAACTCATCAAGTAGTACCCTGTCGGGATTGGGCTTGCCGTGGTAGAACGTAAAGTCATTGTCCACATTGGTGAGGTAGAGCCCGTTGATGTCTGTAGCACGACTCAGTGCCACGTATACCAATTTCTGTGGATGACTCTTGGCATACGAGTACACCACGTTTTCATACGTGCCTCCCTGTGATTTGTGAATGGTGATAGCACTTGCTTGCACAACGGGTAGCTGGCATCTCCTCAGGGATATCCTTGACTTCTTATCAATGACGCAAGTGACTGTGCGTCTTTCGATAGGTGTCCAATTTTGCTGAATATTTCTGTCGAGTGCCCGTAAGTGCCGGGATTTTGCGGCCGCCACGGTTCCAATCGCAATTTTGGAACCAAGCTCACCGAAATGCAGCCAGATGCGTTCCGGGTCTCGGAGCGTGTCGTATTGTATGTACTGCAGTATTCCAACAGAGCCATTGACCAGACCATCGGAAACATCGACGTTGAGTGTGAGCATATATGGTTTTCCAATGCATAGCATTATATTAGCTGGCAGGTTTCCGAGTTCGGCCTTGGGCAGCGTTTCGGCCTTGCGCACTGCCTCTGTCTTCTCCTGCACAGACCTGAATCCAACGATTGTGTCCCGTGCCGGACATGCCACACAATTATCTTCGGTTGCAATGGCCGTGCTCGTATTGTAGTAGTCCGATTCCTTGTTGGAGTAGTACAAGCGGATGCCACCGGGACAACACGTTTCTGCTTGTTGTTGCGTGACGAACCGACTCTGGATCAATGCGATTTCTTCGGAATCCAATTCTGCACCGTCTCCAATTTTGGTAAGTATTGTCGAAAACCTGAGATCGCTTTGCCTTACGACCTTCGTGAGGACAAAGTATGACAAATGGTGCCATGCGATTTCCGTGTTAAACACACTGTTCGTCTTGACGCGCTTGAAAACCTCGGCGGCACGAACGGGGGGAAGCTGGCGCAGGTCTCCGCAGAGGATGATGTCTAACCCGCCGAAAGGCTCTAGGTATTTGGAAGTGATGATGCGGAGTCGCGAGTCCACTTTCTGAAGGATGTCGGCGGACATCATGCTAACCTCATCGATAATCACGCACCTGACGTTCCTGAACGCATAGCGGAACGTGTTCAACTCGTTGTCCCGCAGTCCGCCATCCCTATTGATGGTAAGTCTGAACGCTGCATGTACAGTTATTCCACCAAGCGCGACCGCCGCTTTTTCCAGTTGTAGCACAGGCAACATAGGCGTTTACATTATCTGAACCAGCAGGGTTGCAATATCTGTTGTAGACGTCCATGATGAGACGCAGTACAAATGTCTTCCCACATCCAGCCACTCCCGTGAAGAAGATTTGTAGTGGCGGAGAGTCCGGTATAGTGAGTCTATGCACGACTTCTCGGACGATCTCGTACTGCTCCTCATTCGTCTTCCGCATTGTGTCGAGGTACTGATCTCTGCTCATGACGTCTTGGCGCGTGCACACGGCAGGGCACTGCTTAAACGGGGCATTGGATTGGACCATACCGATGTCTAGGAGATCGGAGTCGTCGTTTTCCATGGCCATCGGGTGCAGTCTCACATCTGGGAGCTCAGAAGTGGCACAATGCTCCCCGTCATTTGACTGGAGCATGGAATTACAAACGGCACGAATTTGCTCAATGTCTACGTCACTGTGGTACCGTGCCTTGTTCTGTAGAATGACGTCGATGTTTTGCTCATACAGACGCTCGAAACAGTTTTGGTCTAAGATGTCAACTTCTTTGCGGAATGAATAGAAGAGCAGGACATGTTCTCGCTTGAAGTTGACTGAATCGTCTACGGAGTAACCGCGGTAGCGAAGTATCCGTCGCTGATTCCTCTTTCTGTAGGTATATATGTTGTACTCGGTAGCGAACTCTGCTAGAGTAACAGGTTCCAATTCGGGAATGCGGTCTTCGTAGCGCTCGATCATTGTCCGTTTCCATACATCAGTGCTTGATTCTATTAAGCCTTCCTGCGCCATCTGAGCGTTAGACTTCCGAATGCGCGTCCTCTCCTCGGGCCATGCAGAGTTCACGAAGACAACTTTGCGACTCGCCTCCGACATATCCTGGTTGAGCAAACACCATGCGGCCTCCTGTGCGGACAGTTCAATGGCATTCAACATTTTCACACCTAGATGTCTCAGTGCCTGAGAATAGGCCATATCCCCCTTCTCCTTGACAATTTCTTGCACTGCTCGATTGAGGTTCGACATACCTCGGTTGGCCTTGTTGACATATTCCACCACGTAGGCAGCACACGCGTACGTGTCGAGGACGATCTGAAGATCCATGTTAGAATCGAGAATTGATGCAACCCATGGGTTAAAGTAATTCACCCACTTTTGCTGCACAGTACGGGGTAGCATGATGGTGGCACGAGGAGTGCCTGCTCGGAGAACAGAAATGTACTCCGCCTTGTCCGCGACACCGTGATGTTCCCAAAACTGCTCCATGGAGTCATAATTTGTCGTTTCCAGGGCCTGATGCATGGCCTCGTACTTGTTTAGGAGGCTCTCGATTTTCTTCTTTTGCGCTTCATTGTCCACAGTGGGGAAAGGCACTACGACCATACATTCATCGATGGGCATAAAAGGCGCGTTAAAGCGGCATCTGGTGGTGTTGTGCTTGTAGCAGGTATGCGTGTGTTGGTGCACCTGAGTCCGCTCCCGCTTCAAGCATCCGTTGTCGATGGAAAGCAGAACCTTGGCCATTTCAAGAGTCTGGGGCATGAGCATCGAGAGCTCCTCGTCGGGCGCGTTATGAAGCCAAAGGAGAATGTGCGCGTGTGCCGACCCGCGGTGCTGAAATTCGATCCGCTTAAAGTAGTCGACGACTATGTACGGCCTAAACGGCGATACACGGGTGTTGCGGAGAATGTTGAGAATGACACGCACCAATCGGTCGAAATATATGGCACAGACCACGGGATCGTCATTTACTAGCTGAGCTCGATAAATGCTGTTCATTTGCTCCAGTGGTACTTCGATCTCGCCGGGCTTCAACCGAAGGCGTTGAAGCAACTGCAAAAGGTCGGGCCAGTGCATTTCCGAGGCAGAAAGAGTAAGGAACGCGGTCGGCTTACCCAACTGCCGTATCATAGCAAAGAGGTCTTTCTTGCGTTTTGTCCAGTACTGCACGGTGTTGGGTATACCATGCATGAAAGCCATGTCGTGCTCGACCGCTTGCTGCACAAAATCCTTGTCGAGCAACTGTTGCTTCGTTAGTGTTTCCAGTGCCTTTATGTTACGGAAGGCCACACACATGTCACCGGCTACTCGGTGCCTAAACACTTTCATGGCCATGTACAGTACGTGCTGCGGGGTGGCCCCTCGACGGTCTGATCTGCGGATCTCACTCATGGCGTGTGTGAAGACTGTCGGTTTTGCGCTGGCATCTACTCGGCGCGGCTCACCGAGATAGATCTGTGGGAACGAGAGCTCCTCTGCGTGTTCGTCGTAAAGGATGCTCACGGGCCTTTTTCCCTCACCTGGCGCAATCGCTAGAAACTTGTCTTCGTCCCATACGAGAGTGTGTTGAGCCAGAGTCATGGCTGTAGCCACTTGGATCGGATCGTTGAGGTCTGAGCATTGCGGGAGCAACTCGATCTCGTCGTGTTCGTCCACTTCTACGATATCCCCCAAACGGGCGAAATCGCACTTTATATTATAATGCTTGTACAGCGTGCTATCACACAGCAGCTTAAGCCACGGCAGCAGATCACATTTTTTTACTGCCCCTGCCAGGTACGTCGTCTTGGCAAGCATACGCCGCTTCAAATGTACATTGAGGGCTCGGTCTTGTTCCATGGCACGAGGCAACATTGTCACCATGTCGTCGACATCAACACAGACGTTGACTACTGGTCCCTTAATGCCGTGTTTACCTCCACCGTGCATCAGCCGTCGCAGTTGCATGAAAGGAATTCGTGGAGATATGAGTCTCTCACTCACCGCGTTCAATTGTGGGAGGTGGGCTGGCTTCGGGGGATATACATAACCGTTACTTGAGGAAAGATGAGGAATATGACCCTTGTGCACTGATTGTATGCAGGTCGAGCACAGTTTGAATTGGGTTAGGTCCGAGTTTGGAAATGATTGCTCTAGGGTCTCGTGACATCTGTCCGGTAGCGGTTGCAAGTCGTTTTGGAACCAGAGCCGATCACAGACTGAACATACGCTCCCAAACGGGTTGTCTCTAAACAGCCGTTGGAAAATTTTTGTTGCACCGTCAGGCTTAGCGATCCTTGCCTTTTGCTTGGCTTCCGCTTCGGCGGTGCTCACTCCTGGCTGCTCTCGGCGGCGGCGATGAGCCTCTGCCTCGGCTTCGCGCAGTTCCGGGTCCTCTCGATAGCGGCTTCTGGCTTCGGCTTCGGCGGCGCTCACTCCTGGCTGCTCTCGACGGCGGCGATGAGCTTCTGCTTCGGCGTCGCGCACTTCCGGGTCCTCTCGATAGCGGCTTCTGGCTTCCGCTTCGGCGGCGCTCACTCCTGGCTGCTCTCGGCGGCGGCGATGAGCCTCTGCCTCGGCGTCGCGCACTTCCGGGTCCTCTCGATAGCGGCTTCTGGCTTCCGCTTCGGCGGCGCTCACTCCTGGCTGCTCTCGGCGGCGGCGATGAGCCTCTGCCTCGGCTTCGCGCACTTCCGGGTCCTCTCGATAGCGGCTTCTGGCTTCGGCTTCGGCGGCGCTCACTCCTGGCTGCTCTCGACGGCGGCGATGAGCTTCTGCTTCGGCTTCGCGCAGTTCCGGGTCTTCTCGATAGCGGCTTCTGGCTTCGGCTTCGGCGGCGCTCACTCCTGGCTGCTCTCGACGGCGGCGATGAGCTTCTGCTTCGGCGTCGCGCACTTCCGGGTCCTCTCGATAGCGGCTTCTGGCTTCCGCTTCGGCGGCGCTCACTCCTGGCTGCTCTCGGCGGCGGCGATGAGCCTCTGCCTCGGCTTCGCGCACTTCCGGGTCCTCTCGATAGCGGCTTCTGGCTTCGGCTTCGGCGGCGCTCACTCCTGGCTGCTCTCGACGGCGGCGATGAGCCTCCGCCTCGGCGTCGCGCACTTCCGGGTCTTGTCGACGGCGCCGTTTAGCTTCAGCTTCGGCGGCACGCACTGCAGGATCTTGGCGCCGGCGGCGCTGAGCCTCTGCTCGGGCAGTGCGTTTAGCAGCAGCTGCTTCATCTGACTCGCTCATTTTGTGAAAAAAGAACTGCCTGATTGCGTCTCGTCGTCGTCGTCTTTGTGATATCACTCATGCTGGATCACGGCGCCGGCGGTGCTGACCCTCTGCTCGTGCAGCAGATTTAGCAGCAGCTGCTAAAGCCCCTCCATCCTGAGAAAAGTGACTGCATTGATTGTTGTGGAAATGCTTGAGACACGTGCCGTGCACCAATTCTGGGAAGAACATGGCCACTGTAACATGGCATATGAAATCTAGTTTGAATGTGCACTGTGCCGCCATGATCTTTCCAAAGTCTGCACGTTGCACGTGCCTTGTGCATCGACGCACCGTGCGCTACTTTTAAGAGATGAACGGACTGTAGCAGCTTTTAGCTTCTCTTTGTTCTATTATTTTTCTGCTGCAGGGTTTTTCAACCGTGCAGCAGGAAAGCCGAAGCCGGCCGAGGGATAAGAGATAAGAGTCTTTTGAAATAATTTTTCGGAGAAATGAAAATTCGGATTCGTCCGCCCTGCTCATCCTCCCTGCTCCCCTGCGTTCTCCTCTTCCCCTCGCGGGGGCCACGTGATCTCGGGGGGGGGGGGGAGGGGAGGGGGTAGTCACGTGACCCTCCCGAGGCCACGTGACCCCCCGCTGAAGTCATGTGACCCCCGCGGACCTCTGCCCTCCTCCTCCTCCCCCTCCTCCTCCTCCCCTCATTGTCTAGTATGGTCCGGGGGGGGGGTCACGTGACCTCGAGGGGACGGGATCACATGACCTTGCGCGGGCCGTCACGTGACTTCGGCGGGGGGAGGGGAGTCACCCCCCGGGGTCACGTGACCTTGGCGGGGGAGGAGGAGGAGGAGGAGGGGGAGGGACGACGCCGACGCCGCACAGGCTGGAAACGGGTCATGTGACCCCCTCCCCCCGAGGTCACGTGACCCGCCCGGACCATACTAGACAATGAGGGGAGGAGGAGGAGAAGGAGGAGGAGGAGGGGAGGAGGAGGAGAAGGAGGAGGAGGAGGGGAGGAGGAGGAGAGGGAGGGGCGCGGTTACGCCGACGGCGACGGCGACGGCGACGGCGACGCCGCTCAGGCTGGAAACGGGCCCCTAAGAGCTGCGCTCTAAAAAAAAACTAAGGGCAGACATGATCTCATGAATGCTAATAACAATGATTAGCACACCGAGCGTTAGCTCAACACGAAACCTTGTCGCGTCAGTGCCTTCTGCGTCAGTGTGCAATTGTTTATCCGGGATATGCCCGGAGCGTTATGTCCGCAATACCAAAGGAACAGCTCAGTTGTACCTCAGACAAACCAGTCACTACGTTTTCTGCTCAGCAAACTAAAAATAATACTGGGACACGAGCAACTCATTCGGTGGCTAGATTCCTATTTGAGCAGTCAGCAGTTTGTCAAAGTGGGTGATGCTTGCTCCCTGTCGGTTATATCTGGCGCTCCGCTGGGTGTACGGAGGGGGTGTTTGCAACATGGCGGGACGAAGCGATCGGGACATCGCCGCCTGGTGTCATTGGCCAGCGCCATGCCGTTGACCAATCGAAGCGGGCGGCGACGCCTCGGTCCCTTCGTCCCGCCGTCTTGCATAGCCCCCTGGTGTTCAGTGCTCGGACCCCTCGCTTTTATTTTTTTTTTTTTTTCATTTTTACAGCCAACGTTGTGTACCTCTACCATCCAAAGAAATTTTCGTGTCGTTGGTGTTGTAAGTAAAAAAAACCTTCCGGCGAGCAATTGAAGGCGAAACAGCATTTGGGAAATCAGGCATAAAGCGTACAGCTCAATATCTGCTCCAATAAAGAAAATTACAATAAAGAAAACTACAAAACAAGCATCAAAACCACATGCTGAATGATAAGGCGCGTGTGAGCAATAGGAACGCCCTCCCACGCGTTCCGGTAAGTAAGCAAGATTAAGGTTTTAATGGCGCAGCGACATGTTCCGGTAAAGATTAGGTTTGCAGCTGCTTCGAAAGGGGTTGACGTCATTCGAAACCCTGGTGTGAAATGCAAACCGCATAATGGATTATAACAGCGCCTGCGAACAATGCAAAGCACGTAGCGCTCACCACATACGTTCCCGGTGAAGATTACTGTTGCCCAAGCTGCCGCGGCGACGGCAGCTTGCGACGTGTGGAGTGACGTCACAAGCCTTTCATATATAAAAATAGAAGCGGCCTATACCCCGTTTCACCTTACGTCCGGACGCAGCGGATGCCTACCAGCTACCTTAGCCAATCCCGTTCTCTGGACGTGGCCCGTGATACGCTTTCCGAGCGTCGCTGTGACCCATCTCTGAGATCATGTGACACTCACACGGCTTCCCATTGGCTCCGATGGCTCGTAATATCCGCCGCGCTTAAACGTAAGATGAAACGGAGTATAGCAACTGATTTCATTGTTGCTGCTGCATGTGCACCGCGATGAATAGGCTACGCATAGTTAGGACTCCCGAGGAGTAGCGTGAATTCTAGGAGCGGCAAAGGGAAAAGAAACGGCAATACGACCAGCGGCGGTGTGCTGCGACCGGCGGCGGCATTTCGTATAGTGCAGTAGGCAATCGTTGCAAGTGATAGCACAGCTTCGCTGACGAACTCCTTCACAGCGTGGATTGGAGCCCAATTTTTTTTTTTTCTAATGACTTGAAGGTTGATTAGGGAATTCATTGCCTCAATTTTGAAAAAGGTTGTGTGCTTTTTTAAAAAAACTAACGCCTTCCACTGGTCAAATTACTTTATATAAGTATTTGTACGCTATTTCTCAATGGCGCAAAGGGTGGCAAAAGTTATTGAACTGAAAGTACGTGACAATTAACATAACCCGCAAAAAAAAACTTGGTATTTAATTACTGTATAAATATCATTCCACTACAAACTGTTTATGAGTTCAAGTATGTAGGTGACATGATGAATTATAATCTCAGCTGGAACAGTCATATGTCCTCGATAGCTAGTGTCTGCAAAGCTCTGGTCACTGAAAGGGTCTGTAACTAATAGTAGATTAGATCATACGGTTTTATGCGGACGTTGTGTGGGACCTTGCAACAAAAAAAATAACATTGAACTTATAGGGAGTGCAAAAGGAGGCTTTGCACTTTGTCTATAACGAGTACAGAAAAATGAGATCCATCATCAGATCGTATCAATGATCTCAAATTGACCGTGTATCGAGTCGTCGCAGGACCGGTCTGCTAAAGCTTGTATATAACATTGTTCATAACTCATCCAGTCTCTCGTTTAACAAATTTATGCAATTTATTACATCAATTCAAACACCTCACAAACGTGCAAACGCGATTGCTGTACCTTACTTCCGTACCGAGTGTTTAAAAAAAATTTTCACGCGTACCATTAACGAATGGAACAGTCCTCCCGCTAACATTACAAGTGCCACCTCCATTCAAGAATATTCCACGGTGCTTCAGTGTTACTTCTCAAATTCCTATTGGCAGCTTATTCATAGTTGCTTATTTTCATATATGTATTTTATTTATTTCGTGGGGTATTTTATTTAAGTTGTGTACGGGCCCCTCCTGCCTTGGCAATATGGCTGTGTATCTGTAGATAAAAAAAAATGACATACAGTCACACCGAACCCTAGTGAACCCACTGAACGGCTCCTTGTTCAGTTCATTTGTAAAAGAAGTCATCTAGAAAAAAAAAACACAGAACTTATCTGAAAGTCGTCCTTGTTGACTACTTTCTATGACAAGGTGCAACAAAAATAAAGCACAAAAAGAGCAGTTAACACATGACAAGCTACATAATGAGCGGTATGACAAAGACTGCCATATGAGGAGGCATTTGGTGAGCGTATGCTTGCTGCCGAAACCACAAACGAAGGTGTATTATCTTGATTTTGCATTTTTACTAGAAAACTACTTCATAAAGCAGAAACAATTTAGAGAAATCGCAGAATAAGACCTCAGAATTCAAAATCATCAATTTACAAACAAAGAAAGTTAAAAAATCTTTTTACGACTTTTTAATCTTTCCTGGTTTTGACCATGACCTACCTGCCCAATTATTCTTTACTCTTGCTTTTTTTTTCAACTAGGTCATATTTGTTTTCAAGCTTTAATTTCCTAATCTCCCCCAAAAAATTAAAACTACATTTTAGGTGTGTGTGTGCGTGTGCCTGTGCGTGTGTGTGTGTTTGTGAATGTTTGTGGTTTTTTTCTTGCACGTGCCCAACGTTTTTGTTTACGAGGGCTGTGCCGAGAGGACTACAGTCACTATATCCAGTTTAGAGAAGACGACACCCTCCGACGAAGGGAAGGGGGGGAAACAGACAAAATTAAGAACGACAGAAGTTGAATGGAGTCATGTTCTGTCAGGAGAGCTCTTCATATTCATAACAGTGTTCTTTGGGCTGTTACTTAATGAAACATTGCAGGTGGAACCGGCGCAATTGACTGCATCACATTCAGAACACGTAGAACTCTCCCAAGTGAAAACAATGTTCTGTGCGAGGGGTCAATATTCTCGATGTAAATAAGATGCATAAGTTCTTGAGAGGCAAAAGCCGTTTTATTGAGACGCACGGTTGGGTTCTCTATAATAATGTCGTTACCGCTACGTCTCTCTCTCTCTCTCTCTCTCTCCTTTCCATCTCCCTCTCGCTCTCTCGGTGATTTGTGACAGCGCCATCTGCTCTATATAACACGAATCTGCGTGCCGGAGCCTCGAAGATTAGTCTCTGCGATGCATGGCAGCCGGCTGGTGCTACTAGCCGACGAATTTGGGGCCAAGGAGCAGAGGGAATGAAACAACGCAATCGTTCGCCTCGGCATTTTGAGAGCGTCTTCGATCACACGTTGCGGCCGTCCCGACGCCACCTCGTTCGATCGTGGCCCCGGAGGATAACGACGAAGCGTGTCTTCAAAATCCAGGCACCTGTCGGCCTCTCGAAAACCCGTATCGCGTCCCCGTTGCCTAACCCTCATAAATAAATAGGTTCGAAAGGGTACGGCGTGACCGGCGGGGCAGACCGGAGGCGCGCGGCGTAGATGGCGGACAATCCTCTAACAAAGCTGGGGCAGAAAATTTATTGCGCGAATTACACGGACGCCATTGTTTCGCCGCCGCCCAGGGTGATTCCTTTGTTTTGGCGCCGAACTTGGTTGCAGCGTTGATTTACTCCGCCAGCGAAGACCGACTCCATCTTGTCGGTCAAGCGCGGGACGTCTTTCGTATGTTCCTTTTCTTCGTGCAATTGAGATTTTATTGTCTTCTCCGAGCATTGCGGTTTATTTTAATTGTTGCTGCCGAGTTGGGTCTTACACTCTTGGAGACGCGAACTGCCTTCGGTAGTAAATTCGCAGAAATAAAAAAAAAAAAAGAAACGTTGATTTACTATTCGAAAAGCGAAAGAAAAACTTTAGAGAGTTTTAGGATAGGATGCCCCGACGCTTTCGGTCACTTGAGTAGCCTCAGGTACGGCGCCTGGAGCACGTCTGCGACTGGTGTGTTGTGCGTCCTATTCCACCCATGCATCAAAAGCGGTCCCGCAGTGGCAACAAATGGCATTTGCCGTCCGATGTCGCGATCCCGGTGGTTGGTCGTAGAAAGGCAGGCGAAAATCAAGAGCCAACGCTAGTGTCGCTGTCGTCGCCGCGTCCCAACCGTCGGCTGCCGAAGCTTCCGTGGGATGTCAAGCTGGGGAGCGAACTGCAGGGGAACAGGCGTCTGCCACATCCACCACCGCTGCTGGGACACCGCCAGGGTCGCGGCCGGCAACAACATGACACTTGTACGACGTCTTCGGGCGGAAATCAAGGACCTACTTTCTCGGACGGGAAAAAAAAAGAAACACCCGTCGGAGACACTTTCCAGGCACCATACCTGGAGCGTCGCTCTGCGCGCCGGCGTAGAAGTTCTGTGCATGCACAGTGCGACGCTCCAAGCTCCTCGGGCACCTAAGAGCGTCGGAGATTCTCATTCTAAAACTCGATTTTTATCTAAACTTTCGTTATGGCGTTACGGGCGCTGTAAAAAAAACTCCGGAGCAGTATACTGTGGATCATACCATGGTTATCGATAGCTTAAGAAACACAGGGCGGGGCGCGTTCCGGGATGCATATTATCGCTCAACGGCCAATGAGATTTAGCCACTAGCCAATAAGAACGCCAGACAACCAACCACGAAGCAAGAAGCGAGAAGAGAAAAAGCAACACGCCCTGCTTTTCTAAAAAAAAAAATACAGCAATGTTTTTTTTTGTAGATGAACGTACTGGCACTATAATCAATGACAACTTAATAAAGAAGCGCCGGGCGTGGCTTAGCTTTTCATCGCGTCTTGCTTCGAGATTCCTTCGTCACTAGTCTTATCCGCGAAGGAGGAATCTCGAAGTCTTATTGTAACGTGTTGTTCGAGTAGTCTTATCATAATGTGCTATCGCAATATCATCGGAAGGTATCCTGGGGCCCCTAAACTCGTGAAACACGAAGTTGGGGCCGCAGTTGAGGGAGCGCACCGATTGGACAATCACGACGATGACTTGGCGCTTTTGTCGCCAACATCCAATCGGCGCGCTCCGCGAACTTTCGGCCCGAACTTTGTGTTTCACGAGTTTAGGGCCCCTGTCGTAATGTGTCTTATCGCAATATTATCACAAAGTTGTCTTATCACAAGTTATCTTATCGGAATATTATCGCAACCTGCTATATGAGTTGTCTTATCGCAATCTTAACGCAACGTTGTCTTATCACAAGTTGTCTTATCGTAATCTTATCGCAATATGTCCTTCAAGTTCTCAATGACTCTAGTAGGACAAAAGTATACCTACACGCAACGCCACTGACCAACAAAGTTCCTTGTCTCGATGTAAATTCAAAAATAAAGGCGAACAATATTTTTTTCAGTCTTTTCGCAAAAGATGGCGTAGCACAGAAGTCTCAGTGTTGGTGTTGTCCATGAGGATTACTCCAGTGTAACGATATTTGTATGCGTCTCATTGATTAAACACGAGCATTACACTCGATTTGAGCTTGCGACTACAGTCGGTGACAAGCCAAAAACAAAGTGGAAAATCCGGCCTCCTCTCAAGCCTTTGCTCTGCTGAAGTGGAAAGAGGTGGGAGGAGCTTCAACTTCGTTCTTGACCTGTCACCGACTATAGTATCAATGGCTCGACGAAAATTCGGGTAGTGACTAGTGTCCAGCAGCTGCAATGACGGAAAGAGACCTATGGCTGAATTACCCAAGAATGCGAGGAATGTAGGTCTATGCGCCACACGTGCCGGCGTTCCCAGGTAGCAACAGTTATAAAACATATGCCGAAAACAAATGGCATCGTAAAATTGGGTTAGTCAACGCCTTATACGTGGAAGGCGAGCGGGTGCGGCTCGTAAAGCTACTTTCTCAACCTTCTCCTTGATGCTTGGGTAATTCAGCAAAAGGTTTATTGGCAACTTCAGCGACAACGACGGCACCTAGCGGTTCGAACAGAAAGCTGAGAGGCAGGTTTTCTAGCTAGAGTTCTCGGGAGGGTCAGATATTCTCAGCGTATAGACGCTTTGAATACGCGCCAAATTGAGCCACTATTGCTGACTTTCTCTTGTTTTACCGAGACACCGAGACACTGAAGCGAGCGTTGACGAGCCTCCACAAAGGCGTATGCTGGGGAGAAGGCACAGTAGCGCCTAAAGTGTCAATACCTTGTCCTGTTGGGGTAATGATGAAGTTAAGCGAACGAAATAAGAGGAAACAAAAATTGAAGGTCGGTTAAGGCGGCGCCCATGCACAGCCGCCTCGAAGCGTCTATAAAGACGAATCCGTGAAAGTATTTAGCAACACACGTGCTGAAAATCGCAAAAATACCTGAACGCTAACAATACCATGCAGGGACTCGCGCATGCCCTGCGCTTTGCTACCAGCGCGAAAGTATAACGAACATTAACGACAGCTAATTGGTGCCAGATCACGTTGCCACTTGTTCTCGGTGTGAGTGGAGGTAAGCGTTTCTTAAAGAAGCCATGAAATAAATTTTGGGCTGTGATAAATTATTTTAGATTTGAATTTGACTAATCGCATATTGCTTGGTGAACCGAAAGAAGATTAGTAGAAAGTCAATATACGAAATTTTCAAGCTATAGCCCACTATTTCGTACCTGCTTTCTTTTATAAGCTCTACGCCTTTTCGCTGTGATACATCCGGGGTACATAAAGCCCCAAAGTACGTCAGCCTGCCCCAGCTCACGCATTAAACACGAGCTCTGCGTCACACGGACGTATGCGCTCGTCGACAATGAACCCGTCCATGTACATTTCAGTTCGCGTTCGTGGCCGATGAGTGCCGTGACGGCACTTATCGTCACTTGCGAATGACAAGTTCCATGGTGCGCTTAAAAAGCACCGCGGAAGGTTGTGGACCACAAGTACAGTGCACTGGAATACGTACCACAAGCGCGTCACGACCACGTGATTTTTCATTTCGCTTTTGAGTTGAGTATTAAAGTGAAGGAGGAAGAAGTTGAAAAGCGTTTTATGGGGCCTCCTTTAAATGGATGTAGAACCCCTTGATGTGTTTGTGTTTGTTTTAAAAGTAGTTTTAAATGTGTTAATGCGGGAGGCCCGTGCCTTTTAAGGCCCTTGGATGCAAATGGCGGCGAAGCACTCGCTCTTGTCACGTGCGCACGTTGGGCTGCAGTAACAGCAACTATAAACTTTCCTGTCTTGTATGTATGTATGTATGAATGTACGTATGTATGTATGTATGTATGTATGTATGCATGCATGCATGCATATATGTATGTATGTGCGTGCGTGCGCGTATGTTGTTTTCGTTTACTTTATATGTTGGGATGCGGTTTGCAGGCGAACTTGTGTACGTGTTCTCACCTTTCTGCACAGCCTTGCTTGCCACCCAGGATGAAGTTATTTATTTACAAATAGAAATAATATTAATATTATTTTATTATTATTATTGTTATTATTATTATTATTATTAATATTAAAAACAATGGTTGCCGATACTTGTAAAAAACGCAAGGTGTGAATTTTACCTAGAGAATACACCCTTGAAGAAATTTAGCGTTCTTTAGTGGCTGAAATATTAGTATAAGTTGTTGAATGCTAATGTCGGTTAAAACCACCATGGTTAAAACCTAGCACCAATTCATCAACGGCAGACGTACGAAATTTACGTTGTTTTCTTTTTGTCGCTCTACATTGTTTTTTTTTTTGTTTTTTTCGCTTTGATAGTGTCAAGAAACTACCACTTTGTGCGAGCAGCTTAGTTGAGTAAACCTATGGATAAAATTTATCCGTGATTTATCACACTTTATTGTCATGAGTTGTCTGGGGCGTGCCGAAGTCGGTCGTTTCGAAAATTCACATGACACCCTCAAAGTCGTAACGCATATAAGCTTATAATTCCCATGACGCTGACATCAAACATTAGTAATACAACAAACTAAAGTACCTGGATCGTGAGAAATTAGCGCGAATCCCCCCGTATGGTCGCCATTCTGGCTCATGAAATGATAAACTTCTTCTTGATCTCTTCATTTTCGGTGTGCCAACCTAGATTCGCTGGTGACGGGTACCTTTATAGTGACGTTTCTTGTATACCAAGATTTCGCTATCCACACACCGACGAAACAAGAGTACATCTTCGTACCATCCACCACCCCATGCGCTGTCGGTGCTTGTAGAATACGTTTTTGTCAACGAAATAGCTGTTTAGTAAAGAAAGAAAGTCATGTCCAATGTACCGTCTTCCTAATTCATTTTCTGTCTAAGATACTGTATAACATACCGTCTCATACGTCTAATACCCCTGTGATACCCCATTCACACGACCAGCATAAAGGTACCTTTAGCATAGGTCCCTTTGCAATAGGCGAATCAACCCGCGCTGATGGATCGCGAGCACATGTCGCGCGCAGAGGAGCGCGAACTGATTCGCCGCTGGCCATAAAGATCCTTTAGCTAAAGGGACCTTTATGCTCGTGTGAATGGGGTATTACACGGGCACACTTAACCGCGGTTAACTCAGCTTTAACTGCGGTTACGTGGCAGCACAGATGCCGCACTATACCCTCGGACAGCTATTTCAAAAGAAGTGAAGAGAGCGCGTGTATGCTTTGATGCGTGCTCAAGGTGCTCAAGCGCACGTTCGCCCATAGCTCTGACTGCATCACCGCAGAATGTTGTCGGCAAGTATTGTACGCTAATTGTGGTTTAGCATAACTGCAGTTAAGTGTGCCCGTGTAACAAGGGTATAACATACCTCTCAGCAGTGCTAAGCCTCGCGCCCGCTTCGAAACTTTCGTTGGCGATAGCGTCGCTGGATTCTCACGTTGTCGCGCAAAAACTGCTGCAAACGCAAGCCGATACCATTAAGATTTCGTGGCGTAACCTCGGGCACGTAAAACACGGTGCAAAAAAGCAGAATAATTGTCACGAGAAACTAGCGTCGCGTTGCTAAGGCCAGCAGCCATGTTGAGCTTTTTTTTTTGTTTCAAAAGGATCGCGATTGGTCCACGGAATCGTGACGTCATGAAAACGATTGGCTGGTGTTTCTCGGCGTAGGATTACATTTTCCTCTGAGAGGCATTTTCGGTTTCTTCATAGCTTGCAACCGACTATAAAACGATCCTCTCGAATATTCGAAGATTTGAAGGGGCCAAAATGGTGATGCCCATAGCGATGGATACCGACTAGACAATGGCCTTGAACGGTTTTGGTCGTCTGTGTGTTAGCATTTGTTTGTGTTAGGCTAACAGGCTGGAAAGGCTACGGTGCGACTTTCCCAGTATCTAGTGACTTTACAACAAACTAAAGTCTAAAATGTTCAGGCTCCACATTGGTGCCTGGCTTCTAATTCTTTCTCACCAGCCACCAAATGCAGCCATTATCATGTACAAATTATACGGGTATTTCTTCTTTTTTTTTTAGCTGCAACAAGTTTTACATAAAGTAGGAAAAAGTTATGTGAATGCAGTTTTGACCGCGTCTTTATATGGCTGGGCGAACATTAGGTGCGACAATGACAACCCCTATTATCCGAATAATTGACTAAAGTTTGTTAAAGGCCGACAGCCCGATTCAATATTCTGCAAGGCAGAAGATCCTCCTCACCCTGGAGGAGGAGGAAACAGGCAACGGTGGATAGGGTAGAAAGGGGAGAGGAGGAAGCGGGAGAAAAGTGGAAAGCGCGAACTGGTCGTCGGTCTTTAAGTACTTTTCATTCACTGTACTTAGGATATGCGTTTATATTACAAACTTTGAGGCAGTCATATGCCAAAATCGTTTCTTTTTTTTTTTCAGTATATGCGTAATTAGTTTTTGTTCCGAGACGTCTGCCCCGAATTTTCTACTTAATCCTACTTCTTCTTTCCTTGAATCCGGCAAACCCGCGAAAGTGGGCACTAGAGAATAACTTCGCTACATTATCCGGGTAAAGGTGCAAATTTGGGGACGAATATCGCGGAACACGGGCGTGCAGATTACACGAATTCTACAAAATGGATTACAATTGAAAACGAGCGTGTTGGTTAATAAATACCAAACTTGAAAGTATAATAATAATAATAATAATAATAATAATTTTATTTGCACATACTAGAATGGGCACATGTGGTGGTGTGCGGGGCTAGGCAGATAGGTGAGAAACCTTTACGCAGAGCGCCTGCCAGCCCGCCACCACATGTGAAAAACATAACAGACATATATATGTACAGAATATACACAATACAGAAAGTACTTACAAAGAAAAGAAAAGAAGGTGGGAAACAAGTACGGCATTATGACGAGGATGCCAGCTGCATCCAATACATCCTGGCCAGCTCACGTGACTCTGCCCCGTTTGACGGCAGAGGGCTGCGCACACTAAAGGGAAGTTTCAGAAAGTCTCTTATAGCAGCTGGGAGCAGTGAGGAGCTGTGGCGCAATGTCCTCCCCGTCAGCTTGTCAGGTTGTCCAGTTCTCTTGCCGATTCGAGCAACTGTCGAGAGGTAGGTGCCTGACAGGGAACCGTCCAACACCCGGCAGGCGAAACGCACACGGAACACTTGGCGTCTAAGTTGGAGCGGGCACCACCCAAGCGCCTTCAGCCGGTCACAGTCGCTGGTGTCCGGTCCAGAGACATACCCAAGTGCCCTGCAGCATATTGTTCTGGACGCCCTCCGCTGGGCGCTTTCGATCCTCTCAATCAGATGCTGCTGGGTTAATGACCAGATGAAGCAACAGTACTCAAGAGATGGGAGTACCATCACCGTGTACGGGTGGTTCCCGTTTCGACCCATTCCCGAAACAACCTTCCCGTTTGTACCTTCCCGTTTCGACCCGTCTCAAAACGACCTTCCCGTTTCATCCTTTCCCATTTCGCCCTTTCCCGAAACAACCTTCCCGCTTCGGCTATCGTTCGGTTCGTTTGTATTCTTGGTTAACAGTTGATTAGGTTCAACTGTCCAGTGTCTGTTCTCCTTGTTCACATCACTTCTCCCTCTCCCGAAACAACCTCGGAGACATGGCACCGTAAGATAAACGCTGTGTCAGGAAGGGCTCAACCGAACATTTACAACTTCATCGACCTGCAAACGGGATGAGGCCTTGACAAGGATATCGCTGCAGCAGCTTGCAAATGGTGGTGCCGTGCGGGCCAGGCGGCCGCCACGAACTATCACAATTGAAGTGTCGCCTTTCTGATGGTCGTGATTTTCCTTTTCGACTTCCTCAACTGAAGCGCGAGACACATGAACGGCAGAATCGTCCGATCCGACGTCCGATCCGACAGTCCGAACGCCGCTCCGAATCGCCGCACGCGACAGTTTGAGACACACGCTTCCGACCTTGCATGCGACACGACGATGCGTTCGGCTGCGCCCAGGAGACCCAAGCACCCCAGCGGAGGTCCGCGTTTACAGATCTCTGGTCCCAGATTGACGGTTTCGCTCACACGAACGAAGTTAGAAGCTCGTTCTCGTTAGCGCGTGCATTTTTTGCCGGGGCCATCTTTCTCGAATGGGTCAGCGGGATCCACGCGTCCGGCCTCCCGTCGCCCGTCCCGTTTTCTTGTTCGTCCCGCCAGACCCAGTACGTCATCATGACGCTCGCGCTAGCTGTGCTCTCATTGGCTGGACGCATCCGACAATCCGTCCGCCGTGCGAAACTCTCTGGCGCGTTGGACGCATGTCGGATCGCCGATCCGACGTCTGAAGCGACCAAATTTTTCGGATCAGGCAGTCGTACTGCCGGATCGGACGTCGGATCGGATGGGTTTTTCGCGCATGTGTCTCGCGCTTAAAGTGACAGCATTTTGTGGTTTATGATTTTTGCCTGTGTACGCGACGGTTTTGTGTTTGAACTTGTAAGAAAATGAAGTCGTAACCATGTGCCCGTCAGCCTGTCTGATTTATCACTTTTAACAATATCCCGTCCACTATAAGGAAGTTTTAGAATAACGTACGTAAGCGCTTTGGGTAACCTAAAAGTAGCGCCGCGATATAAAAACTTAGGCAACGCTAATTTTTGCTTACTCAAAGTGCCTTGCCTGCGTTACACTAAGACTGCATTAGGAGTTTTCGTAGACCGCGTTTGCCCTTTCGCTAAGCCCTCCGCAACGAAGAAGCCGCTACTGCGCCTGCGCGCCGATGGCCTTGACTCTAGAGTTCTGGGTATCGTAGCGGGTTGCGGAGGAGCGTCGCGTGACGTCGAAAACGGTCTACGAAAGCTCCCTGTTATTGTACAGAGCGCGAACAAGTGATTGTTGGTTTTAGCTGTTCTTCTAAAAAAATCAGAAGACTGCCATCAATATTATTAGTGTGTTTGAAAGTGCTCATCTGGGCCACTAACCTAAGCGGAAAAATGAGGTACCTTCTAATACCATTTCGAAGTAAAATTCGAAAAATCGCCAAGATCGTGTTCGTGGTAACGTTGTCGCGCAGTGTACATAGTTTATTTCGTAGTTACACATTTTGGGGACCATCTTATTGAAAGAAACATTTTAAGTAGTTCAAGTAGAAATGTATTTCGTTGAAGCTTGTCTGAAAGTATTGCATATTTTAAGAATACGTTTACAAGCAAAAATATTTCACAAAATAACTTATTTGCTCGCCTGCACCTTTGCATTAATTGCATTAAGATGATTTCGGGACATATTCTTAAGCTGAAAAACTGCACAAATCAGGATTAGAACGATGGAGACTTTTTGCGAAGAGGTTGGGATGCGCGGGGTTTTATACCAATGGGTTCAAACGGGACGAATTCAAACGTAAAACATGTCTTGGCTACGGGTTCAAATATGAAGGGCGTTTCGGGAACGGGTTGAAACGGGACATGTTCAAACGGGAAGGTCGTTTCGGGAATGGGTCAAAACGGGACGGGTTCAAACGGGAAGGTCGTTTCGGGAATGGGTCGAAACGGGACGGGTTCAAACGGGAAGGTCGTTTCGGGAATGGGTCGAAACGGGACGGGTTCAAACGGGAAGGTCGTTTCGGGAATGGGTCGAAACGGGACGGGTTCAAACGGGAAGGTCGTTTCGGGAATGGGTCGAAACGGGACGGGTTCAAACGGGAAGGTCGTTTCGGGAATGGGTCAAAACGGGACGGGTTCAAACGGGAAGGTCGTTTCGGGAATGGGTCGAAACGGGACATGTTCAAACGGGAAGGTCGTTTCGGGAATGGGTCAAAACGGGACGGGTTCAAACGGGAAGGTCGTTTCGGGAATGGGTCGAAACGGGACGGGTTCAAACGGGAAGGTCGTTTCGGGAATGGGTCGAAACGGGACGGGTTCAATCGGGCATGGGTTGTTTCGGGCTACACCCTATCACAGCACTCTTGTTGGGGCTAAGCTGCAGGTGCCCCAGTGCTCCACTTCCAGGAGGTAGTCCTGTAGGTGCTGGCGGCTCTTTGTGTCGATCACAGGGCACAGGACTGAGGTGTCGTTGGCGTACTGCACCACCAGAAGTCTGTTGCTTTGCGGAATATCGTTGACGTACACAAGGAACAAGGTCGGTCCGAGGACCCAACCCTGAGGTACGCCCGTCGCAATGTTCCGTTCATCCGAACATGTGCCCCCATATACCACCTGCTGACTTCGGTCAGCGACAAAATGTGACAGCCAGGTTAGCAACGGGCCTTCTATGCCAGCATCGTGCAATTTCCGCCTCAGGGTGGTAAGATTGAGTGTGCCAAAGGCGTTGCTCAGGTCCAATTGCACCAGGTCCGTTGCCACCCGCCTGTCCATATTGTCGTTGACGAAATGTGCCAGAGTAGCGAGAGCAGTCTCGCAACTCTTGTCCCGGCGAAACCCATGTTGCAACGGCGATATAACGACTTTCCTCGAGAAAGTCCAAGAGGTGCGAGGACGGGGACGGGAACAGGACATCTTTCATATAACAACAACGTAGAATGGCGCAACAATAAAACCGACCCCCAAAGGTTTCAACGTTGTCAAAGGGGGAAAGGAGATACTGTAAACCCCTTTATTTTCGCGGCCCCCATTTTTCGCGAATCGGTCACAGATGACATAATCGCGACCACTAAATTTCGCGAATTCCAGACGCCTGCATTGAATATCTTAAGGACCGAAATTTTCGCGCGCCCTTAAATTTCGCGAATTCTTCAATTCGTGAAATTTGCGAAAATTGAGAGCTCGCGAACATTAAGGGTTTTACAGTAAGTTATGAAGGAAAGAGAATTTACTGGTAAATATGAAAGTTTAAAAAGCGCTGGCGTCACGACGAGGTGTCCGTAATCTAGTCATCTCTGGTGTTAGGAATTCAACCTCTGTCTTTGTCAATGATATTGAAGGTGCAGAAATGTTGTTATTTACAGTACCCATGGCTTTTTAAATCTATATTTACAGTAACTTCCCTTTCCTTTATAACATATCTTCTTTCCCTCTTTGAAAACGTTAAAACCTTTTTTTTTGGGTGGGGGGGGGGGGGGGGGGGGGGTATCGTTGTACCATACTATGTTGTTGCTAAGTGAAAGATGTCCTGTTTCCGTCCTCGTTTTCGTTGTTTTATACTTTCAAGTTTTGTACAAAATGGAACAGTCTTCGCATACGACCGCCTCAAAGTTTCTAATTTAAACTTATATTATAATTACAGTAATTAAAAAGTTAATCGAATTTTAGTTAACTAGCTTGAGAATAGTGATGGTTATATTGATAATTAATGTCCGCAGAGCCGTATTCGCGACTCCAGCAAAACGGACACCACCAAGCGGGAAAACCGGGAACCGGCCGGAACAGGTCGTTTTGTGCCTCTCCGCGTCTCTGGCGGCTTTCGCGGACACTTGTTTTCGAAGACGTGGCGAACAATGCAATTTGACGAAGGTTCAAATAATTCTTAAGTTTGCCTGAGTGTTCATTAGTCTGGGGAAGCCTGAGTAGACTGTTTCTTTCCATCACGTGTTTGAAAGCCCATTCACTCCACAACACACGGTCGCGTGCTTCCGATTTTTTGGATAGAGCGGAATCACGGAAAAACGTTTTAGATTTCTTGCCTGTCTCGAATCACATTCAAAGTGACGACTACTTGGTAACTAATAAGTTACTTTTTTATAAGGACGTAAAGCAGTGGACTGAGGATGACAAACGAGCTGTTTCACTAAAGGGAACACTAATGTTGCTGTCAAGTGTTTGGGAAGGTTAGATAGCTGCTTTTCTTGGGTTTGGTTGTGTTCGGTTAGCTTCAAGATTGAGGCACCCACGCCTGTCGGTGCGTTGGCTATTCATCTTGGCTGCTTTTCGCCGAAAAAGCCTCTGGACCACACCAAAGGAATTTGGCTGATTTCGCAATCACTCGATTCCGGAAAACCTGCTCGCTGCACACGATTAATGAGGGAAATTGTCTGCTTTCAAAAGGTGGGGTACGCGTCTCGCAAAGTTAGAAGCTGTCACGACATTATGATCTATCGCGCCTCCAATATTTATCTTATACCCCTGTCGAAGCCAACAGCAATATACCTGTACATTGCTCAGGTTGTGTGGCCACAAAAACTACTAAATTTCTCCGTTCAGGATTGGAAGTCAAGTTCAATGCAGAGAGGTTCTGCGTGAATCTCCGATGTAAACTCTCCTCAGTTTGTCCGCATTCGTCTTCATGCTGCCGGCCAGAGCCATTTGGCTGAGTTTCAGTGGTATCTTTCTGTCTGTCAAATATACTTTTATTCAGTAGTTCACCTAATAGATAGTCAACTAAGCTCATATTTCAACCCGAAGAATATTCTAATATCGCTTTAGTGAAACATAGTACGTAATATGATACATAACCCGCATATTCGTCAAAATGACTTCTCGATTGCTACTAAAACTTGAATTGAAATACGAGTATTAGCTGCTTAATGGGGCGCCAGCGGGTTAACATGCTCTTTTGCTCAAAAAGCTCTTGCTTAATTTTCGTAATTTTCTTGCAGCCTCTGTTGTTGACCGAGCCGAAGACTGGAGCTGTTTCTTAAACGCGGATACGCACAAAAGCTCGATTTCGCGGACAGATAAGTCACATCGTCTAGGCATGCGAGTTATCGGAAAATTACTCTTGGTGGGACAATTCGGTAGTCATCGCCGCTTTCCTTAGCTGATCAAAACTGATTAGAGCCTATTACCGTCTCTCCGGAGCTTATAATTTCGGTTTTGAACGAAATCTTCGAAACAAAAGTTTGACATGAAAATAACAAATAGCACCGGGAAAACAAAACTATGATCTGCAAGTTTATGTGCACCGGCTACACTTAACCGTCGCAGTTCAAATACCTTTAAAATACGGCATTAAACGAAAGAAAATCCGTTAAATTGAATGCGCCACTCGTTCAGGCGGCCCGCCGAGCCGACGCGACCTGTTCCCAGCCGCCATGTTTGTTTAGCGGTGGCGCCCCCTATAGGTCGCTGGAGTCACGAGTAAACAAAAAGTGAAAACCAGATTCATATAACTTCTTTCCCATTCATTTATAAATTTAGTGCAGCTAAAGGAAAAAGCCACGTATACACTTAGTTGATGATAGTTATTGAAGTGGCCAGGCTGAATTTTTGAAAGGGTCTATTTTGTAGGTTATAAGGAGGTCGAGGATTCATTCTAAACGGTATTTACTCTAACAATCATCGTTTCAACGTCCACCTTTGCTGTCAGGTTCTACAGCCTATGTTGGATTGTGTGTTTTCGGTTAGGTCTAAAAAAAACTCCAAAAAACACCAGCCGGGAAAATTTTGAAAATGTTGGTCAATTCGGATTTATCCAATAAACTCCGAAGTTTCATGTGCCAATAACCCCCCCCCCCCCCCCACACACACACACACACAGAGACACACATACGCACACAGGAAAATAGGACGGTATTTTACGATTTGATGAGCGCGAAGCCAATGGTCCTAGGAAAATACCGCCATACATATCTTTCAAATCTCGGAACATTGTCAAAAGGGGTTCTTAGCGCTTATCTCGTCAAGGTTCATTCAGGGCAACAGGGGGGCTATGTTCGGCAAATGTTTCGTTTCTCCTAGAAAGAAACGGAAGTGACGGAAGTGACGATATCGCGTCTGACTGGCTAGAGGCTCAAATGACGAAAGAGGGAACTTTCGTCGTTTGAGCCTCCAACCAATCAGACGCAATATCGTCACTTCCATCACTTCCGTTTCTTTCTAGGACAAACGAAACATTTGTCGAACATAGCCCCCCTGGTCATTGTACCTTCGGTTCACGACAAAAGTCACTGTATTGGTTTCCAGTTTGGGCCGTACTATTTGTCCTTTAGAGGAAGAAGAGGTAATGTATTTTGTAACAGTGAAGGCTGTGGACCGTAGAGATGGCATAACATGGGAAGGGGGGCAGTTGAAACTCCTCTATTATGTCATTAACCACTTCACCTCGCGCAGCAGTGGAGTAGATTGAGGGAGTAGGAGGCGATGAATACGAGCTTCCCAGCGACTACCTCCGGGAGTTTATGGATTTCAAAGTATCGATCCTTATAAATAAACACTTGTGTGCAACCTTTGTCGTAGGACAAGCTAGCATTGCCAATGGCACCAACGCCAACTACAGCTGAAAGAAATATTAATTGATAAAAGCGCGTTTTATTTTTGTTTTTATTGGCGTACGGCTAATATGTACTTTTTATTTATTTATTTTTTTTAATAGAAAACACTACGAAAATAAACTCCGATTTTCGGCAAATTAAAAATCAAACAAAAATAAACTTCGATAAACTCCGAATTTTCGGTAGAAAGTGAACTCCGAAAAGCACCCTCCGAATTTCACGAAAAACAAACTCCGAAAACACGGAAACCTTATGTTATGTAAGCTTCCACCGATAATATCCTTTGCCGCTAAGATAATTCAATCTTCCAGATTTTATTAGCATTACACTTCACTGCACTGTCAACATTATAAAACAAAGAAAGAAAACTCTATAGTTCTTTTTTTATTTTTGTATTATTTTAAAATGTATCACAAGTCGTCGCTCCGTCCGTTTGCGCTTCTCAGAATCTCATTTCGTGCGGACCCGGAAAAGAAGAGAATGAACTGAACGGGAAATATGAATATGCAAGCTTTCATACTCGTTCTTTTGGTTTTCACTCTTTGCATGCTCAAAAAAAGAAACGAAAAAAGATATTTGCGTCTGAAAATTGGCGGTGCCGTGGCTCATGGCTCCCGTTGCACTGAAAAAAAGCTGCGTCGTTAAAATCCTTTTTTTTCCCCTTTTTTTCTTCTTTTTTTATTTTTTTGCTGCTGAGTATTTGGCATTTTGAAGCTAACAAAAAAGCTGAGCGATTTAATAATGCGGAGTACACATGCCATTCCCGTTACGCATGGATGAAAAAAGCCTTCTGACGCAAATGTCTTTGTGCGTACGTTGCCGATTTTCTTCCGTGCTTGTTTGTACGCTCGATCTTTGAACTAAACGAATGGGACACAGATGCTATGCGACTGCCATGTGTTCAAAAGACCAGAGATAATCTGAAAGGCTGCAGTTCTCATCAAGAACTGTCTTTTTATTCAGCAGCTCGGCTCACTTTCATGTCAATTCTTGCATATATTTCGGTTCTTGGGGGACAATCGAGTAAAAAGAGATATATATTAAAAATTTTAAAGGTCTTTTTTTTTTCAGATTTGATAAGGAACATGTATTTGTAATACTGCTCATGCATAACTCATTGTTTTTGCTAGCTTCGTTTCACGTTTTTACTCAAAGTTCTTCTATTTTTTTTACACGTTTTTTTTTTAAGAGATTCATTTAAACCCTGGGATTTGAAGCTCTGCTCCCGGCACCCATATTCTGTATGTTTTATCATTTTTAGAGTCGACACAAGAACTATATGACATCAAGTTACCCATAATGCTGTTATGAATGGTAGGGAGTTGGGGGGGGGGGGGGGGGTGGAACGGAACTGCTAAAGGAATGTCTACTGGGTGTGCTCGGATATGAACAGTCATAGGGCTGTCATGGTGTGACTAAGGTGACAACGGAGGAGGCAGGGCGACAGCAGAGTAATGACAATGTTTGTCCGCTGTATTTTTTCTACACAATTTGAAATGCGATAGCATTTCTTTCGACAGCCCCCTGGCCGTCTATATCACTTACTGGTGACGACGTTTCGGCATCGAAACGTTTGTTAGATTTTTTTTATTATATTTCGTTTTAAATAGTTAATGAGACCGCTGGACATACTACAGTTTTAGTACTTGTATTTATTAATTGATCGCTTCTTAAAAACGGATTATAATGGGAATTAACTGATGATATATCGAAACATAACGAAGTCTCTGCTTCCGTCTCACGCTATATTCCCAAAACCCGTTTTGTTTGTTCCATTTCTCCTGATTTTACTTGTCCCTCGATTGAATAGCTTAGCGTTTTTAGTGACGTGAATATTATTGTTAGTTTTTCTTTTTCGACAAAATTGTTAGACTGTGAATTTAGTGTTTTTTTCCTCTCAGAACAAAAAAAAACAATCGTGTGATTCCGCGGATAACAAGAAAAATATTGCACATTTCGCGTCGAATTGGTAGGCTATGGTGTTTGAAATGATACGGTGAGCCTCATAAAAACTGTCGAGTCTCACCGTTCTAAGAAGGAACTACGACGTAAAACTATTTCTACGAAACACTTCTATTTTCGGGTTACCTTCCAACAATTATTAAAAATTAATCCTCAACATTTTTTGAACTCTATTTCACGCGGTGGGACAACTCTGATACATTTACACTCAGTGATTTGGTCACTAGCGACCCACTGATACTAACCAATTCATTTAACAGAAACTTTCAGTCAGTTTTAAGGCAAATGATCCTGAAATTTGTCTTTTCTTTACTCACTCACTATTTTTGATTGATGACGTAACCGCGCACAATCAAGGTCTTCTAAACCTCGTTTTGCATTCAGATAATGAAAAATAGCTCCTGTCCGGGCGAAATTCGCAATTCATTTCTTCCCATAAGTTCCCACTTCCTTTTTCTTTTGTATATGTCAGTATTTTGCTCTTTTAAAAAAAAATCGTTATCTATCGCTACTTTTTCTTTGTCGTGAAAGCTATACTCCATCTCAGAAACGTCTGCAATGTTGACATTTAGAGACATAGACAAGAGCGCATGGCTTTGCAAAGCGCCTACTATGCACATGTTTTCGTGCACACAAAAGGACAGTGTTGAACCAGGCATGGCGCCTGTGTTTTTGTCCTTACTGCAGACATTTGTGAAGGGGACTATAGCAAAAGTTTTTCTTTTTATAAATCAGGAAACACACATTTTTTTCCCAATTATAGATCGATTTCCCTAACATCACATTCATGCAAACTATTTGAGTACATTAACTACTAGCGCATCTAGAGTACCCTAAAGAAAAAAATATTTTATGCAATTTTCAGCACGACTTTCAACGTGGGTTTTGTAGCATTTCGTCTCTTACAAAGTTCGCTCATGATATCGGTCATGACCATGACAGTCTTAATCAAACAGATGCAACGCTTGTAGACCTCTCTATAGAGCCTTCGATTCTGTAGCTCCCAAGAAACTGTTATATAAATTTATGATCATGCTAATGAATTCTTTCCAAGTGGTCTGAAAATCTACTTTCCTTTCCTTTCGCTCACGGTATCTAACTTTCAATTTATTTAATATTTCCAGTTCGAGCGTATCATCGGGTGTTTCGCAAGGATCCGTCCTTAAGCCACTTGTTTCTTTTTTTGTTGTTTTTTATGCAAAAATTACTTGCCGAGCAGCATTGCCATAAAATACGTCTACACGCCGACGACTGTGTTTTGTATTACAGAGCGACTAACTTCTCATGGGATTATGTTCTCCTAACAGTTTATTTGCCAGCTTTTGCGAGTGGTGTCTCAACTGACAAATGTCAGTAAACTTCCTCAAAACTGTTTTCGTGTCATTTTCGAGGCACTCATTCACCTCCATATTTCTCTATTTCTCCGGCAACTTGTTTTCTCGAAAGGGTTTTACACCGAAGCTGTTGTGCGCTAGGAACTGGGAAAAATTGCATCCGCGGATGTTGACAGAAAACTACCCCATTAATCGGGGCAGGTATGGATAAATAAAAAGAAAGGGGGGGGGGGGGGGGGGGAGGGAGTGTGAGTCAGCCTTCCTTGGCATTAATAGATAGCGAGGTTCTGATCCCTTGTTATCATCTCTAGGCATCGTCCTAGAAGTCGTCCTTGAGGTCGTCCGAGAGGCCATCTTAGGTGTCGTCCTCGAGGTCGTCCTTGAGGTCGTCCTCGAAGTCGTCCTCGAAGTCGTCCTCGAAGTCGTCCTCGAAGTTGTCCTTGAAGTCGTCCGAAAGGTCGTCTTTTAGGCGTCATCCTCGAGGTCATCCTAGAAGTCGTCCTTGAAGTCATCTTAGACGTCGTTCTTGAAAACGTTCTAGAAGTCGTCCACAAGGGCGTCCTTGGTGTCATCCTTGAGATCGTCCTAGGCGTCGTCCTCGAGGTCGTCTTAGACGTCGTCCTCTAGGCGTCGGAGAACATTTGCGTGAATACTTGGAAAATGTCCATGTACCAAATAAAGGCTACGAAATAACGGTTATCGTAGCAGTGCAGCTGTCTTGGAGGTAAATACAAAATAAAGTTGTATTTGGAGCGTTTCTTCTTTTTTTTTTTTTTTGTGAAACTTAGGTTGTTGTTGCTTTTTTTTTTTATTTGTGTACACCTTTATTTTGGGTTTCTTGGTTTTTCCGAGTTTCGAGAAAAATGGCTAGGGGTTTAATTTGAGGTGTTTAACTGTATTTACTATAGGTGTGCCAATTTTAATTCTAAGCGAGTAGCGCAGTGTACGAGAAAAGAGTCAAAGTACAGGCTAGCTGGTGGAAGTCAACCATTTCGTCGTTTACCCTGAGACTGGGTTTTTTTTTTTTGTTTGTTTTTGAAGAGCAGAAGTAACCGAAAAAACAGACAGGTCTCAACAGACCTGTTTTATCATTTTATCATTTATCAGACCTGTTTGTTTTTTCTGTTACTTTTGCTCTTCAAAAAAAAAACCAGTCTCAGGGTAAACGACGAAATAGCGCAGTGTCATCCCTAGCTTTGACACTGTCAATAAAACGGGTTGTCGTTGCTTTCCCTTCCACTATGAAGGTTATGAATGACGCAGTGCTATTCGATGCGATCCGGTATTCGCATACCCCTATATACGGTTAAAGTCATCGAAAAACGTAAGGAAGCTGCAGAATACAGAAGACAAGATAGACGCTGATCAGCGTCTATCCTGTCTACTGGATTCTTCTACAGTTTCCTCACATTGTTTCGCTGACTTTAAAGATGCATAATGCTTACCAACTAGCCAAGCTCACCACTCTTCTATAGTGCATACCCTTATAGTTGATGATGGGTAAAGATTTAAGTTGAAGTTCCTCCCACCCCTTTTCACCTCTTTCCACTGCAACAAAAAAAAAATATTTTTAAAAACTTTTTTGGGACACGTTTTTTTTAATTTTGCCACAAAAAAAAAAAAGAAAAAAAAAAAGTATTTCGCACAATGTGCAATGCGCAATGCTTTTAGACGCAAATTAGGTTGAGGTCATGGCCCGCTTAAAGCCCCGCCTACAAATCAGTGGTCCCGCCGCTTACTATCAAACTGGCTTGGCTGTTTGACCGAACACGCTAACAAGCCTAGTGTCTCCCTTTTGCGACATCCGGTGCGTCTAGTCTGGCGTCTGACACTTCCTGCTAATAGACCGATCTCACCAGCCAGTTTGACTACGCCACCGCTGCCGCAATGCATCGAGAGAACTTAAAGCCCGGTTCAGACAGTTGCGTTTGACTGCGTTTGACTGCGTTGCGGCAGCGAGACACCAGGACATCCCTGCTGCTTATATCACGTGCCAAGAAGATCCCTTGAATTGGATTCCACGCTTCATACGAAGCACAGATGTGCCGGTGACTCGCTTTCGGTTCTCGCCGCAACGCAGTCAAACGCACTCAAGCGAAAGTGTCTGAACCGGCCTTTAGTCTTTTTGCACGTGCGATAACCTCGCTGGAGCACTGAAAATGTAACGCACGAGAGGGCAGGAGCCCTCACGTGCACGGCCGTCTGCCTCCTGAGAACTAAAGTTATGGCGGCGTCACGCATGCGCCGAACGCTTAGTGAGATCGGTCTATTACGATGCCTGGAGCGCGTCTCCGAGTGGTGTCTCTACCGCGTCCCAAAAAGTGGTCCCTCGGTTTCCACCTGATGACATCATAAAAGTGTCATGATGTCGTCGGTCGCGAACCTGGCGGTGTCACAGAAGCGGTGATGGATGTGCCAGACGCTTGTTCTACTGCAGGTCGCCCTCCAGCTCTATAGTCCACGGAAGCTTCGGCAGCCACGTCTGGTTTTTCTTCACGTCTGCTCGCGCTTTTTGACGGAACCTCTAAGAGCGACCACCAGGATCGCGACATCCGACAGCATGCCACTCCGGCTTTTGTGACGTCATCTGTTGCCTCTTGGGGACGCTAAACGCACCAGTCGGAGACACGTTCTAGGCATCAAATTCTAAACATACGTATTTTAAAGAATACGCTGCAGTTACCATAACAGCCGCCTCCCCAAAACAGCGGCGCCTCGAACGATGGAGCGCCAGAACTCTGCGGGAGGCGAGAGAGGTCTCGAGACACGATCGAGGTTACTGCTCGGTGCAAGCAGCCTTTTTTTTTTTTCTTTTTTTTTATGCCAATTAAGGCAAGTGAATTGTGCGACAGGTGAACGAAAGTGTGTTTGTTCTCGCTCTCTTAAAAAATGCCAGCACGTTGACGTTTTAAAGCTCGTTATTAAATCAGGTGTTAGTCCAACGCAGTCGGAGAAGCAAATCGGAGCTAAATACGTCAATGACAGAACGCCGAGTTTACAAAAATCTGAGAACACGAGGTCCGTTCTCAAAATGTCTCCGGGGTGTCACTCCGCGATTTTGCATCGTAAAATGCCTTTGTTGTTGCTTTCTTTTATATACCGAAGATACTAACCTATCGTTCCCCCCCCCCCCCCTCCCATCCCCCTCCCTCGCTCTAAGTTGGCCCTCGACCTTGGGGGGTAGAATGGCCCCTACACTGGAATGGGTTTGAGACCCCTGGTCTATGCCGTGTCCCAAAAGGAAATATTAGGGAGTTTTCGTAGACCGTGTTGCCCCCTCCGCTAAGCGTTCCGCAACGAAGAAGTTGCTACTGCGTCTGCGCGCCGATAGCCTTGACTGTGGAGTTCCCGCTATCGTAGCGGATTGCGGAGGGAATTGCGGGACGGCGAAAACGATCTACGAAAACTCTCTATTTAGTGTCTTTTTGTCACCGCAAAAATAAACAATGCATAGCCGAACGCTCATTCTCCGCCAAAATGCAGGGCTAGCGGTACGAACCGGGTGCCAAAATTCGACAACCATTCGTTATCTTGTTCAAAATTATAAGCGATTTCTTTTTTTTTTTTTTTTTTTTTTTTAGATGGAAAATAGGGTTTTGCCCGTTTACGGTAAATTGCGAAGGTGGCATTCAGCTTCATGAATTCGAAAGCTTCGTCGGCCGCCATTTTCCCATTGGATATTTTATAAAACCACTTATAACTTTTAAATGCGATAACAGATAGTTCTTAATTTTTTTCTTCCTTTTTACTGTTCAGAGTGCATACAGTTAAAATATTTATAATATTGTGTAATGTTGATAACTACTTGTATTTTTTTGTTCTTTGATTAATCTGTATTGCTGACTTCCTCTCTGTGAGTGTTAATTTATTTTAAACTATGATTCTTAGTGTGTTATTGACCCCCCTTGGTATAATGCCCTAAGGGGCCCTCAAGGAATAAAAAATTAATAAATTAATGAATGAACATTGGCGTCTGGACCGCTAGGGCTACATTTGGGCGGAGAATGAGCGTTTAACGATGCGTAGTATATTTTTGAGAAACAAAACCCTGTAAAAAATAGTTGGGGGGGGGGGGGGGGGGGCACGTTGTATGTTCGCATGTTCCGAACACTGTCTGATTTAACCGCTTCCATGCAAGTATTCCATCATTGACACCTCGGCGCGTGTAATAATCCTCTCCTGGCGACAAATATCACCTCTACTGCCTTCTCCCTTTCCTTTTGTCCCATAACTAACGACAGCAACGACAGCCAAAAAAAAAACAGAAAAATAATCACCCGGACCTTTTTCGCAGTTCACTTTGTCCACTATCTTTCTATTTCATTAATCATTCGCCTTGAATCAATAAAAGAAAGTTAGATAGAGCGAGTGATTGAAGTTTCTTTCTCTTTCAATGTCAGCTCGGCTCCGTATGTTTGCGCCAGTTTGAAGAATATTAAAAATATGAAACCTTTGCAGAACAGCGGCGCTCCCCTGAGACGGAAAATTAAAAATATATAATTAATTTTGTTTTTTATTGAAACGAGTTTTTTGTATTCAGAATTGTTCTCCAGCAGTTATTGAAAACAACATAATTACTTACTGATTAATAAAAGAAAAAGAGTTTGCCGAAAGCCGCTGATTTATTATGCATTTCGAGCCATTCGATAAACGTTCTAAATTTTGAAGAATTAGTTCAGGCATGCTAAGACTGATAATAACAATCCACAGAGGTAAAGCCATGTTACGATTTTTTTTTTATGTATTCGTTTTATTGCATGTGGAGTTTGAGAAGGTACGTGCACATACACTCGTGAGCTTTAAAATAACAGTGCAACGATTTTTGTACTTCCACTAAGAGTAAACCTTTGACGTTCACGACCTAGAAAACACACGTTAGCTTTTTCTCTAGGAACCTGACAATATGCTCATTTTTTCATACAGTTCTATTGAGCTTATTATTTCGTAAAAAAATAAATCCAGGAAACCCAAATTAACGTTCGGCTTTCCCGTCATACAACTTCTCTTAAAACGGAGGTGACGTCAACAGAGAACCGTCGGTTTCGGTAGAATTTAGTGGTCATCACATAGCTGGCACGGTGAGCAGTAGCGGCGCAGAGACCAGAGAGTTATTATAATGTACGCTAGAGGTTTAACTGGCGCTAGTTTATATGCGACTAACCAGTCTAGTTTTTCGGTGCTCCAGTGCATTTTTATCGGAAAACGCGCGTGCATTTAGTCTCTTTGCCGGAAAATCACATAGAAAACGGCGCAAGTCGCGAAAATCAAAGCTGTATTAAAGCGTTTCATTATGCCCGAACCACAGTCCAATACAATCGTTTTTCAGGGTTTGTTAAAGTGCGGTAAAAGCGACCGGGAGGACTTAAAAAAAAAATCAACAAAATAAATATTTGATTCTATCCAGCTTTTCTGTTCTTGTTTTCTTTTTTTTCTTTTTTTTTTTTTTTTTTTGGGGGGGGGGGTGGGCATGGCATTCGTGAGCAAGATGGGTGAGCGTCGGGGCGTGCTACTAAAACGCGACCGAAAAATATTCGAATTGGAATGCCAGGGGCTCTGCAAAACGTAGAGTTTGCTTTCCTTTCGAAGATATCGAGAACCAATATCTTTATTCAACATCAACTAGCGCAAAGGAAAAGATTAACTTAGATCACCCAACATAGTTAAAGTGGGACGCCTTGGCCAGTCCAGCTACCGCCGAACCCAAGCACCTGCAGAGCGCCAACAGCACTTCCGAAGGCGTGTACTTGCGTCAATTGTTTGCTTCAAACCAGATCGGCTGAGGAAATCTGCGCCTAAACACCTCGGTGAACGCAGTAACGACTCGCAATTATTAAGATAGACGACTAAATTACAAATAGCGCCAAGACAAGTACAGACGAAGAAGTGGGCAGGACAGGCGCTACGTCACAACTGGAGGTTTTCTGTACAACGAGAAAGAAGAAGGTGAAGGAAGTGGCTGGTGTTAAAAAAAGGAGAAGAAATTATTCTATTTCTAGCCGGAGCGTTCTAATAAAGGAGCTTGTTAGACTAATGGGACTAAAACACAGTTGAATAAAACAGAAATATTAAAAATTAAACAAAGGTGTAGAATTTGAACTATACACGATATTATTTTTACAGGGATAGAAAATAACCTTTAGAACTGTGAAAGACAAAAATAAGAATGAAAAAGAAATATGAATAAAAAAATAAGTGATCCCTCATAAGTCGCCGATCCGTGCCTCGTGCAGCCTACAATCCGTTTTACACCCAACAGGCATTACAGCCAAAGCCTTAAAGGAGCGGTGCAACGATATTCAATTGGAATGTTTTTCACTTGACACGAGCTTACTGGCACACCTGGGACTCAATGGTACTTACACGCAACGCCACTGGCCAAGAAACTCCTTTGTTGCAGTGTAATTTCAAGGACAAAAGCGATCACTTTCATTCAATCTCTCCTTTGCAAAATTTGATGACGTAACGTGGGGATCGAAGTACACCCAAGTGACGATATTTGAATGCGGTTCATAGATTGGACCCGAGCATTGCTTGGGCACTCGACTTGGGCTCGTGATAATTGCTAGCTCGAGAAGCATTCGGGTAGTGACCCGTGTCCAATCGCTGCAACGACGACAACAGCCGAGCCATAACAATGTCTGGAACTCAGCGCGTGTCCTGCGCTTTGACAACCCCAGCGCGTGGTTATGATCAACACTGGCGGCATATAATCGGCTCCAGATCACGTGGCCGCTTGTTCTGGCTGCGAGTTGAGGGGGTGAACGCTGCTCGTTTTTCTTTAATTTTTTTCTGGGACTTCTATTGCGTGGGGTAAAAACGAACGCGTGTTTCATAGGTCATTAACGTTAGGGATCTGTTTTAAGCGGTATTCGCGCAAAGTACAAAAATTGTTGCATCGCTCCTTTAACTGCACGAGCGCGAGGACCCACCCGGTGCCCCACCTCACGCGCTCTCGTGCAAACGTAATTGCGAAGTTTGTCATGTGTAATGGTTCAAGTACTGAAAATCTTTCTCAGTCAACGCCACAGATGGTGTGCAGACGCATTCCTTTCCATTGGCTTCAAAAATGTCTCTGTTCCTCTTGTCTTGGAAAGGTCTGTTCACTTTTGTGTCCGAAAGCAACGGCGTGCAGAAGAAATCTCGCACATGCATTGCTAAATGTCCAGAAGGTCTTGACTTCATAGTCAGAGCACGTTCTCTCAGCCGTGTGTTTATGCAGCGTCCAGTCTGTCCTATATACACTTTCCCACATGTGAATGGGATTTCATACACCACTCCGCTGTGGCAGTTCACATACCGGTGCTTGTGGTTTAGGTCGCACTCATGAGGTTGTTGTTTGACATTGTTGGTTTTGGTTGTCCGGTGCCGATATTACAACTTGGACATCAAACGTAGATGCTATCTTCTTCATGTTGCGTTAAATCGTGTGGGTATACATCAGTGTTGCGGAATGGGCACCCCCATTCCATTCCAATTCCATTCCGTAAAATTAGAGTTTTCAATAATTCCATTCTTCTCAACTCTATGAATGGGGACACTGGGCCCATTCCCATTCCTGGAATGGCTGAATCGTTCCATTCCATTCCTCCAATTCCTAAACGTAAAAAGTGTCACTTGACAGCTGCATTACGTTGCAGCGTTGGGCAGAAATATTCAAAAATGTATTTGGAAATACAAATACTGCAATAAATAACAATAGTTGCTAAGATACTGATACTCAAGTCTCAAATATATCTGTAAAAATGTATCGCGATACGTATCGAAAATGCATTTAAAAAAGAGTCAAACGTCTTTGGAAAATCAAATGCAGGAATACATTTTAGGGAGGGCAGTAATATAAATACTGATAACGCAATAAATACATTTTTCACATTTCTTTGAGATGCCAACTGAGATGAAACTTTATGGCCACGGTCCCACTGAATGTGGCAGTTTAGGTAAATTTTGGCAGGTCATTACTCATCTTCTTTTAAATACTGTTTTGTGGGATTAATGTCATTTGAAAGGCAATGCAATCGTCTTTCACTTGATATTATGTCTGTGTTGGTTTTTTTCTGTTCATGCGCATTTGTAGCGTTGCGAATATGATCGCGCGGACCCTCATTTGCTCCGCTAGTTCATGCTTTATGAACGATACATTAAAGATAACACGGTTCCAATGTAGCAGTTTTGTTAAGATGATGTCGGAGCAGAATGTAACGATACACTTTTTTGGCATTTGCAATACTTTGTTTTTTTCCATCCCTCCAAATATTGCCCTAAAATTTACATTTTTCAGCACAAATGTTTTTAATGACCCGCGCTAGGGCAATGAAATTAGCTACAGATGTAGTGCTTATAATTGGTAATATGCAGAAAAAAATTTAACGTTGTATAATTTTTTTTGTTTAAATATTTTATATCAAACGTAGCACTTTTTTGTGCTTCGAGTCATGGTACTTCAAATGCCGCTGAGGAAATAATTAAACTATGATAAAATCTTTTATAACATTTAGAGCTACAATGGTTGCCCAAGAGGTGGACGATGGCTTTTTTTCATTTTCAAAGTCATAACGCTCCAGAAGCGTTTCAAACTTACCTGTATTGACGCATAACTTTTTCGGACATCAAACAGATTTAGTGGCATCTAATAATATTTATTCTTTGGAATAGATATACATTGCGATGTATTAAATTTTAACAATTATCTTGCTTTGGCTTCTTAATATGTGTAGAGCTTAGCTAATTTTCAAAGCAATTAAAAACTGTTTGGGTGTTTTGTTGCGCTACCTGGCGGATGGCAAACAAACTGCTGATTTCTAATGTTCAAAATATTTCCGAGGGCGGCGTTGGCGTCTGTATCATCATCAATCTCCGTGTCCTTTTACCCTCACATTTAAAAAATATATTGGAAGATTTACTATCGATAACTGAATGTTTAAGTACTGGGTCAGGCTAATAAATCTAAGACAAATAATTACACAAGCGTAGCGTGATATAATGTGTTTATTATTCGATATGACTGAAATCAATAAACAATGAAGACGAAGAGGAAAAGCATACAGCCGAGTTCACTTTATGCCTAGAGCCACTAAATGAGCTTTAAAGTATCGGCACTCCTAGAGGCACTCCGTTCAGCAAAAATTGTTTTGGGCGCCGCCATTTTGGGTCTTGCTCAGAGCAAACGGAACTGCCGATCATCACGATCCAAAAGTACGACTTCCTCAGCATTAGATGCGGTGCTAGGAAGCTGATGCAATATTGCAATGCTCTGTCACGGGTTGTTGAAACATTTGTGAGGAACGGAAAAGCGTTTCCTGTGATCTTAGATAAAGCTTCATATAACTGGCAACCCTGATTTTAAGCCACAATATGGCCAAATGTCGTTACTCTGATCCGTAGCTAATTTACTGGCACAAGCGGGAACAATGAAGAAGAGGCAGGTGTCAAAAGGTAGTGGCTTGTGGAATCCACGGGGCTTACTTCATGGCCCCTCCACGTATTAGAAGCCTCTTGAACAAGTGCATGAATAATGCCATTAAATAAGTTACGCTTCAGAGTAACGACACTTGGCCTTATTGTGGCTTAAAATCATGGTTGCCAGTTATTTGAAGCTTTATCTAAAATCACAAGAAACGCTTTTCCGTCCTCCACTTTAAACAGTTTTCGACAAAGCAAAGCAACATTACATGAGCTTCCTAACACCGAATCTAATGCTGAGGATGTCGCACTTTTGAATCATGACGATGGGCAGTTGCGCCTGCACTGTACTAGCACCAAAATGGCGGCGTTCACAACACTGTCGGGGAAGAGAGTGCCGATACTCTAAGCGCAGCTCATTTATTGGCTCTAGTTCCCGCGAAACTCCTTTTCACTGACTAAAACTGAAAGTAAATATGAATAATACACCATTATTATAGCTTATTTAGTTACACATAATGAGAGGAGGAAGCGGGCGGGTAGGAGAAACGCGGGTTTTATGTGCGACCGTTCTAACCATCTCAAAAGAGAGAACGCACGAGCTTGCGCTGGTTTAAAAAAAAAAAAAAAAAAAAAAGGCATCCAAAGAAAAGAGGCGGCACGCTGTGTTCTTTGTTGTTATGCGTCTAATTGCAAATTGTTGTGTGTATGTTTATAGAGCCGGAAGTTAGTCTGCCTTAGTGGGCGTCTGGTGTCTCAGATGTAGATGAGCAATTTAGCCAGTGCGGTACAACCGCAAACCTGGGGTCTTTAACGTGCACCACGCAGTAGTGATACACGACCGCACGCCGGTACGATGCTCTTCCAGATCGAAACGAGCAGGGGCGGGGAGGGTTCTGCAGCGCGAGCTTTCGCTCCAAGTGCTCCGAGCTGGTGTGCGCTAGACCATGCACTCGGCCACCGACCCCCCCCCCCCCCCCCCCCCCCCCGTTGTGCGTCTAACTTATATACAGGTATAAGTATTTGAAGATCGACGATAGACGTCGATCGTCTCGAGGTAATGTAACGTAATAACATTAGAGACAATGCCCATAATTAAGGACTGAACTACTAAATTTTTCAATTCTTGGATTGTAATAGGGCGGTAGCCTATTGTACTTACTGTTGATGAAGAGCAATATGAGGTGACGAGGTAATGAACAAATGATGAGGCTCTATAAGGACGACGACATTAGTGGGTGTCGAACCACAACGTACAGTGCCAGACTTGTTTCAAGTATCGTGTACCCAAAGACTGTCTTCACCCGCAAAAGTATATGGTAGAATCAATGAGGATGCTGCTTTACGACTGTACGTGGAACAGAAAAACTGCACTGTGCAGAAGTGCGGCTTATTCGTTAATATGAGGGACGGATTTCTATCAGCATTCCCTGATTGACTACTTTTAACAAATGGCCTCGCTGACGTAAAGTGTCCCCGTTCCAAAAGATTCTTGAAGCATACTTAAACCGCAAAGGAGTATGAGGCGAAAAATAAGAAAAAGGAGCCTGGTGTGAAAGGTCCAAATCACCACCATAGCTTCTACTATCAAATACAAGGGCAGTTACACAATAAACAAAGAGAGTTTTGTGATTTAGTTATATTTACACTTAAGGACGTTGATTTCCACGTATTCAGAGAGATGACACCTCCTGGTCAACCAACATAGAGCCTTTTCTACTCAAGTTTTACATAGTTGGCCCGACTTCCGCTGAAATTCCTCACGTAGACGAGTTGTCCGACCGAATAAACTGCCATTACTCTCGATCTTGGAATCTCTCGATCATTGTTCGTAGGCCATAGTATCATGAGTTCGAGTGGTGTGGTTCTTCGTCCGCCAAATATTGCTTCGGTGGGTTTTTTTTTTTTTTTTTTTTTTTTTTTGTGCAAGATGAGATTTTTGCGTGCTGCCGGAGCAAGAACTTGGCGATTCCTCACTGAATTGCTTCTTCCGTAAGCTTCAAAGGGGCTTTTTTTCGTTCCGCACACCATCTGTTCTGCTTGCCCGTTAGTTGCAGGATGGTATGGTGCACTAATGTGATGCCTGATGCCGCTTTTTTTTTTTCTTCAAAAACTTGTTTATTTTATTTGAAGCAATATTTGGCGCGTTATCAGAGAAAAGTATTTTCGGTAGGGCAAAAATAGGTAAAAGAGACCGTAGAACGTCAATGACGTGTTTGGACGTCGTGGCAGGCATAGTGTAAACTTCCAGCCACTTAGAGTACGAATCGCCCATCACTCCACAGATGTGGATACTTTTCGCCACCCACCGACTGAATTGTGGATCGTTTTCAGTTCCTGTTCATGATGTCGTTCGACTCATGGAAGACTTCGAGTCTTTCCACAAAGTTAGCCCAGGTGCCAGGACTTTTGTCAAAAGCGGTAAGTGTTCGAAACGTCGACAACGTCGGTAGCCTCGTGCTGTGCTTGACACTAGACACTTATTATTCGTTGAGAAGAAACTTGCTTGTTCGTCTGCCATGAGTCGTCCGATATCAGGTCATCACCGCAACACCATCTCCCGATAAAACTGGTCTTCATTGTCCGCATGTCCATAGTTAGCAATCACGTCAACTTATAAATTTCGAAAAGCTCATCGCTTGCCGTCGCTAAACGCCGTTCATTCATAGCGTCTTCATTGCAAATAAACGTCTTCCTATTTCTTCTGATGGTTTTCATCATATTCCTCCTAAGCTGTACTTACAACATTATGTGTGTCGGTACTTCCGAAATTATTGCAACGGCGTTTGTTTTCTGGGAACTATAATGTAACAGCCTTTACAACATCTTCCGGACCCCGTGAAACATAATATTTCGTGACCTTTTTTTAGTCGTCATTAAAATGGTGAGGTAAGTACCGTAAATCGCGAAGCAGTTTACTTGACGTCTGCTTCCACTAGTGTCTTGGAAGATTGAGTCTACTGAGCGTGCACTCCTGCAGAGGAAATTTTCATTGATAGAATATTGACACGTCAATCAACATTTGATTCCTTCTTGGTAACATTTATTGCGAAAGCCCGTTACAACCGCCGAACCGCATGTCCCTATATCAGAGAACAATTTATACCCAGCCTGACATTCTCGCATACATCCGTTTGATGGACCACGTTACTTGAGCTATACTTCATTTCAGCTTCGGTCCAGACGCAGCCAAAGCTACATGCGCGAGCTCCGGGCTTTCAGCATCCCTGCCAAGCACGCGCGCTCGTGCAGTGCAAGTACTGTTCTGGGCCACATGCTCGCGCTTGTAGCATCGGCTGCGTCTGGACCGAAGCTGAAACGAAGTATAGCTGAGCACAGCTGGCAGCGGCGCGAGCAAGGCCACGAGGGGAACGTGATGGTGCTCGAGCCATCCCACTGTGAACCAATGTTTCGGCCACCCCACGGGTGCGTGTCGCCATCTGTTGGTTGAACTAACGCCTTGTTCAAGATGGCAGCCGTGGGACCGCAGCCTTAAGTTTAAAGTGGAAATTGTTTTTATTTTTTTATTTTTTTTTGTCCCGAAATTACTTTTACGCAGGCTTGATGTTTCGGCTTAAAGGCAGTGGTTCCGGACGAAGAGCAGTCTTTAATGGGTCCAAAAAACGTTCCATCAAGGATCGACCGCGGTCCCTTCCCTGGCATCCTGTCTGTCTGACCAGAGATGCGAAAAGACTTCGACCTCTAAATAAATTCCATCGAAACATCATCAGTTCCCTGTCTAATAAGAGCGCCCCTCTCAACAGTGACGTCACGGCGGAATGAACTAGTATTCTTGTATCTGTAGGTGTTTCCTTGTACATGAAACTCTACCCACGCTGCTGTATGAAAGGACAATACGTACTTTCGTTGTAGGTGACCTCGTTGAAGAGCACGCAGGCAGTCGCATTTGGAATTTTCGAGAACACGGTGGACCACCTGAAGCATCCTGGAGCACATGTCTTATCTTCTGTTACGGTTGAAAAATCGATTCGGTGGCATCCCTGTTGTGACGGTCCTACCTGCCAACCTTCCGCCTCCAACGCATGAATGGCAGTCATCAAGTTTCGGCTAGCATCATCCAAACAGAGACTTGTGGATTGCGACCTGAGATATATCAGCACAGGTGTGAGCTCTCCGAGAAACAGCGCGCTCGAGGCGAGTCGAAGGAGTACGAAGTCTGGGTCGGCACAGCGAGGTCACGCCTGGCCTCCTTCCTGGGTATAGGCTCGTAGCTCTCAAGTTTTGAGCAGCGCCCCAGGCGAGCAAAATATAATATTTGTCTCGCGTTTCGAACATGCATCAATACACTTCCTCACTAGAATTTGTTCTACTCCGTTCCATTCTGAGTGCCAGCGTAGCAGAGGCTAAAGGATCGACCTGCGAGCTTTCAGCGTCCCTGCCAGGCACGCGCGCTCGTGCGGTGCGAGCATCGTTCAGGAGGACGCGCTTTTGCGAGTAGCTTCGGCTTCGCTATCACGTAAAGTGAAATATACGTGCTCGAGGAAGCTATGAAAGAAAGCGAAGATAAAAGGAATGTTTAATGAAACGCTGCGGTCGCGAGCTGCAGAATTCTGGTCTTTTTTTCTTTTTTTTTTTTTTACTTTCTTTAGGCGTTTTGTTACCGCGCATCTACAGATGTTGACAGCTGCTTGTATTCGAACGAGGTACGGGCAAAATCGAACGCTACAGCGCCACACGGATGATGCAGCCAGCATAGCCTGGTCGCGTCTTGCATAAGTCTTCCTGACGCGCTCGCGCCCCCTACCCCAGAGCAACGGATCATTCGGGTCACCAGAGCAGCGGGTCAGGCTCACGTCGACTTATGGCGTACCCTTGAGCCGTGCAACAGGCGCAGACGCATTCGGGTTTGTGTTGAACTTCACTAGTGGAAGGCGCCACCGCCGCCCCTCATCCCTTCCTCCTTTGTTCTTTTGTTTTGACAATTGTTTTTTGTATTGCATTTTTTTTTTTTTTTTTTTTTTTTTTGCGTATAAGTTTGTTAGGTCCCCCCGGGGGTTTTCAGTTTCCCGCTCATTTTATTTCTGAGCAACTGACTCGCTGACTAACTCTGTATTGGCGACGAGCGCGACCGAAAGCGTCGCTGTGGTCGGCCTTGCACGATTGGCCGAACGCTGACTTATGACGTCGGAAAGGGTATATAATCGACGGAAATAAGAGGAATGAAAGAACTTTAGTTTTGACGGTGTTGGCAGTGTTCCTTTGAGAGCGCAATGTTTTCAAGCTTCCACCATGCTATTTACAAACACCATCGAACTTGTTGTTTGCAAGGTAATGACGTCACAAGGGGGAGCCGTAAGAGGGCGCCACCATAACTTCTCGCCGCTAATAGCTAAACGTAAAAAAAAAAAAAATTATATGAATAAAAAAAAATGTAAGGAACCTGGCCCATTCCATTTCCATTCAATTCCGGGCCAAAGGCATCTAATTTCATTCCCATTCCATTCCCCTCAACGTTGCCGCCATTCCATTCCCATTCCATTCCGGGGTCGCGAAAATGCGGAATGATTCCGGGAATCATTCCAACTCCGGAGTGGCAACTCCGCAACACTGGTATAGATATAAGGCACCCCAGCCGAACGGCGTCCCTTCTCCTTGATTTTTTCTCTTCGGTTGTTCTTCGTCAATAATGTTTCGTCGATGTCAGTCAGAACAGAAAGGGGGTAACCCGAAGCCTTCAAACGAGTCAGGTGTGATAAGAAGCTTGATTTTGCTGTGTGCTCGGATGACTTGTTTAACGCCATGCTTAAACAATTAGACACTATGCCTCGCTTAACAAGTTTAGAATGGGACGAGACATAGCGCAATAGACGTTTCTTTAGAGCGTGGGTGGTACATTCAGCAGGTCTAGTTGTTGTTGAAAGTAATCTGCAGATCTAAAAACTGTAGGATGCCGTCCGTTGGTACGACAGTGGTAAAGTTAAGCTGATCAGCTCGTTCCATAAATGTGGTACGCACACTGTCGAAAGGATGACTGTCACACACATCGGGACGAAAAGGGAGGAGAACCAGGTAATCGTCCAGATATCGAACGATGCGCGGGACTTTGGTTGGTTAATAAAGACTTAGTAATAGCCTGATCACAATGTGACAAATAAATGTTGCATAAAACAGGTGCAACGCAGGAACCTATGCAAATTCCTTTCTTTTGTAAGTAGGAATTGCCATTGAAGGAGACTGCAAAAATAAGCGAGCTCACCGGGCTGTTCTCGTTGATCACTCCGCAGACGCCGGCAGTTATGTTTGTTATCGTTTGAAACCGAAGCAGAAAAGCAATCTCGGGACATTTTTAGAAACGATGAAGACTCTATCTGGAATATTTGTTTCTCAAATATCATAAACCAATTTGTGATAATAAAAACCCGAAAATCGAAAACACAGAATTGGACGAACACAGCACAACGTGTGCTCTTGATGTCTCGGGTTTTTATTCTGTGTTCCTGAGTTCTGTGGTCCTGAGTCTCTGGTTTTTATTACTATGAATCACCACCAGCTCGCTTGTTTTTTTAACTATTGTTGCATAAAATATTGTCGATTAAAATACTGTTATGGCACGGAGAGACAATTTTACAATCAACATTTCACATGTCAATCATCTATCCAACCAATGAAGGCCGAGAAAGGGGTGCTTAGTTTGGCAAGCACCGGGCGGGGCCTAGAGCAGATCTACCCCCCCCCCCCCCCCCCCCTGTTTCCTCCTAACTTAAATCTAACGGCAAACGATATTGCTCAAGGAAATAAGATTAGTGGAAGAAATTACAAAAAAGATATTAAAGCCATTAAAAAGATTTTTTTTTCTTACTTCAGTGTCCCTTTCAATGGAAGCTAAAGCGGCTCTGTATTTCAGTGAAAACAATTAAATCGTCTTCATTTGGTTTCCAGGGTCACGAATGTCGAGATTATTTATCGATTTGGTACACGAAGGCTGCATAAAATAAATTTCAAAGTAACGCTGAAGCCCCTCCTTCCCGGAGCGTGACGTCGTAAAAGGAGTTTTCGGAATCTCCGCTCTCGCACATATTCGACGACTATCCAAGCTATGCACACGCACTCTCGCTATTCTCAAAAACGTCAGAAAACGACGTCACGAATGGTGTCGGTGTGGGGGAATATTGGCGTCGAGATACTGTGGTGGCGCGCTCTAATGTTTCTTTTATCTGTGACGTCACGACTGGGATTTGCCTGGCCGTGACGTCACCGGTTGTTACCCAGGCTACTTACCACCAGATGCGACGACGAGCACGATGGTGTGTTTAGAAAGCACAGTGGAAGCTAAGAACCATCGCAAACAGAACACCGTCAAAGTTGACAATCTGACAATGCTCATATGCCCAAGGTCTGGCCAATCGTGGAAAGCTGACCGTAGCGACGCTTTTGGTCGCGCAACATAGCGCGTTCTCGGGTTTTGGTTTTGTTATGGGCATGACACCACTGTTGTAAATAAAATTTTCTAAACACCTGGCAAGCTTGCAATAGCTCGCACTGCCCGAGCGACACGCGCTTGGCGGCCGAAGGATCCTTGTACGACGCAACGACTGGTCGGAGGTTTTTTGTGTTTTTTCACGTTTGGTTACATCTTCTTGGAAAACAGGCGTGATATTCAGATTCAAGGAATACAAATACTCCAAAAATTTTCCTCTAACTCGTTTTCTTTCATTTTTTCTTTTTCAGGAAGCGTTTTAGTTGTTTTTTTAAAGGATCGTTTACATACTTGTATTTATCTGCGGCTGACTGAGACCAGACCTGTTTATTAAGCCTCTTGTGACCACTTACGACTGTGGCGCCTGGAATGCGTCTCCGACTGGCGTGCCTAGCGCGTCCACATGTCCGGATCCTCGATTTCCACCAGATGACGTCATAGAAGTGTCATGCTGTCGCCGGTCGCGATCCTGGCAGCGTCCCAGAGGCTGTGGTGGATGTGGCAGACGCCTGTTCTGATGCAGGTCGCTATTCATCTTGACAGACCACGGAAGCTTCGGCAGCAAGGAGATGGGACGCCGCGACGACAGCGACACTCACGCTCGCTCGCGCTTTTCGCCAGCATTTCTGCGACCAACCGCCATGATCGCGACACCCGACGGCGTGACACTCCGGCTTTTGTGACGCCGTTTGTTGCCACTTCGGGACCACTGTCGATGCACGGGCGGAATGCGAAACGCAAGTTCGTCTGCTTCTTTTGCAGGGGTTGTGATGACGTCAGAACACAATGGTCCATATCACATGAGCGAATGACGTTTTTGCGAACAGCGACATTTGAGCGAATCTGCGGTTTAGCGAATGACTGGGCGCGCGTTAACACCCCCCCCCCCCCCCTCCCCCCCGCGCTGCGCTTACGCCAAAATCTGAACCCACTTCGCCCATTCAAAAACGCCACTTCGCGGCGTCCGACTATTCGCTAAAGTGTCGTTCGGTGAAACGTAGGCGTTCGCTAAAACGTCATTCGATCAAGTGAGTGCCTCCCAGGGATGACACTATGCTTCGATTCGTACCGGTATTCGCAGTCCCCTAAGAATAGTCACTACAGAGCACTGATCTCTATGGGGTTTACTGCGGTTGATCGAATGCCATTTCGTCGAAGCATGTTTCAGAGAACGGGCACGTTTTATCGAAGCACTGCATGCTCAGAGAAACCAGAGTCTCAGTTTAGAGAAATGTCGTTAATCGAAAAGGGGACGTTATTTAAAAAAGGCTCTTCTGCTTCGCGCGTGTATCACTGGTGCGCGTGTTAACCCAAGCCCCCTGCTGCGCTCCCGCCACTTCGCGGCGGCAGTCTGCGCCGGATCATTACAAAAATGTTAACTCACCTGACTTATCCATACACGCCGCATTGCGGCGGCCGAATTCGCTAAAAAGAGGCTCATCGCCATTTTTTCTAAGCTTGGTTTCTCCATAAAGGAATTCGATGAACTGAGGTAGGTAAAACGGCTTTCGCTAAAACGAGCTTCTCTAAACCGCATGCCTCCGATCTTTATGTCTATTTGCTGGATCGCGTATGACCAGCTCCGCCTATGGACGGGAATGCGGCCACGATCGGCCATCTTTTTGGTAGGGTTATATTACCTCTAACCAACATAGTAATATGGCGGAGAGCATTATGGCGGCTGGCTGCCATTAAAATATCCGTGGGTCTAGTACACGGTACCGTGGGTGATATTTCGTGCTTGATTGAGGTTGTTCGACGAAGCAGATTCTTGAAACCCGGCGTGAACGGTAGCCCCATCTTTGAGGACTCGGTGAGAGCTCGACGGGGGGAAAGCAGCGCAGCTCGCATCGAAAGCAAACTCCGTAGCGGCGTCTGCTTTCGATGCGTGCTGTGCTGCTTTTCTCCGGTTCTGCGATTTCGTCAAACTTTCACCATGTCCCCGAAGATCGGGCTACTGTTCACGCCGGGTTTCAAGAATCTGCTTCGTCGAACAACCTCAATCAAGCACGAAATATCACCCACGCTATTTTGATGGCAGCCTGCCATCACAACTGCCACAACGTCTGCCATGGATTAAAGCCCCTTGATAAAAGCGTTTTTTTACAAGTACCGCCAACCATTGTTGTGGAAGCGCGCGAGACACGTGCCATGAGCGGGTGCTCCGCCGCCATTCACTTCCAAGGCCCGCTCATTTTAGTGCTGCGCCGCCATTTGCTTCCAAGGGCCGCTCGAGACATGGGCCTCGTGCCCTCACGCATTTGACGCTACTTGCAAGACAAACGCAAACACATCGAGGGGCTTTACCATGGATGGATGATAGTGGCTGCACCAGCTGTACACATTGGCTAGAGGTAATATGGCTCTACCAAAAAGATGGCTGCCAATGGCCCCCATTCGCGGAGCGGGCAAACGCGATCCAGCAGTTGTAGTGCTAGAGAGCGAGACCCCAGCCTCGAATGACGCATCCCATTTCAATTAAAGGCTAGCCCACATGGCGCGCTTTTCTCCGCGTCTGCGTCGCGCCTGCGCCTGCGCTTTGACGTCACTTCCGGCGCCGGGACGAAACGCAGCGTTTTTTGGCGCATTCCGGCGTATCTGGAGGAGCCAGATATTTTGCGTCCACGCGTCGCGTCTCGCGCTGCGTCCAGAAGGCAACAACCAATGAACCGCCGTGTTCACTAGTTGCAAGGAGCGTTTGAATTTTCTCCAATGTTTTCGCCACTGTAGGACTGTAGTTTTCGCCACGTACCTCGCGACAAAGGCGATAATAAAAATAATAATAATACTTTTTATTTGCACATATTGCGATACCCACTCGGCAGCGTGCGAGGCTAGGCAAAAAGATTGAGACCCTTACGCAGGTGGGCCTGCTAGCCCGCCGCCAAGTAGGGAAGGGGATACGGGAAAGGAAAATAAATAAAAACACTCAAAACAGAAAGATACACACACAAAAACGGGTAGCAGCTCTGTGCCATTCCAAGGCAGAGCGCACGCGCGCACGCACACAGACACACCCGCGCGCGCGGAGTTTACAAAATTTGCACGCTCGTGGCCTTAAATAAAAACGGCTTTTAGGCACCGCCAACGCTAGCAGCAGGGCGAACATGGGTAGTTACGTCCTTCCCCCCGCGGATATCAGTTTATCATACCTTTTACACAAGTCCAGGGAATCCTCTGCTCCGCGGGAGAGGCTATGCTCCTTCAGCGGAACAGAGAGGACCTAGCAAAGTACAAAAGCGTCCTGCACTCTGGCAGGCGAAATGTAAAGGCGCGTTCACACTCTTGCAACCGAGTACGACCGAGAAAGACTTCTTGGGACCGGATGCACTGAGCGGAGCTGGTCCCAAGAGATCGCAAGAGGCTTAAAAACCGGTTTGGTCTCTCTCGGTCGCACTCGGTTGCAAGAGTGTGAACGGACCTTAAAGATTAAGGCCCGTTCACACTCTTGCGACCGAGTGCGACCCAGTACGACCGAGAGAGACCAGACCGGTTTTTAAGCCTCTTGCGATCTCTTAGGACCAGCTCCGCTGTAGTGCATCCGGTCCTAAAAACCCCGGTCTGGTCTCTTTCGGTCGTACTCGGTCGCAAGAGTGTGAACGGCGCTTTAGAAGGACACCGAGAGACAAAGGTACAACATTAATACTACCGGCAACACCGGCAACAACCGCAACAACGCAACCTCTACACCGGCCAGCGGCCAGCCGGCCAGCTGTGAATGTTTTGGCGCGGGCGATGGTGATGCCAATGGCATATCGAAACGTGGATGAGGCGTCCGCACTAAAAAGGATGAAAATTAGTGAAATGGAGCTTCATTGCAATAGACTACTTCCATAAAGCCCTGCATGCAACACGGCGCGCGTTGCACTCTGGGAACTAGTTGGCCAGGGAGGAGGGTGGCATGGTTTCGGTTTCGATCGACACGCCGACCAGAGATTACACACAGAGCGTGGACTATTAACGGTCGTTATCTCATGTTTTTTGGTCCCGAGAGCGTCATTTGTGGTCTCTAAACTAACCGAAATGGCCGGACCTCGAAGCTTTAGCAAAAGCCCGAGACGTATAGCTTGTCTTAAAACATGCTTGTTGTATTTTTGTACTTGAGCCTTTCTGTTAGCGTTTCGAGGTATGTGGACGAGCCAGTGCTGGGAATGTCGACGCTGCGAAGCTCGGGGATTTTGCTTATGTACGAATCGACAAGCTGTAGCAACCAATAAGTATGCATACATCGAGCTCCCGCCTTTACATTAGTGTTGTTGATCAGGAAGTTTCTTTGTTTCGTGCGTCCATACGTGGGGGGGGGGGGGGGGGGGGGGGGGGGGGCAAATTTTACTTTTTGTAATTACTGTTCTCTTAATACGCCTGTGTACGCGAGGTAAAATTCGGAGGCGCCATTGAAAAGCTAAATTATAACACACCTCTTACCTATTATCTGTACTGACCCGCAGCACTGCACGAAGCGAAGTCCCCACCCACTTGCATTTTACTAATATTCAACATCGCGTGTGCGCGTAAAGTTATCCTGCAATCGTATAGGCAGATTCACACATACAAACCGTTTTAAGAAAGCAAAAGTCGAGCACTTGTGTGAAAAACATGAACCCCTATGCGGTGCGCCAAACGAACGAAATTATTCAAAGTGCATTTGACGGTTGCTAATGGCCATAGTACTTGTTATGTGTTTGCTTTCTTCCTGCCTGAGTATGCCGAGATAATTTCAGGCACACTGTTCAGGCACAGATCTTGGGCGTCAGTAAAAGCTCGTCCAAAAAGGCTTAGCGAGGAGTGGGGGACGCTTGTTAGGGCCTCCGTCGTAGCAAGCCGATCTCAGCGCTTGTGAAAACTTAATCTTCTATCAGCATAACATTTGAGTGGGAGATATATGATGAAACGAGGAAGACATCATAGCAACTTTGGTGGAGTAATGAGGTCGAATTTAGTGCGTTTCCTTAAAAACTCATGCGTCAACGCTGGGCTCAACTTTGATACTCCTGTGAGGATGCGGCTTGCTTTTCGCCCAATGAAGTAACAAGAAGCGGACGTTTGGCAAACAAAATACGTGTAATGCTCCAGGTGACTGAATTTCACTTGTAGTTCACTCGCACTAGACGGGAATATTGAAATTGAACTCAAAGATGAGGTAACTAAGCCACCTATTACTACGTTTGCATACGCACTCATAATATCCGGTGTTTCGGGAACCAAGGAAAGTGACCCGGCCTTCGTTTTGCATCGCTAGAGGATGAGTGTATTGCACATTCGTAAAAGAGTCAAATAATCGAAAACGCAAGCAGCGCGTTCGGTCGCAGCGTGATAGCATGACATGAATCTGCTCAGTCGAAACCGAAACTGAGTGGCCAACTAGTTCCCAGGGTGCACTGCGCGGTATTTCGCCGCAATGGGGCGCGTCGGTTTTGGAAGAAGTCCATTGCTGTAATAAAAATGCGTGCTTACTATTACTAAAATTAAATATTACGGCATGTAGCCATCATTTAACGCGCGATTTCTATTTAAAATTTGCTTATGTTTCTTAAGCGCGTCTGGCTACGTTGGACAGACGCTTCGGAAACGCAGACACGCAGACGCGAAGCGCTGCCTGGTAGAGCTGCGTGTGGTTTGACTGGGCGCACGCGTCTGGCTTAGCGTGCGCGCCAAGCCGAGACGCGCGTCTAGACGCACTGAAAAACGCGCCATGTGGGCTAGCCTTAACACGGCCTTTATATCACCTCAACAGTCTCACTTTCGATTTTGAAGGAAAGGGGGATAGCGCGTACGCTGCTCCCCCACTACCAAAAATTGCATGCCCCATCTATCTCAGTTTGAGAAAGTGGCAGGGGTCAACACGGCCGAAGTGCAATGGCCACGCCTCGCCCTGGGGGCTCTGCCTCCTTGATCGCAGACACCCCGACACCAGGTAAGTATGAAGAGAGTACTGCTCACAAATAGGCGTGTTCCTCGACGGGGTACCTGTTTAGCCCGGTGAGTTTGATCAGTCATTTCACGGGTATTGTGTTTAAGTTGTAAGGAAGCATATTTCTGAACAAGTTCTACATCAGGCGACTGATTTAGAAGCAATCTCTATTATTGAAATTTTCTTTTTGCATGAACTACCGTCCTGTGTAGATACAAACTCTCCCACCACTCGATCAGCAGCCGCTGCGCCGTCAAGATAAAACAACTGTGGCGGACCTGGGCCCGTTTGCTCGAAGCTGGTTAACTAACAGCGGTTAAACGGATTTCCCTACGAGGGGGAATTTCGGTTCACGTGACCGGCAGAGTAAGGAGGGCGGGGAAACATGGCGGTGCCCCGGTGAGTGAACGCCGCTAGCTTTGGAACTAATACGTCGTAGTAGCTGCAGTAGCGGGCGCGTTGGTCAGCAATGAATGGTGCAGGAGGTTTTCGCGTTGCCTTACCTCACTTAAAACTCAAGACATGAGCAATGACCTCGCCGCATTTTTTTAGATAGACTTTCGACTCTGGCCATTCCTAAGCCTAAATGACCGCGATAGTTGTCGGCATGGCAACGACTTTGGAAAGTGGATTGCCTTGACTCGCAGAAAAGCAGAGAGCGTTCCCATAGACCTTTCGCTAAATTTCAAAAGCACGGAGGTGCATGCTACAAGTGTAGTTGCACGCGCTGCACCTGGTGGCGTCTGCAGTAATAACTGTTCTGAAGCAAAACGCCTAAAACAAATTTTGCCGTTCACGCGCGTTCGTTAAGGATTTATTATGATTATTTAGTTCAAATCTTTTATAAGAGGAAGGCCAGCGCGCGCGGATCGTAATATTACACCTCCAGCGTTCTTCTCGATGTTCGGGTAATTTACTAATAGGTCAATTTTCAGTGGCGCCGAGTTACAGGTTTTTTCAATTTATGACGGTGTTATATACAGTTCTTACATGCTGGCCACCCATGCTGCCGGTGTACCGCCCACCTTTCACTGCTCACTTCTTTCTCATCGTTTCTAGGACTCAACTTCGTCGTCCTCTTTCGAACTTGGAAGGAAATTTCAACGAGGCTTTTCTTCACTTCATACAGCCAAATATTTATTTATTTATTTATAAGTAAATAAATAAATAAATAAATAAATAAATAAATAAATAAATATTTAGAAAATTTCCAAACAAGGGTTAATTTAGTTTTACCTTGCCGATTATTTGTACCACGAGCAATAAAAATTGTTTCTTAAGCCCAAATGTATGCCGCGCTGCGTCGCGAAAACCAGGCAGCGCGCATTTTTTGGGTCTCCCATTTCGGGAACCTTTCCATGGAAGCCACTTATATTCGCTACAGCCAGTAGGTGACACCAGCTACCACCCCATAATAAAACGCGGAGCTATAGCTCATCCAGCCCTCGTCAAACTTGGCTAGGTACTTGTAGGGACCTAGTAGGGAAGGGCGGTTAACTTTTAACCGCGGTTAAAGTTAACGGCTTCGAGCAAGCGGGCCCTGCAGCGAACGCGCTCACCGATCTCACCAAGCGTTGCACGCACGCGTGACGCCGCCATAACTGTAGTTTATAGGATGCAGATGCCAGTTCACGAGACAGCTCATGCCACCTCGTGCTCTGCTCGCACAGAGCTCCAGCAGGGTTGTCGCGAGTGCAGAAAGACTACAGCTCCCACGATGCATGGCGGCAGCGGTGGCGTGCTCAAACTAGCTGGTGAGATCGGTCTATTACAAACATTGAATTTAGCGGACTCCTCTCCCGCTACGATGCTAGCCGTCTGCCAAATTAATTTTTATGTATTTTATTTTTATATACTGCAGCCCCGCTGGGAGTATTACATGAGTGGGGGAAATAATTTTACAAAATAGTCCAAAATTATATATACCCGAACAAAATTAAGAAACAGTCGACTTTATTATCAAAATAAATACCCTCTAAACAGCTAGAGGCCACAAAAAATATACAATAGTTTTGAACCACGACAGACACACATGCACACAGTGATACAGAAGCTTTTCGTCCAAGCCAACCAAATGTATGACGGTGTGTGTGTGTGTGTGCGTGCGTGCGTGCGTGCGTGCGTGCGTGCGTGCGTGCGTGCGTGCGTGCGTGCGTGTGTGTGTGTGTGTGGTACTTTAGAACCATTGTATAATTTTTGTGACCTCTATAGTCGGTGACAGGTCAAGAACGAAGTGGAAGTTCCTCCCACCCCTTTCCACTTCAGTGGAGTGTACGGTGTAGAGGAGGTCGCCTCCTCTCCAGCGTTTGCATTGATAAAGTCGAAAGAGGTGGTAGGAGTTTCCACTTCGTTCTTGACCTGTCACTGACTATAACTATTTGCAAGTTTTTTTTTTTTTTTTTTTTTTTTTTTATCTAAACCGAAAGGGTAGTTTGTTTTGTGATGTGGGTGAGGGTGAGGGTTGTGCGCGCGACTTTGAAAAACAGGATATTTTGTGGTTCTGTGTCGGTTGTAGTTTTGTATATGATGAGGTATGTTTAATAAAATAAATAGCTGAGTAGAGACGCTGTCTCTTCCTGTTGCTTTCTCTTCCACTATTAAAATAATTTCTTACTTCTGCCCCAGGTTCGGGTTAAAATCATCCTGTGAAAGCATCAGTCGTACCGGTGTCAAATAAAACCAACAGCTTTGTTCTGGATGGCTTCAACCTTGTTCATTCTGCTTGCGAGGGTTTTGTATTTTGTTTTTAAGCTTGCAAAGAAGTGATTGGCCACATATAGCTGCTGTGGCACTTCGCGTCGCCACCTGAAGGTGGCCAATCATTCGAAAGCATTCACTTCGTAGTTTTTTCTATTGTTTCTCCAGACCCCTCAACAAAATAGAAATAATTGATAAGTAAAAAATCAGTCCGATTGTATTTTAGTTTTATTTATTCAATTTAAATCAGACTAATTTTATTTTAATTTATGCAGTTAAAATATAGTTATTTCTTATCACGTAATGCAACTTTAAACATGCCAAAGTGCTTGATAATTTCGTCCGATTGCGGAAAACAATGTGGAAGAAATAATTATTGTAAATTTAAAGTATGAAGTTTAATTAACAACTTTTTTATCCAGATCCCACCAAATCTTTATTCGTTTTTTTGTTTTGTTTTCTTTACGCGTTTTGATTTGTTTGCAGTAGGACGTTACGAGACTGACAAACGAAGTGGTAGAAAGAAAGTTCAACTCTTCGATTTGCTCAGAGCACTCCTTTTAGATGGTGTTCAGTCTGACACGAATCTTTCTGACTTGATGATCCTTTGATTTAAATACAAAAACAAGTGCCATAAAAGCAACAAATGAGAAGCAAACAATAAATAGATTATAACTTCAGAATATTTTTGACAGCAGAATAGACCCTTGCCTGAAGTCAGCCTACCCACTCTGTGCAGAGTAAAACCCGACGCTCTAATGGCGGCACTACGCAGCTTCTGCACACAGAAAAAACGAACGCCTTTGAAAGATTAGAGCAGAAAGGGGAAAGTAGGGCTCGGCGTCGATTAAAAAGTTGAACTTGATTAATCGATTAATCGAGTTCCTTCGATCCCATTCATAATGGATTTTAAAAGGTCAACATTTTATTATTTCCCTTCGCCGAATGCGCAGTCAACTGCAAAATGTACAATTTAAGATTTTAAAGCAACCTTGATGTGTACTTAGGAACAGTCAAAAGACACCCATACTCACAAGTTATTATTTCGGCGGCAGAGGTAAAGAGTTTCGTTGTTGTTCTCCGGCAATTGCGAACTCCTTTGATTGTTCCCAATGGTCCCTGCTGCGCCAAACGGACACTCGTACTTAAGTGAATGTGACAGCTATAACCTTCTCTAGTTGTCTGGAGTTGAAAATCTCGCTCCTACAGCTTATTTTAATTGAAAAATTCACCTAAAGTGTACCTTCATAAAGGTGTAGCCGTCTAGGTCTTCGTAGTCAAAGTTTTTTTTTTTTTTTTTTCAAACTTTAACCGATTAACCGGTTAAAACAATTATTCGCGATTAAAGCAATAAACGATTAATCTGTAGGTTAATCGAAGTACTCAGCGCTAAGGAAAAGATGTTTGTCCTTTTACGTAGCCTTCGATTCACGAAATCAAAGGTGCTTGATTTAGCCGAGCATGATCTACCACCGCCATGAGAGCAGCAATATTGGAGCTTTTGGGACTGCCGCAACGTGACTGTAACCTTTTAAGCTGCTGGTCGTCCAGTGGGTAATCGAAGATTTCTCTCCCCCCTCCCCCCCCCCCCCCCCCCATTCCCCCCACCCCCGTTTCTTTCAACGTTAACACCATCTTCGAAGGCACCTGCAACGGCCGGGCAGTGAAGTTTGGTAAGTTTGGTTGGACAGGTAGTAGCACCAAGACCTTTTTTAAGCTAAGCCCATAGCGCTCTTCTCGTGACGTCGCAAAGAAGGTCATCGGGGGCGCTTGTCGAAGCGCCAAAGCGTAGGCAACGCGCGTACAACGACCGACCGATCGCGTTCTTAGCCCCATAAGCGGGTGCTATTACCTAAAATGAAAGCTGCACATAGCAACAGGGCTAGAAAACATTTTATTACATGGGCAAAATATTACACCGCTAAATAAGCGGTATGAATTGGCACGAGGTATGCGTTATAACCTATAAGACGTCTACAAAAAAATGTGATTGTTTTAAGTCGAAAACATTGAGTCACGCAATTATTGCTGTAGGAATGCATATTTTACAAAGATCTACTAATGGCGATACACGCAGTGATTTGACAAAACAAAACGGGTCACAGTAAAAATTAGTTAGACGTATTCAACGCGGACACGGTTAGACAAGTGACACTCAAAATCATGTAAGCGATGTTAAATCATGTAGTCACCGAATTCTTACATCATACCCCGGCCACATAGCAAAATTAATGTAATTTTGGTCAAATGACAATATGGAGTCGGCAAATCAGCTCGCGACGCTCGTAAAATCACTCAGGTTTGCGAGCCGATTCAATCCCATAAGAGGTATTCACTGGACGCCATATTTGAGGGCGATGTTTAGAGCGCATGCTCAGAACGAGCTCCATTAATAGCCTGCTAAGACCGACAGCCTTGATGGTGCTAAATGCACGCTCCGAAAGGACTGCGGAAGCTCGTCGTCAGCACGCGCTCAACATTTGCGCACACAGCTATGACCGCCAGTAAATACTCCCTATAATATCATTTAATGAATAGATATGAACTTTTTCGTGCGGCAGGGTACTTACTATTTACAGTGAACTAATTCACTTCTCCCAATACACACGACCTGCCTTAGAACAAAATATTGCTTACTTTTTATTCAATAATACTATTACAGTAGACTCTCATTAATTCAAACTCCAAGAAGTCACAGATTTTAGTTTGAATTATCCGAAACTCATCTAAATAAAATACTAGACAACATTATTGATTTGTTACATGGGTAGCTAGCTACACATACAAAACAGATTTTTGGCCGTTTCCTCTACATAGGCCTAATTATAAGCAAGTACAGGCATAACAGATTGGTGAAAGAACTATGACGTTAAGTCCATTCATCCGGCAAAAAAGTTGTCGATTGTGGACTGTTTAGTCAGTACATGAGATCTCAAAACAAAATTTTCAATACCAGCCAACGCAAGTAGCTCTTTACGGGACTCTTTTTTTGCAGACAGAAACTTCCAGAGCTGAGCGATGTGCTCAAAGGCCTTTGTGGCTGTGACAGTTGGTAGTGGGTCATCCCTTTCTTGATCATCATCTGCACTCTCACTGCTGCACTGTGCTGGCATTACTTCCTTATGTCCTCTAATGAGTCATCACGACAAACACACACATCGTCGTAAAGACTAGCATATTCCGCCAGCTCGGCGTTCACATTATGTGCTTCAAGGCCAGAAAGCATGATGCCAGTGAGCTGTTCCTCATCCTCGATGTCGTCTTGTTCATCATTGCTATACTCCGCGACAACTTTTCTTGGCAATGCAGTGGAAGGTACGTCCCGCGTCCCCTCTCCCATTTTGAGTGTGCGCAGGCTCTCCTCCTCCCCCATTTCCGGGGAGAGGAGGAAAGCCTGCGTACACTCAAAATGGGAGAGGGGACGCGGGACGTACCTTCCACTGCATTGCCAAGAAAAGTTGGCGCCGAGTATTAGCCCCGAGAGCGAACACAAGCGTCGCTGCGGTCGCCGCGCCCTGATTGGGTGAGGGGTACCGTGACGTCAGGGAGGGGACTCCGCTCCGCGACCTCGCATCGGCTCGCCTTCCAGCACCGGTTTCCTGGTTTGGCGTTGTGTGCCGCAAGCTCTTCGAGGAGCTGGACTTGGTTTACCCGGTGTACAGGACGTTGAGTTAGGCCGATATTGACGTGGTTCCGTACATTTCATAAGTTTGCTTGTCCCTTTTACTTTTAAAATTGGGTTACAAATCGCGAAAGCTATCGGCGGAGGCAATTCCGCCGATGAACCTGCCCGTCCGTCCACACGACACAGGGCAATTTTGCGAGGGATCGGTGAAGCGGTGGCGCAAGTGTTTCAGACGCTGGAATTCTGTTCCTTGCACGTTCATGATTTAAGACAATATTACATCCCGATTTCAAGGCATTTGAAGGGACATTTATATCATAAGCCCTTGGGCGGTCGGCAAATTAGCTCGCGACCCCGACTTTGCACTGCCACTCGGCATGCGCTGGTTCGCAGATGTTTTAAAGGCCCTGTGTCTGATTATCGTTAAAGTGCTCGTGGAACAGGGTTGTTTTACATAAATATAGCTTCTTCGTGAATTAATTATATAGTTTATACACGTATGCAGGCATATTTCTTAGAAAATACACAATTACTGGAAATTAGTTTGTATGGTAGCAGCAAAGAGGGCCGAATTGCCACCAGTGCCTGCTTGATATGTATTGAACTGCCAAAATATGCACGGCAATAGTGCCGTAATATTGAATGATTATACTTTCTTCTGTCATTCTTTATTCCAGCCTTGGGTATTTTCAAAATACACCGTTTAGTCTGAATTGTCATTTCCAATTAAAAGAGACACTGCTGCAGGTCTCCAAAAGCTTCCTCAGCCTCCAAACTCCGTACAGCTGGACTCTCTGACAACAGAGGAAAACAGGAGTAAAAGCAAGCATTCGAACGTCTGTCCAGTGGTAGATGCAGCACTAGCAGCAGAAAATGTGGAACCTGTGAAGGGCGACAGTCTGCGTGAGAAACGCTTCTGATATTTTAGCTTCAGGACAATTCGATTTAAGTAAGATCTGAATTTTAGGGCTTAAGGGACTAATAACGAGCTAGAAACCTTTTCTTACGTTTGTTATACATTACTTGAGGGTTGATATAAACAAGTCCACAGATACCACCCGTGTATCCAGCAAAGGTCAAATGCGAGCAATGTATATAATAAATGTTCCTTGTTTTTTTACTTTGCCCCTGCACTTGGGCTGTCTTACTTGTGATTCTCTGCCCATGGCCCAGACTGTATTTAGCATGTTGCTTGAGCAGCATGCAGCTTTTCTGCTTCGGCGATCTTGTTTAAAAACAGAAATACAAAAAAATAGTATACATAATGTGCCAATTTATTCAGAACATCAGCAGCATTTATTGTGCGAGATGTAAACCTAAAGTGATGCTCCGGCAATTATGGCCATATTTCTTTATTTTCATATACCACTCGTACCACTCCAATTCATGCGTCGCCTGCCCTGTCAACCATGCTTAAAATGTTGGTTGGAGTTTCGCCTGTAGCTACAGGCCATACCTCAATAAAGGCACATATAAAAATTTACACTTCCTACGAAAAACACGCCAAAAAAAAATTAAATAAAAACGAGCGCGCCGACAGCTGGCGTCGTCACAGCCTCCACAGGGCGAGCGGGGCGAGTCGGGGAAAAATTCTCTCCTCGCCGTGACGTCACCCCGGTTCGCCATAAGGGGGCGCCACGCCAACTTCTCGGGGCTGAATGCCGTTTTCCGCTAATGTGTGCCTGCTTGAGCCCCGTTGAGTGCGCTTCTTTCCAAGCACTGGTGCACTGCGGAGAAGCAACACTCGCAAAAACAAGCTCCGCGGGTATTGCTTCTCTGCGGTGCACCGGTGCTCGGAAAGAAGCGCACTCAACGGGGCCGCAAGAACAAAAAAAGTATGAATTAAGGCCACGGTCCCACTGAATGTGGCAGTTTAGGTACTTTTTGGCAGGCCATTACTCATCTCCTTTTAAATACTGTTTTGTGGGATTGATGTCATTCGAAAGGCAATGCAATCCTCTTTCATTTGATATTATGTATGTGTTGGTTTTTACTGTTCATGCGCATTTGTAGAGTTGCAAATATGATGGCGCGGACCCTCACTTGCTCCGCTAGTTCATGTTTTATGAACGATCCATTAAAGATAGCACGGTTCCAATATAGCAGTTTTGTTAAGATGATGTCGGAGCAGAATCTAACGATACACTTTTTTGGTATTTGCGCTACTTTCTTTTTTTCATCCCTCCAAATATTGCCCTAAAATTGACATTTTTCAGCACAAATATGTTTTTAATGACAAGCGCTAGGACAATGAAATTAGCTACAGATGTAGTTCTTATAATTGGTAATATGCAGAAAAAAATTTAATGTTGTGAAAAAATTTTTTGTTTAGATATTTTATATCAAACGTAGCACTTTTTTGTGCTTCGAGTCATGGTAGTTCAAATGCCGCTGAAGAAATAATTAAACTATGATAAAATCTTTTATAACATTTAGAGCTACAATGGTTGCCCAAGAGGTGGACGATGGCTTTTTTTCATTTTCAAAGTCATAACGCTCCAGAAGCGTTTCAAACTTACCTGTATTGACGCATAACTTTTTCGGACATCAAACAGATTTAGTGGCATCTAATAATATTTATTGTTTAGAATAGATATACATTGCGATGTATTAAATTTTCACAATGATCTTGCTTTGGTTTCTTAATAGGTGTAGAGCTTAGCTAATTTTAAAAACAATTAAAAACTGTTTGGGTGTTTTGTTGCGCTACCTGACGGATGGCAGACAAACTGCTGATTTCTAGTGTTCAAAAAATTTCCGAGGGCGGCGTTGGCGTCTGTATCATCATCAATCTCCGTGTCTTTTTACCTTCACATTTAAAAAATATATCGGAAGATTTACTATCGATAAATGAATGGTTTAAGTACTGGATCAGGCTAATAAATCTAAGACAAATAATTACACAAGCGTAGCGTGATATAATGCGCTCATTGTTCGAAATGATTGAAATCAGTAAACAATAAAGACGAAGAGGAAAATAATACACCCGAGTTCACTTTATGCCTAGAGTCACTACATGAGCTTTAAAGTATCGGCACTCAGTTCCCCAAAATTGGTTTGGGCGCCGCCATTTTGGGTCTTGCTCAGAGCAAACGCAACTGCCGATCATCATGATTTAAAAGTACGACTTCCTCAGCATTAGATGCGGTGCTAGGAAGCTGATGCAATATTGAAATGCTCTGTCGCGGGTTGTTTAAACATTTGTGAGGGACGGAAAAGCGTTTTTTGTGATATTAGATAAAGCTCCATATAACTGGCAACCATGATTTTAAGCCACAATTTTAAGCCAAGTGTCGTTACTCGGAACCGCAGCTAATTTCTGGCACAAGCGGGAACAATGAAGAAGAGGCAGGTGTCAAAAGGTAGCGGCTTGTGGAATCCACGGGGCTTACGTCATGGCCCCTCCAGGTATTACAAGCCTCTTGAACAAGAGCATAAATAGTGTCATGAAATAAGCTACGCTTCAGAGTAGCGACACTTGGCCTTATTGTGACTTAAAATCATAGTTGCCAGTTATTTGAAGCTTTATCTGAAATCACAAGAAACGCTTTTCCGTCCTCCACTTTAAACAGTTTTCGACAAAGCAAAGCAACATTACATGAACTTCCTAACACCGAATCTAATGCTGAGGATGTCGCACTTTTGAATCATGACGATCGGCAGTTGCGCCTGCTCTGCACAAGCAACAAAATGGCGGCGTTCACAACACTGTCGGGGAAGAGAGTGCCGATACTCTAAGCGCAGCTCATTTATTGGCTCTTGTTCCCGCGAAACCCCTTTTCCCTGACTGAAACTGAAAGTAAATATTAATACACCATTATTATAGCTTATTTAGTTATAACAAAACACACATAATGAGAGGAGGAAGCGGGCGGGTAGGAGAAACGCGGGTTTTATGTGCGACCGTTCTAACCGTCTCAAAAGAAAAAACGCACGAGCTTGCGCTGATTAAAAAAAAAAGGGCATCAAAAGAAAAGATGCGGCACGCTGTGTTCTTTGTTATTGTGCGTCTAATTCCAAATTGTTGTGTGTATGTTTATACAGCCGGAAGTTAGTCTGCCTTAGTGGGCGTCTGGTGTCTCAGCTGTAGATGAACAATTTAGCCAGTGCGGTACAGCCGCAAACCTGGGGTCTTTAAACGACCGCACGCCGGTATGATGTTCTTCCAGATAGAAACGGTCCGGGGCGGGGTGGGTTCTGCAGCGCGAGCTTTCGCTCCAGTGCTCCGAGCTGGTGTGCGCTAGACCATGCACTCGGCCACCGACCCCCCCCCCCCCCCCCCCCTTCTTGTGCGTCTAGTTTATATACAGGTATACGTATTTGAAGATCGACGATGGACGTCGATCGTCTCGAGGTAATGTAACGTAATAACAATGTATAAATAATAAACTTGTTGAAGGACTGAACGACTAAATTTTTCAATTCTTGGATTGTAATATGGCAGTAGCCTATTGTACTTACTGTTGATGAAGAGCAATATGAGGTGACGAGGTAATTATTAATTGATGAGGATCGATAAGGACGACCACATTAGTGGGTGTCGAACCACAACGTACAGTGCCAGACTTGTTTCAAGTATCGTGTACCCAGAAACATTCTTCACCCGCAACAGTACAAGGTAAAATCACTGAGGATGCTGCTTTACAACTGTACATTGAACAGGAAAACTGCACTGTGCAGAAGTTGGGCTTATTTGTTAATATGAGGGACGGATTTCTAGCAGCATTCCCTGATTGACTACTTGGAAAAAATAGCCTCGTTGACGTAAAGTGTCCCCGTTTCAAAAGATTCTTGAAGCATACTTAAGCCGCAAAGGAGTATGAGGCGAAAAATGAGAAAAAGGAGCCTGGTGTGAAAGGTCCAAATCACCACCATAGCTTCTACTATCAAATACAAGGACAGTTACACAATACACAAAGAGAGTTTTGTGCTTTAGTTATATTTACACTGAAGGGCATTGATATCCAACGTATTCAGAGAGATGACACCTGCTGGTCAACATACATAGAGCCTTTTCTACTCAAGTTTTACATGAAAAACGCCACTTCCGCTGAAATTCCTGACGTAGACTAGTTGTCCGACCGATTAAACTGCCATTACTTTCTATCTGGGAATCTCTCGATCTTTGTTCGTAGGCCGCAGTATTATGAGATCGAGGGGTGTGGCTCTTCGTCCGCCGAATATTGCTTCGGCGGGTATTTTTTCGTGTAAGATGAGACCGTCGCGTGCTGCCGGAACAAGAACCTGGCGATTCTTCACTGAACTGCTTCTTCCGTAAGCTTCAAAAGGGCTTTTTTTCGTTTCGCACATCATCTGCTCTGCTGGCCCGTTAGTTGCAGGATGGTATGGTGCACTAATGTGATGCCTCATGCCGGTTTTTGTTTCTTCAAAAACTTGTTTATTTTATTTGAAGCAAAATTTTGCGCGTTATTAGAGAAAAGTATTTTCGGTAGGGCAAAAATAGGTAAAAGAGACCGTAGAACGTCAATGACGTGTTTGGACGTCGTGGCAGGCATCGTGTAAACTTCCAGCCACTTAGAGCACGCATCACCCATGACTCCGTAGATGCGGATACGTTTCGCCACCCACCGACTGAATAGTGGATCGTTTTCAGTTACTGTTCATGATGGCGTTGGACTCAAGGAAGACTTCGAGTCTTTCCATAACGTTAGCCCAGGTGCCAGGACTTTTGTCGAAAGCGGTAAGTGTTCGAAACGTCGACAACGTCGGTAGCCACGTGTTGTGCTTGACACTGGACATTTACCATTCGCTGAGAAGAAACTTGCTTGTTTGTCTGCCATGAGTCGTCCGATATCAGGTCATCACCGCAACACCATCTCCCGACAAAACTGGTCTTCATTGTTCGCATGTCCATAGTTAGCAATCACGTCAACTTAAAAATTCCCGAACGCTCATAACTTGCCGTCGCTAAACGCCGTTCATTCATAGCGTCTTCATTGCAAATAAACGTCTTCCTATTTCTTCTGATGATTTTCCTAAGCTGTACTCGCAACATGATGTGTGTCGGTACTTCCGAAAATATTGCAACGGCGTTTGTTTTCCGGGAACTATAATGTAACAACCTTTACAACATCTTCCGGACCCCGTGAAACACAATATTTCGTGACGTTATTTCAGTCGTCATTAAAATGGTGAGGTAAGTACTGTAAATCGCGAAGCAGTTTACTTGACGTCCGCTTCCACTGGTTGAGCTATACTGAGCGTGCATTCCTGCAGAGGAAATTTTCATTGATAGAATATTGACACGTCAATCAACATTTAATTCCTTCTTGGTAAGATTTACTGCGGAAGCCCGTTACAACCGCCGAACCGTATGTCCCTATATCAGAGAACAATTTATACCCAGCCTGACATTATCGCATACATCCGTTTGATGGGCCACGCTACTTGAGCGAGCTGAGCACAGCTGGCAGCGGCGCGAGCAAGGCCACGAGGGGAACGTGATGGTGCTCGAGCCATCCCACTGTGAACCAATGTTTCGGCCACCCCACGGGTGCGTGTCGCCATCTATTGGTTGAACTAACGCCTTGTTCAAGATGGCTGCCGTGAAACCGCAGCCTTAAGCGAAAACGCCGATCGAATTAAGCGGCTTATAAATAGATTAAAAACATAGCGGGACAACCAAAATTTTTAGATCTGTTTGAATTAACCGGAAGTACGAAATATCCGAGTTTGATTTATCGCGAGCCTACTGTACCTTAATACGGATAGGATAGTAGTATAAAAGCGATAAAGGCAATGCAATAACATCAATATAAATAAACACATAACCACAAACGACGCCCTTTCAATAATCGCAGATAAACATGTTATTCGCCTTCCAGTGAAAACTTGAATGTTACCACGCACATCTACAAATATCGACGCAATTGCACATGATAACGACAAAGGACGAGATGCCATTCTATCACGAGATTAGAGCAACCGACTGCGGCACTTCACTAGCGTCCTACATGACAAACAAAGCCTGTAATAAGCTGTTTCTCACCTGTCGATCATATCGATATGTCCCGAAATATCCGTCATAAAAAAAAGTTTAACCCGATCTTCAAGAAGTCTCTCTTTCTGTCGAGGGACGGTCTATCGATAATCGACCAGTGTCATCGTTGACTAGTTCCCACGCATGTCACTCACACCGACAGCAGGAATTGCTCCGCGAATCTACGTAAATGCTGTAGTATCGAGAGAACAAAGAAGAACCACACACGAAAGCAGCGGCAGAAGCGTGGGACAAAATGCTTAATGTCGTCGACCCACCTTTTGCTCATGTGCGCTCCCTGTGGCAGTGAATGGAGTTGTTGTTGTTGTTGTTGTTGTTTTAACCTCTTCCCTTCTTGAAATGTCTCGGCGTTTCTTTTCGGGCAATCAGCAGCTCACACACAACGTAAATTTACCAGAATCGGAACTCGAACAAGGGAAGAAAATGTCGCCACCGTAGCCGGTTCATTCAAAAAGTGTGGGGAGCAGCGGGACTGCACTGTGATCTTGTGGTTACGGGATAATCATAAATATAAATTTGATACTTTCAACCTTGGTAACGCGTTATGTATTACGTTTATATTATATATGTAACAAATCATACAAGACTGCGTATTTGAAACGTATACTAATGCCGGATAAATGCGCAAGAACAAACCACGCGAACTGAGTGAGCAGACGACGTTACCGGGGCAAAGAGAACCAGAGTGTGAGCTTTTTATGGACGTGGCTCCCTTTTTCAGGCCATTGTGACGTCACGACTCGGAACACTACGGCCTTAGCTTTTAGGAGGTGTTGGTAGCACCAGCTTATGCGAGATTTCTTCAACTCTAAGGCGGTCCGTGACCGCAATCATCGAACCCGATCTAGAGCTCGAATGTCCAGTCGAGCATGTGCCCCCGACCGAGCCGACCGAGGCACCTCCAGTTTACTGCCCTGGGGCTACACTCGGGTCACGCTATAGCGCCAGTACACTTCCAAAGAAACATTCCAACTCATCATTGTTGAACGGACCCCCGTGTACCCTAGTTACACCAGCGCTCTTAACAGTCAATAGAGAGTGTTCGTACACTGCGTTTTCTCCTCCGCTAAGCCCTCCGCAATGAAGAAGCCGCTACTGCGCCTGCGCGCCATTGGCCTTGACTGTAGACTTCTGGGTGTCGTATCCGCTTGCGGAGAGCGTGGCGGGACGGCAAAAATGATCTACGAAAACTCCCTATAAAGGGCACTTGCAAGGAAAAAGCTTTTTGTTAAACAGTCTGGTTGGGACACGCGTGCCAAAAAAATAATTTTTACGCGAAAAAAAAAAAAGTTTTAGAGCAATATTGACGGCTAGAGATTTATTTGAAATTCTGCGCGCAAAGTCTATGACGTCACGGAATGGTCATTCGCTCAACGAAATGGTCATTCGGTCTTTCCCCCCTCAACGTGAAGGCGAAGCCGATCGTCCTCTCCTCCACGTGCCCGAAATGCCGGGAGAGAAAACAACTGGAAAGGAGGTGACTACCGACTAAATCGTGTCTCGCGCCGTCAAAATTGCTCTAAAGAAGTACTTGTTCGCGTGAAATTAATTTTTTACCACGCGTGTCCCAACCAGACTGTTTTAAAAAAACGTTTTTCTTTTTGTGTGTTTGTTGTTGTTGACTTTTTTTGCAGGTGTTTTAGGTCAACGATAGTTGACTCAATCACAATCGGCGGTAGCGACAACTGTCATTGAGCCGCTAACGATCATTGAGTTCAACTGAGCTGGCGCTCTAGCTTAGTTAACTAATGGGTGTTCGCCCCAACAGATTGATGCCACCAGGTGTTCACCGCATCCGTGGCGCCGCCATAACTTTAGTTAATAGGAGGCAGGCGGCAGTGCACAAGACGGCTCCTGCCGTTTCGTGCCCTGCGCCTGCGTTATAGCTCCAGCCATAGACTCCCCTATTGGGGAGGAGATCGAACAGTCACGCCTCTGGCGGCACGCTTCAGCTGTGGGGACAACAAACCGAATTTTCTTGTTTATTTTTGATCAGCGATATCGATGGTGACGATTCGAAAGCCGCTCCTCGTGCAACCAAAGCACTGGTAAGAGTGAAGCGCTCGTGTCCAGACCGTGCATGCGAGGTTCAATTTCTTTGTTATTCTGTGTTAGTAAACAGCGTGCTGTGGGGACAACAAGCTCGAAAAAGCTCCCCCTATAGTTCGATCTCCTGCCCAATACTGACAAAACCTGTCAGAACACCACGAGAAGCGGCCGCCAAAATTGAAAAGGTAGAGCTGCATACAACGGATGAGAGGAGAGCCACGTGACGGGTGCCCCGCTGCGGCGATACGCGGAAACACACTTCTCCTGAGCGATACAATGTCCGCTTGTGCTCCTCGCGCTCCTTTGCTACCGCTTCTTTTCTTGTCGGGTTTCAAAACCATGTTTTGGGTCCTCGCCGTTGCAAAAGCTATGCGCTGACGTCCAAGTTCCCGGAAAAATGCTCTGTGCTACCATATCCTCGTGCTCCAAATCTGCGACCAGGCACCTGATCCATGGCCCCGTCGTCGAACTGCCAGGCTTCGTGAGTATTGAGGCTATGTGTGTATATGTGATTGCCGAGATACTGGTTTTTTTGGAGTTTATCGGAAAACGAACGACTGTGTCACTGCCAAACAGTGATGGAAACCCGAAATAAGAAATCTCCTAGCGCCGGAACTAAAAACCCCACCGAAATCAGCGACGACTCGCGGATGCAACGGCCATTGACGCATTTGGCACCAACGTCAGCTGCCATCACCGACGATAACAACAGCGCCAACCCAACAGTTCATGACCATCAACCAACTGAACCACCAACCGACCTAAATGGCGAGGATGACGTGGAATCCGGTTACAGAGAAGTGGCTTTTGCGGCGATCGGGAGGCGAGCCGACAGGGAGACAACACCAGAGAGATGGTTGGCCCTGGTGATCGAGCGAAGTAAGGACCACATGGACGAATGCTTAATAATTGGTCGCCAAAAATAACAATCGAGTATAGTCGGAAGCACAACGAGAATGTAACGTCGAAAACGATGAAGAACAATTATACCCGGTGAAAAAATAGACAACAACCTACTCAATCAGGCAATGGTCAGGTAGCTGAGGAAAACGAACGGCCTTTGCCAGTGACCATAACAAACAGCCAACTGTGCACCAATATGAAGAACAAGAAAGGTATACAGTCAGGAAGTAAACTATCAGGTCATCGAGATGTTCAATCTGGTGATCGAGCGAGAGAACCTGGAAAAGAAGGCGAACACTATAGTAGAGCTGAATGATTTGATCTACGCTTGACAGCTGACATATGAGGAGGTCACCAAGAAGCCAAAGAAAGAGGTGAACTGGAAAGAGACCATTAAAAAAAATCGAGAAGTTTAGTCAACAGCTGCAAGTTGCCACCAGTCTCAAACAAAACGAGGCTCCCTCGAGAGCACTAAAACGAAATTGCAAAGCCAACCAATACCACTCGAACAACGAGGACACGTTAAAGAAGCTTGAGGATCAACTCGAAAAGAAAAGGGCGGTCTTTCAGAAAACTGGTGATTGCTGCGAACCGGACCGAGTATCGGAGAATAAGCAAGCTTGCTGAATTTATTCGGTCCGTCTTCTGCCAGAAATTTGACGAAGACCAGAGGGAGATTGACGTGAGCATCAATATTGATGAGGTGATTACTTTCTGGCGGGGAATCTGGGTGACCGATAACGAAGAAGGGGAGCACCAGGAATTGATTGACCTATTTAACCCAATGGAGCTGCAGACCGAAGCTGATGAAAAAAGAGTCAAGAGGATCATGAGGATAAGATCAAGTTCCTATCCAACTGGAAGACACCAGGACCCGACGCCGTATAAAGTTTTTTTTTTTTCATTAAAAAACTGACTGCACTTTACTTTCGTCTCACCGACTTCCTAGTCAAAGCAGTCGATGACCCCAGACAGATTGACGAGCGACTGTACCGAGGCACGACGTACCTTATCGCAAAGACGAAACGAGCAAGCCAGGGAAAAGAGCTGCGTTCTATAACTTGTCTCCCGAACATCTACAAGCTGCTCAGCAAGGTTGTCACAGCCCTGGTGACGAACCTGTACGAGATGAATGAGGTGATCTCGGCCAACCAGATAGGTACTTGAAGAAGCTGCCAAGATGCCAAACAGCAAGCCCTCCTCAACAAAGTGCTGAACCAAACGCACGACAACGAGCTGTTCACGTCCTAGATTGATATCCAACAAACGTATTACGGCGCCCAACACGACTACTTAGTAGCCGTACTGACGAAGTTAGGCATGCCGGAGAGCGTCATCAAATTCGTCAAGCGGACGCTGGCCTTCCAACGCACCAGCCTGGTTTGTCATCAGGGCGAGATTCGCCGAGTGAGAATTAACAAAGGATTCCTTCAGGGTGATGGTCTCTCGCCGTTGCTGTTCGTCCTCGCATTGGAACCTTTGAGCCGCCGAATTAAACAGAACATGTGAACAATTACAGATGGGCGACATCGAACGCAACCATTTGATTTTCATTGACGACATCAAATTACTAGCAGACTCAGAAGAGACGCTGACGAGGCTGTGTGGCCTAACCGAAAAAACGCTCTCTCGGATGGGACTAAGGGTGAATCAGCAGAAGTGGCGAGTAACGTCATGGACAGTGGAGTCTTCTGGGGGATGGTGGACAATCACAGAGGTTACAAGTATCTGGGCATCCTGAAGGACTCTCGAAATGTGGTGAAAGATGAGAACAAGGTCGTCGTTACCAAAAAGGTTCACCAAAATAACGTTAATGCTTTGCAAGACAAAGCCAAACGCTTGCAAACTATTTAGAGGAATCAACGAATTTGCCCTCTCGACACTCAATTACTATATACGTATCCTGCCCTTCAATCTGATAGAATACCAAACGATTGACAATGAGTTGAGGAAGATCCTGAGCGAGTACAAGGTGACGATGAATGCGGCGCATATGGACCGGCTATACCTGAAGCGCGACCAACTGTGAAGAGGACTCGCTTGCGTGGAGGAGAAAGCTGAGCTAATGCTCTTAAAAATGTTCAAATATCTCGAAAATAACCCGAAGACAAGACCGCCGATGGAACAGAAGAAAAAGAAAACAAAAAAGCTCGGGCGAATATACGAGTACCTGATGAAAAAGTACCAACCTAAAGAGACCAACCTGACTGAGAAAAACATCCGAAAAAAAAACAGGAAGAGGGTCGATTGGCGAATAAAGGAGACGGTGATGCACGGCATTCTTTTCAATATTGGAGACAGTGCCAACGAAGATGCCCGAACCGAGGATAACGACGACGACAGCATCAGTGTTATGCCAAGCATTTACGAACAAAGAATGTCATAAATGTGGCTGGTGAATGGCAACATGCTGCCACAGCAGGATGGGATGTTCATTAAATTAGAAGATCGTAACCTGTACTTTGGGTGAATGTCAGAAAGATGTCCCCACGACTTCAAGGGCTCAAGATCGGTGAAGCACCTAGCGACAGATTGTGTACTGTACTACAAGAAACGCCACGATAAAGTCAACAGATGCTGCACATTTTACACTAATAAGTATGGATTGAATCGAAGCAGTAAGCTGAAGAATTACCAAGTTAAAAAGGTAATATCGAACGATATGGTAAAATCAAATCAGTCGTAAAGATCACGACGGAACTGTTCCTTGAATACAACAAGCTCGACCTGATGATATATGACCGGAGAACAAAGGAAATCACACTGATTGAGGTTGGCATCACCAACAAGAACATCTTGGCCAAGACCAAGTTACGAAAATCACAGAAATACGACCTACTGAAACATGAGCTCATCGTAATGTACACCGGGTGCAAAGTAATTGCAACACTGGTGGTGACGACCTGGGATGGACTCGTGACAAGACATTTCAAGGGTTATATGAAACAACTCGAAGTCACCGAAAGGCTGACGGCACACATGCAGTCGGTAGTTTGTGAGAGTATCGTGGAAGACTGCCGAAGAATGCAAAGAGGGGACTGGCTGGAGGATGAGGTGGACGAAATGATGACTCAGCTCGAGACGCAGCTCGCTGGGACAGAAGAAGCAGTTCAGGTAATGCTTAGATGAGCTGCACCTGCAAGGATTTACTTAAATGTATTAAATAAAACAAAAAATATATATATATGCCAAGTTAACAACATAATTACATGTACCAGAAGTTTTTATTACTTCTCGGCTTTAGCGCGAGAAATTAAAACTTTCTGAAAGCCAATATCAGGAAAACAAAATAAGCGCTAAATTCAAGTCCCGTGACTTTATCGGCGTTTCCGATACGAAAAACGCCATGCATCCACATTTTTACTAAACATTAGTTCTTCTTTGTTATTTTTATTCGGATACCCCTAGCTCGTTTAATATCTAACCGGAAAAATTGGCACTTCTTTTCAAGTCTTTCGTTTTTTGTTTTTTTTTAATTATACGCTAGTAAAATAAAAACAACATTCTATGTGCCTTTTTTTATGATGTTTTATACGCCAAGTGAGAAATATTACTAATATCAGGGGAATTACAAAGTTAGGCGACGAAAGGCGACTGAAAATATTACAAAATACCCTACCTAAATATTCAAAAAAGACTGCAAAGCGCCTTTATAAACGGTTAACATATTCGCTTCTGTGAATACAACGGCAAATTAGGAACCTACAAACCAAGTCATACTTTTTGTCTTTAACGCAACTGTCCGAAAGACATTTGACAGCGATTGAATAGCGTTACTGCTTAAATGACATAAAAACACGTTGAATTATTTTTTTGCAACGTCACACTGAACAAGCCATAAAATTAGGGAGTACATAAACTACTTCTTTAAATATTTTCTTTTTTAAATATGATTAATAATAAAACCTATATGTTCAGAATAAAACGCATTGCACATTAATGTTTGCTCAAAAGCGGTACATTTGCAGGAAAAATTAAAAAGAACTAAGCCACCAAGTAATCAATGGTGGCCGAAACAGATGCAGGCCTGACGCGAAGGTCGTATGGCAATCACACAACGCGGCCACTTTACTGAATAGGCGGCTATGAAGAAACGTACGATTCTCATTTTAAACTAGCTTCTGTTTGTAGTTGGTGATGTAGGTACACGTAACAACAGTACAGTGCTTACTTGGTGGAGTTTAACGACGACGTAAAACCACTAAGGAAATCGGTGAGCTGTGATCTGAATTTTGAGATTTTCCGCGACGGGTTGCCAAAGAAAGAGCAATGGGTGTCATATTGCTTATGTGCTCGGGGACACCCAGATTGAAAAGTCCGCTAGCCGAAATTCATTTTACAATTTGTACTTTTTCTTCTTTTTTTTTTTTTTTTGGGGGGGGGGGGAAGGGGGGAGGTGCGCACAATATTTTCGTTAATAAGCCTTTTCCAATTTACCATGATATCGGCCATGTTCAAATCTGCTCAATTTGAATACGTATAGGTCTCCGGCGTTACCAAGGGTGGCAGACGAAAAAGTGACCTTGCTGAAAGGCAGCCGCAAAATCAATTAGCGATTGCAGCAGGACATGCAGCAAGCCGCTCTGCCGCTTGTAATCTGTCCAAAGCGTCTTGATGTCATCGTTGGCCTCCCCGAGCCAGCTACTGTCGAGCAAGGGTCTTCTAACCCCACCGATGACGTTACTTTTGCCTAGTTCTTCTCTCCTCCCTCACTCTCTCCTTCACTCGGCGCACCGCAACGGACGGGGCTAATACCCGTGCCACACGGGCAACTCGAATGCCCTTTACAACGAATGACATTTGAGCGGACGGCCAATCAGCGCGCGACACTCCGGGCGTACCGCATTCCACGCACGGGTATAAGTCGAAATTTTAATTGGCGATTACGATACCCTACATGTAAGATCGTAAAAAAAACGCTTGACAATTTTTATTGGGCCTACATTAAACATTCACTTATTTTTTTGTCCCTTTCCTTGATTCAATGATTTTTTTTTTTCAATTCTGTTTAAGGTATTGCATTTTGTACAACTGTTCCCTAAGATTTTGGAGAATGCGAAGCCAACGCTATGCACCCAACTCGGCCTTGTCGTCACATAGCCTGCGCTTCTAACGAAATTTTGTAAGCTCTAAAACATATACGGGTGACTTTGTGTGTTCCGCGTGTTTACTAGCTCCTCTAATTTGGATGAAATTTTTTTAGCATAAGACTTCACATCTTGAAACGTGCGCACACTGAACATTGAGGGGCTTCTTTTGCAGCCTGCCTCTTTTGTTGTATTAATATGCTTTAAAAGAAACTTCCAGATTTTGCTATTAATAAACTCCGGGGTAATTAGTTTATATTGTTTGTTTAAGACGTATTTTAATGATTTTCCTACCACCTTGACCTTACGTCATTTGTGGGGAAGATGAGGGGTGAGAGATGAGGAATATGATGAGGACGAAATGTTTAAGAATAGTGCCGGATGCCGGCTTCTCGAATGAACTTAAGCAGAGAGTCCAGCACAATCTTCCTATGCTGTATGTCGCCCCCTGGTCGCGTCCACTCTACGAAAGTTTTGGGTCGATGACAAGCGGGAAGGTCGCTGTCATCGACCCAAAACAGTGGCTCTGCATTCCCAGAGGAGATGTATTATAGTTGCTGGACAAAATAAACGGTCAATGCGCAAAACCCTTCCCACAAGAATTTCATGCAAAAAAGACAAAGCAGTGTAACAAAAAAAAAATTAAAGACGTTTACCCCCAATTTTTTGTTACGCATTTACTCTAGTAATAGCCGCACTACTTATGAACAAGGCCCTTGCGTCTGTTTTCCCCCAAAACACATATACACCCAATCATCGCGTTGCGCATAAATTACTTAGCGAATAACTAGATCGAGAACAAGATTCTCCACGCAAATGCAATCTTCACAGATAGTATCTTCGCGCGAAGACGCTATCTCTGTCCTGTAAACCGCTGGAATCACGCTGTCGATTGCGGTGATTGGCAATTCGCGTGCTCCGCGGAAAAGCGAAACCTCAGGTTTCCTTCATAAACAGTGCGGCTATTACTCGAGTAAATACGGTATGCCGAATTAGAGCGCAGCTCTTGAGGAGGAGGAGAGCGGAGGGTACGGAGGGGAGGATATGCCCCTCCTCCTCTTCTGTTTCCTTTTCATTTAGCGGGAAATTTTCGTTAGATTTCCCGCTAAATTTAGCGGGGGATTTTCCGTTAAATTCAGCCGAGAGTTTATTTCAGCTAAAATGTTTTTTTTTCCTAAGTTTAGCAGAAAAACGTCCCCGCTAAATCTAGCTGGAAAATTTTTCTGCTAAGTTTAGAGGGAAAACATTTCCGCTAAATTTACCGGGAACATTTTTCTGCTAAATTTAGTGGGGACATTTTTTTGCTGAATTTGGCGGGAATGTTTTTTCGCTAAGTTTAGCGGAAGAATTTACCCGCTACATCTAGCAGAAAAAATTTAGCGAACAATTTGGCGGAAGAATTTTTTCTCTAAATCTAGCGGGGAAATTTTGCCCCTACATTTAACGGAGCACTTTTTCTGATAGATTTAGCAGGAATATTTCCCCATTAAATTTAGCGGGAATATTTCCCCGTTAAATTTAGCAAGGAAGTATTCCCGCTAAACTTAGGAGCCGTGTGACGTAACGAGAGTGACGTCAAACGTGACGTCACGTGCGACGTCATCATGGGAAACGTCCCATAATGCAACGCGCTGTTACGCCGGCGGCGACGGTGACGCCGCTCAACCGGAAACAGGCGCACAAGAGCTGCGCTCTAAACACTTGATACATTATATTTCCAGGTTTCACGCACAAGCGATAAAGGCGCACGCATGTCTATTTGGCGTAGATATGTTTAGCCAAGGTCGCCAGACCGAAGCTCGCCAGGTGAATAAATGTGTTGTGAAATCGGGTTTGTTATGCTTTTTAACGAGACTTGTACGGCACCGTGGAGTAAAGCTGGCCTGATTGTCTTTTTCCAGTGTTGTTTTACTATGTTCTTAGCTCGAGACTTGAAAGTAAAACGCTCAGTCATGCATCTCATGATCCATACTAAAACAGTCACACCACTTGCTGAAAGCGGTAATAAGAGACAAGCATATGCTATGTATATGCAGTCATTCTTTCATTCAACCAACTCTGTTTGATTGTTGCCATCATAGTTAATATCTGGCTGACATTTAGCTAACGTTTGTGTCTTGCAAGTTAAATTACCTGAGCCGCCTTTTTTTTCACCATTTGGGAGTCGAGAAGGACCCGGTTCATTTTAACCCTTTGAACCCTGGATAGTCCGGCCCTGGCAAGCTCCGATGATGTATCAGCCCCTGCGCCCAGAACGCGTGCACCCAAGCAGGGATCTCTTTAACCATGAGGCCTTTGTACCTGAGGACTCGTTAAACTTCCAGGCCAAGATTTAGTGACCTAACCGGTGTCCGTTCGCGAGAAAGCGGGGGGAAGAGGAATCGAAACGCGCTGTACTTGAAGCGCGCAGTTGTTTCTGCCCGATCGTAAAGCCATCTTCGGGACGATTATCTCCGAGTCGAAGAGTACGCCCCGTCGATCGAGTTCGACCTTTCTGGTTGATGGCGTGGCGCGATTAGCGAAGCGCCAGGTAGTTTTAAACGAGTGATCTTTGCTTGCCCCGACTGACGGCAAGGGGTCAAGGACACGCATCATCCTCGCGAAGCGTCGAAAATATATCGCTATTTCGCTCTCAATGCACTACAAGGACGATGAGGATGCGATCCTGTCATTGAAAAGCGTTTCTGCGGCCCGAGTGTTCTTGCAGTAGGGACGTATAGTCAATGGCGGCTTAAGAAAGGCGGGGTCATTGCGTTCCCGCTTCTAGCATGCTGATTGTCTCTTTAGCGATCTTGTCTGCTCATGCCGTTATCTCATTGGCTGTGGCAGTTCGAGATTCGCCATGCCTTGCGTGTCTTGAGTTGTCATTGCCATATATAGGACAAAGGCAAGTCCAGTTTATCTATTGGCGATTTTCATCGCGTGTTTTCGCGCCTGCTTTGACGGCCTCGTCTTTAGGCCGCCGGGTGCTGTGAATATCCGACTCGCTCGAGAAGGCTGGAGAGCGAATTTACCGCCAGAGCTTTCTGTACTTGCCGCTAGGTTGTATTGTTTTTTTTTCTAAAATCTCCAAATAATATCTCGGTGAAAAACAAAAAAAAAGGGAAACGTTCTTGCAAATTGTTATGTAATTGTGTTGTATACGTGAAACGTCTTAGCATCACAGACGTTTAGACTCGATAGTTGTTCCTAGAATGAAGCAATACTACCGCTAATCGGGATGATTAACATTGTGATCTTCCAGAGCCTTCCACACTCTTGAGTTCCTCTCCCTCAGTGCCCACAGGTTGTCGAGCTCCTCCTCGCCTACTCAATTCAATTCAATTCAATGTTTATTTAACATTTTTTACAATGGCGGGGGCTGGGAAAAAATCTGCATGGACAGCTTGACTCCACTCCTCCTCTCCTACCCCTCTGGTCCCATGACCTCCCCGTTGACCAATCAGCGTCGAGCACCTCACTCCTCCTCTCTTACCCGTCAACCAATCAGTGTCGAACCTCGTGGCCACGCTTTTATTCAGGCTTCACAAGATGCCGAACGGGCAAAGAACGTTTCACGTTACCATTAGTGGTATGCGCATAGCGGTTCAAATCGAATATTGCCGCATCACTCGTGGCCTTCACACAGCAAAGTAAAAACACGGTATATCGGCTCTTTTCAGTGATAAATCAAGGAACGACAGTGCGCGACTCGAAGCGATGTTTGGCCAGAAGTAAACATCGCTGAAACCAATTTATACATTTATCAAAGTGCCTTTGTACAGGCTCTCTTTTGCTGACTAATAATATCTTAGCTACTTCATCACTCCATTTATATATATATATATATATATATATATATATATATATATATATATATATATATATATATATATATAAAGGAAAAAGAACCCTCGGTGAAAACAGCAACAACGGACGATTTATTCTTCGACGTTCCGGCCGGAGTCCGGCCGAAACGTCGAAGAATAAATCGTCCGTTGTTGCTGTTTTCACCAAGGTTTTTTTTCTTCTCAGTTATATACCCACGCCTTCGGCCTCCCGCCACCATGCCTGTTATATATATATATATTTCTTCAAGTGCACACAACTTGGCGTGACTCAACTGAGGCACGTGTTGTCTAGCGCTTTGACGACATTTTAGCACCCAATCTTTCTTTATAGGTTTGCTTCACCAGGCGCCGGGAGCAATTGATGCGTTTGGACAGTATCGCGATACCAGAAGTATTTGAAATATACATTTTGTATTATTATTTCCATGCAATTTTTCAATTGTATTTTTGGTTTTAGCATTTAAATACATTTTTGGGTGGATTCCTGGTATTGCGGTACCATATGAGGCCCTGATGTAATTCGTTGCAATTTTCAAGGAATCGTTATCTTACAAGCAAAACTTCGAGCTGAACTTCTTTCTTTCTCTCATTTCGTGTAAAAATGGTGGAGCGTGGTGGAAAGTAGACGTTGAGGCTTCCTTGATGTGCAAAACAAAGTTCGTCCGAAATTTTTTTTTTTTTGTCTCTAATTACATATGACACAGAAAGTGTTTGATACCCATATCTATACTTCAAAAATAACAAACGATTTTTTTCCGGAATTCCGGTAGTCGACTATTCCTCTGGATTCCCGATGGTTGATGGCGCTGTCGGCTCGCCCAGCGTAAAAGTTCTTTGATGTGTTTGTGTTTGTCTTACAAATGGCGTCAAATAAGCCAATGTGCGATGCCCGCAGACTTGTACGTAACGAGTTATAGGTAACTGATTACTTGTAATCAATTACATTTTATTGTAACTTTTTAAGGCTTCAATTACTTTTTCTGTGGTAACGTTTGTTTTAATTAAATTACTATTTATCTGGAATCAATTACAAGTAATAAATTATGTTTTCGAATAGCCTAAAATTCTTGAGTTTAGTTTTTTTTTACGCAATACATCGCTTTGTCTACTCCTGCGTTACTCGTCTATGTTGCGCCAACCTTGACACTTTTCTTAACAAAACACCCAAAAAGGATGCCAAGATACCAGAAGGATTAGGATGTCAACACGCTTAGCAACGTTTTGACTGCCGAGCTGTTACGACCCGAGTGTGCCTCGGCATAGACGACTTTGTTCGGCACTGACCGGAGAATCCGTCCACGGACGATTTTTTCAGCCTTTCTTTGCCCCCACCTGAAACGCTTTCAGCAGGCGGTCGCAACAGTGAAGCCCTTCGCTTCCTAGAGGACTCGGAAGCGTTCGTCGAAGCACTGCGCAATTACGAACTGGTGCGCAAAAGTGTTTGTACGCTACAACACCGCTCGTTCCCTCAAGCGTGTCCGTCGACAGGGTTTCGGCCGTCGCGGCAGAGAGACCTTCATCAGGAAACGTGGGAAGACAACTGACGAGAACTGTGAACGACAACTGGCGTTGAAGCTTAACAAGGTGTGAAGAGCAAAAGAGACAAAATGTAACCACTTTGAATATAACCACCTTGAATCGAGTTTTAGGCTCGAAGCCTCTTGATAAAATTCAAGCTTTTTCGTTTCTTACAAATTCCAATACGAGCGAGTACTCCGCCTTCATTTGCATCCAAGGGTTGTTCACTTCAGTGTTTCGCCGTCATTTGCTACCAAACACTGCAGGAGGCACAGGCATCCAGTCTCGTGCGTGCTATTGAAAAACATAACCCATTACAATGACAACTACTTCATTGAAAAATGTTACTGACTACAGCAATCAGTTACTGCATCACAAACGTAAGTGAAACTTTACAAGAAAGTACCTGATTATTTTTCGTGTTTTTTTTGTTTTTTTTTTTTTTTTACTTTTTATTACGAAATGAAAAATGCATACATATGCTCAAAGTGTTTACATTTTGTTTCTTATTGTCTCTTTTCCGAGACAGAAGAAAAAAAGGGCGCGGGGTTAGATGAGGTCAGCGCAGAACACAGACATCTATGCGCGCCGCTTCAAACCCGGATCGTAGCACACCGTACGCAGGAAACGTGGCACTCTCGACAGCTCGACCGTCAAAACGCCGCTGAGCACGTTGACATTCGAATCCTGGATTAGAATGTCAACGTGCTCAGCGACGACATTCTAATCCTCCCAGTTCCAGGCTTCCTTTCTTATCAACACTTCTCTCGCTCTCGCTCTTTTTCTGGTATTTTGGTGTCTCTTTTTAGTAGTTCAGGGGACAAAAAAGAAAGTGTGCAACGTTGTTGCAACATAAACGGGTGACGCACGAGTAGATAGAGCCGATTTTTTGCATAACGAAATTCTACCCACTAAATTTTCCTCTTTCGGAAATACATAATTGATTACTTGTACAGAAAAATAGTAATTGAATTACAGCGAACGTTGCCGCAGAAAAAAATGTAACTGAAACGTTAAAAAGTTACAATGAAATGCAATTGATTGCGAGAAATCAGTTACTCGTAACTCGTTACGTACAAGTCTGCCAAAAAAAAAAGTACACGACTGCACTTATTTAAGACTGTTTACGTGTAGGAAGGCGAAACCATTATAGTCCCGCGGGAGAAATGTTTTCGAGTAATGTTTCTGTACGTATCAAAGTTTAGGAGGACGTATACGCCTCGCAAGTGGGCTCATTTTCGTCTTCTGCGCATGAGAAAGGAGGCGCGAAGGCGGGAGAGGAGGTTGATGACGATTCGGGCTAAGCTCCGCCCTCGCACATGTCGGGGAGGCCGGGGGGTAAACAAACATCGGCGTCGGCCATGGCGGCCGTGCTGTAGCGGCGACCGCGAGTCTTTTGTTTATTGTAGCCCGGTTAAAATTTGCCGAGTCCACAAGATCGAGCAGCTTTGTGCCCCTTACGATTCCTCCGTCGTCTGCTGGAAGCATTTCGAAGATTCCAAGATGAAGACGACGAAGAGCATCAAAAGAAGGCGCTTGCCTAGCCTCGCGATTGAAACGCCGGTTGCGCCGGTCACTGCGAGACCGCCGCCCGATTGTACCGGTAAGTTGCCTTTTATCTTGTTCTTCCTTTACGAACACAACAGATTTTGCCTTCTAGGAGGTCTGTAAAAATCTTGTGTGGCGGAGTCGATAGGCGCTATTAATCGAAAAACAGCCGAGAATGTGGTGTTTTCGCGATCCTCCGAAGCCCATTTTCGCACGTGATATTTAGGAATTTCGACTCGAAACTGCACGGAGGCCGTATAAACTATGTTCCGTTTCACTTTAAATGCGATCGAAGTTAAATATACATGGGCGAGTCCCGAGCTTTGATCATAGCTGCCATGTGCGATCTTGCAGTGCGTTCTCGCGTTTGTAATTTTCTCTTCGTTCGCACTTAGATGAGACGCAGTATAGTCATACATCGTATTTGGTATAGTAGTTTCAGTCTACGGTTGTAATCATGGCACTGTAGAAAAGCACAGAGCTCAAAACTTACCACAAAAACGCGATCGTTTTTTTTTTTTTAACGCGATCGTTGTTTTTTTTTTTTTTTTTTTTTTTTTTCAGGAATGAAGTTGGAATGGCTGTTACGTGTAATACAGTGAACCAACTCGGACAGTACAAATTTGCCGTTTCACATTACCCAGTATGAGTGAATTGCCAACGAAGTACCGATGCCGCCTTTCTGCAAAATGTGTTGCGCAGTGTATCTTCGAACCACATCGACGCTGTCAGTGTCTGACGTGTTTTTGTGTGTCGCTTGTCTCCTTTTTCGTTCCCTTACCAAGATGAAAATTCGGATATCGTGCACTATCCAAGCCTAGTTAATGAGCACCCCATGGAATTGACACGGGAGTAAACAATGGCTAACATGTACATATTTTTGTTTTGTTCGCTTAGCAGACTGGGACTGAGTGTGTAAGTGATAAACTTTCTAATATCATTTGTCATTTCTAGGTCCCAGATGGGTTGTTGACATCCAGAAACACTCCAACAGATGGTGGTCATACAGCGATTGTGAAGAATGTGAAGACAGTCCCATTTGGATCCAAATTCCTAGTCCACTCATTGATAATCTTTCCTTGTTGCATCAATGCCCAAGTATGCCAGGCACTGAGTGACTACTCGCATGTGTTAGTGATGGTGGCTTGCGAGGCTTCAGTATTGTCGCTGCAGATAGGGCTCACCCCCACACCAAAGCTGTTGGAGGTGTACCTTTCTATGGAATTGTTTGGTTGATCCCAATTTCCTAGAAACGCCAATATTCAGTTTGGTGTGCCTTGCGGCTGAAGTAGATTCATCAAGGAGGTCTCGTCTCTTTCCTGGGGGTAATACCATGTCAGCTGCTTTGCATGAGCCACTTGGAAACTGTTTGGACCGCTCTAAAGCACTTGTAATTGACCTTACCTGTTGTGTCCATGCTAATGCTGAAATGTAAAGTTCACTGAACCAAGTTTTACTAATGAACCATAACAATCAGTGGAAAGGATGAATGGCTTTATTTGTTTTCTCGAAGTAAACACTATTTCATACATAATACATGATGCTGGCAACACTACTTTCATTAGCAGACAACTTAGTCTACACTCTGTTTCACAATAGCTTGGTGAACCGTGGAGGCTACGGCTCCTGCGACCCAGTAAGAATGTCGGAGCGAGGCACATGGCAGCATGTCACAGGAGCGTCCGTGTCACCGCGCCAAATGCAAGGACCACCCACCAGAACCGGCTGTCAAATGCTCAGAAACCAAACGAATTCGGATGGACGTCCACTGCAGCAACATTAAGGCCTGTTCACACATGCAGCGGAGCGCTACAAGCATAGCGCTGACCTCGCGCTAAGCGCGTGATGACGGGAGCGTTCACCAGCTTTGTATCGCACCGTCGAAACTGTTGCTCATGGCAGACAATAAGTAGCTGACGGCACGTGAGGAGCGCTTCGCTGCATGTGAGAACCGGCCTTTACCGTCCGCTAGAGTAGCGAGGTCTTCAGTAACACTTTTATGAGGCAACCACATCCTCAATTTGCCCATGAATCTGTGGCGGGTGCTAATGCTAGGGCAATGTTTTGAGCGGAAGTGGTCGATTCACGGCTACAATTGTTTGAACGTCGATCACAAGCCATGTTTTTCTCAAAAGTGTTGATATATATAAAGTGTCGTTAATAAGTAACATATGTCTTAGTCTTTCTTCAGTGTCATGTAGTGTTGTGGTTCGAAGAATCCGACGGCAACACTACTAAAAGAAGAAGAGAAAAAAAAAAGCCTAGAACTATGTTTTGTCGCAGATGGCGCTCTTGCTGTGGCGATAACGAGGACTCGACCGTGGAGTGTTGTCATGTGCCTGGCTCCGATGCTCTTATTGGGTCACAATGTTTGCCAAGTGACCGTGAAACGGAGTATAGTGTCTCACCTGTACACGCTATAAAACAAATGAGATGCCAGGTGTAGCCACTTTTGCAGCTGTAGCCCTTATATTATTGCTTGCTATGCTGTTTGGAAGAATACATAAAAAGATCAGCTTACAAAGCCAAGTCTAATTTTTTGCACTCTTGCATGTTACGAAAATAAAAGCATCACGCCTGAACACCAACATCTGTCTCTAAATTATTCCTTGCTGAAATTAAAAATAAATATACTGTGAATATGAACCAATACAATCTCAAACAGGTTTAAGAATGGATTCATTAAACAATTACTTCAATCTGCAAGCTTGAAATCAAGTATGCATGTGCAATAAATACCCTGGTCTTTCGACTATCCCCGTTGACACTTGTTCTCGAAGGATAGGGACTTCGTCGATTTCACGGCAGTTCAAGCATTGGTCAGGCAACATGCTCGTGTTTATAGTTTCGGCTGTGCTATAGGAATAACAAAGGAGAGTCGTGTATTGCCGAGTCAAAGCAGAACTCTCAGGTCTAAAAGGCTTCTTAAAAATGCACTAAAACTGGTTTTGACTTTATAATTACATGACTCGAACATAAACTACTCACTTCACCAAGTCTAAGGATTCGCAAATAATCTGTGAACATGTATTCTGCTTTTATCTTCATTCACTTATGAAACTGGTTGCGTATATAAAATATCCAATCAATCTTCCACACCTCCCCATTGCGAAAAGGAAGAGGGAGATTCGTTAGCTTTTTTTTCTTGCCAAAAAACAGAAAAAGAAAAGGAATAGGTTTCAATGTGCACATTACGTTGAAGTGGGACAGTTACGGAAACAAATTTTGCATCTTCAAAGTTCATGAAGTAGGCAGATTACTTTCAAGTCATAAGAGAATAAAGTCAGAAACAACTTCAGCTCGCCTTCAATCAGATTTTCCCTTTAATCCAGGGACGTTTCACCTTCATAAGGTCATCAGTAGCAATTGGCATCCATTTAGGACTCTGTAATGGTAGATGTACAAGCTTGACCTCAAAGTCGCAGTGCCCTTCTTTCATGTGCTTGCAGTGCGACCCCCTCGTGCGCTTGGTCCCAGACGGTGAAGCTGGTGCTGGACAGGATGTCGTCCCCTGTAAAAGAGTCGTCCCAGTAGTCAAACGATCCGGCTACACCCTGAGCAGCGTATTTGTCCTCCCATGCCATTACCAACTTAAAATCAGTGAAAGCCTATTTTGAAGCAACAGAATGCATAAATGAACATGTCTATTCCATTCCCTTCGTACCGAACACCTGCCAGAATCCAAGGGATGCAAATCAAAATAAATAACATTGCATTATTTGCTCTTTTGAGACTCGAACTTAAACCAACTCAAACACTACCACAATTTTAAAGCTGGGAACTTCGAGGACACCTCTCCATATACTGAGATTACATGCTTGTCCCACTCCTGGCTTGTCCTCATCCTGGCTTGTCCTCAGCAGGGTTGGCCAGCGTGTTCTCATACTTCTGGGTTTTTAGTCTTGGAAGTTAAAGCTTTGGTTTTTGTCATTACTTGGTTGCTAGTAGATGCTGGAGGAAGCTCGTACTGTTACTTTGAAACATCAAGTTTACAAATTGAGCACTAACCCATATTGATGGCCAGATACAGAAGCTAGATTTGTCATGTCAAGGAGGTTGTCATAAAACAGTGGGCACGGGACTGAAATTAGCGGCGGAGCGGGCAACCAAGGCGCATTCGGGAGTATCGAAGAAGACAAGGTGTGTGAGTTTTGCGCGAAAGCAGGATGATCGACCAGAGATGTGAGAATGTGGCGTCGAGAGAACTTCAACCGGGCGGACTTCATGACTGTTATCTGAGCCACATTAACCAGAAGAGAAGAGAGCGTAACAAGTGAACGACGCACTACGGCCGAGGAGGTAATTGACCAGGTTATTTCACCCAAGCACCACAGTAGTCATTTCAACGACCAAAAAAAAACGTCCAAACATCAGCACAGCAATACCAGCAGCGTGCCGAGGAATCGGGTTGTGTGTATATTTATACAGTCTCAAACTCGATCTGCCTCGACGGGCGATGACTCTCCCAGCTGTAGATGACCGCTAGCCTGGGGCCCTTAACATGCATCACGTAGTAGTGATACACGACCGCACGCCGGTACAATGCTCATCCAGATCGAAACGGGCAAATGTGGGGCTTGAACACACAATCCTGGGTTCTGCAGCGCGAGCTTTCACTCCACATTTTCCGAGCTGGTGCGTGGAAGCCCCCTCGGCCACCAATCCCCCGGTGCCAAGGAATAACATATAATAAATGACAACGGTACAGTCGTCTGCAAAAGGTAGCTTTTCAGTGCCTTGAGCAACCAGGTTGAGATAATGTGACACTTTCCTGCCATATGTGGCTTGCAAAATAGAGATGTATAAGTCATAAAGCGAGTAATATGAATTTTTTTTTACTAAAGATATCAGCATTTGTATTTGGCTTCCACAACTCCTGAAAGCTACCTCTGAGTGCATAGAGTGGTTTCTTCATAATCTTACCTCTATGGAGAACTTCCCAGCTGGTAACGGGGCCGTGAAACGCAGACCCCCTGGAAGTCGCACAGGCGCCGAGGGCATTACACGGGGCGTGCAACATGTCCTCCGAGCCCGGCAGCCGGTGGATCCTGTTGGAATGATGGGGTAGGGGGAACACAAGCACTTGCAGATTAACGGACCTAAGAAAACCAGTAGGCAGGTACGAAAACATGCTACTCGCCCCCGCAGCGTTTGCCTCACTGGCGCTTTATGGTGAAACAAATCAGCGGCGAGCGACTGATGGAACACGCATCAGAAGAACAATGCGTCTTGAGTGGAACACCTTAGGACGGCGCTTTATCGCGCGCGTGAAGCGTTGGCTTAGCCAAGTTTTTTTGGGGTCCATCTCACATGAGCGAATGACATTTTAGTGAACAGCGACATTTGAGCGAATGGACGTTTTAGCGAATAACGGGGGCGCGCGTTAATCCATCCGCCGCGCTGCGCTTTCGCGGCGACAGTCTGCGGCGGATCATAACAAAAATGTGAACTCATTTGGCCCACCCGAAAACGCCGCTTTGCGGCGTCCGACTATTCGCTAAAGTGTCATTCGATGAAACGTGGGCGTTCGCTAAAACGTCATTCGATCAAGAGAGTGCCTCCCATCTGTCGCTGGGGGGAAAGACTAAAAACAGACGACTGCGCACTCGGCTCGGTAGTACCACACCGATCGCCTAATCCGCTGCTTTTCCGTAACATTCCGTTTTACTTTGCTATACTCCTTTCACGTGCAACTGAACTGTTTGTGAATGATGCGAAGTGTACAGAGACGACGTAACTCACCTTAGCGAGCGCCATGGGGCGGTTCTCCGGGTGCCAGCGCTGCGGGAGATCGGCCTTCGAAAGCTCGGCAGCCCGTTCAGCTCGCCGAAGAGGGCTGTAGCTACACTTCGATGCTTCACGGAGACACCGAGTCACTTGCTGGCGAAAAAGGGTCTCCGCCAAAAAGTAGAAAGGCTCACTCGCGTCGCACATCACCGTGCTGACGTTGGGGGGACTCACATCAACATCCGACCGCCGGAGACCGGGACGCATATTGGTGCTTCGTATGCTCCCAGGGTAAATTATTTCGCGTCAAACGAAGTAACGTACATTTCGAGGTATTTCCGGTCTCTTTTTTCCGTATGCCGCGTCCTCGTTCAAGCAGTAGCAGTGGATTTCTGAGAGCCACAGAAAAGGCCTTTCGCAATGGCTGCGGAGAAGAGACGACACCGCTTTGTTTACCCCCGAGCTCCCGCCCGGAGCCATCCTCCAATCAGAGCGCGGCGAGGTGACGTCACGCCACCGGCCTGCGCGAGAGAGCAGACGGCTTTCCCTCCGTATACACTCCCTGTAACGCGACTGGCGCGCCGCCGCGCGGCCGGTAGCGAAGGTAGGCAGTGAGCACCCCACAGAAAACGAAACCGAAACCACGCCGCGTACGTTGGTACGCGTTGAAGTCGTAGTGGTGCTGTTGCGCTGGGTTCACAGCATGAAGTGCTGCCTGTGCTGCGTCATTAAGTGCTTCAATAGTTATGCGTCGTATCTCGTGGAGACAAAGTTTCACAGTTTTTCACCTCGCCGATGTTTTGTAGGACAGCGACAACGATGGAGCCGTGCCGTACGACGCGAGAAATTTGGTGTCCCGATCATGTCTGCCACTGTGTCGGCACGGCTGACATATTCTACACTGCCGCTTTGCGCTCTGCGTTTGTTTTCGTACCCGTAACGCCTACATGTGTCAGCGCCGATGGGACGAACTGAAATCCCATCCCACACTCGCGGGTATGCAGTGCCAATTTCGTTGGAGGAATGTTCTCCAAAGAAGTTTCGTCCCCATCGTACGTGTCGATGATATTTCCGGACAAATATGGCACGCAATCTGTACTTCATGAAGAAAGATTTGAACGGTAAAAAAAGTGACAAATATAAATCTAAAGAAAAAAACCATGAAACTCGGAATCACTGGAGAATCGGCGTTTGAGTACGGAAGTTCATGTGGTGTGCTTTCTTTCTTGATCAGCCTCCTTTTGGATGTGGAAACACCGACACCCAGAGTTCTGTAGACAACAATGTTTTTTGTTTTTTTTCTCGGCTTTAGAGCCACCTATCGCAAAGTGGTTCGAACTGGAAGTACCGTCCACTGGTCCCTTCCTACCTGTAAAGTGTGCACCTCCCACGATGAATGGTATTTTCTGACAGCCTTTGACGGTCAAAGCCAGTTCCCATTTAGTTACGCCGCCCAAACTAAATTTCCGCCTGGTTTCGCAATGCCAACTATTTTTTTTATAATAAGTGTTGTGGTAAGTGACGGTCATGTCAAAGTACCTGTGGGCCGAAAATCAGCACCTCGCACAACAGGTTATTACACAACAGCTGACCGCAAAAGCCCTTGGCAGCCAAACCGTGTGTTGGAAGACAACGTCCTTTTCTCGGCTTTGGGAGCACCTTTCGTAAAGTTGTTTCAATTGGAAGTACAGTCCACTATTCCCTTCCTACCTCTAAAGTCTCCACCTCCCCCGACCAGTGGTATTCTCTTGACAGCCTTTTCATGGTCAAAACCGGTTCCCATTGAGTTACGCCGCCCAAACCAAATTTTCACCTGGTTTCCGAATGCCACCTTTTTTTTTTTTTTTTTTGTATAATAAGTGTTGTGTCATGTTACTGTCAAGTCCAAGCACCTGTGTGCCCAAGTCTGCACTTTGCACAACCCGCTATAACACAACATTTTGGGTCCAATATTGGATACAGCTTTATTTCTTCCTTCGTTAGAAAAAACTTGCACACCTGCTGTCTTACTGAAACTTGGCACACTTCGTGCAGAAACTTAGTGGACATCTCACTCGCCTCCAATATCATTGTTCCAGCAGTCCCACGTTCACAGCGACGAGAGAAATAAATTTCCCACTCAAAGCAATTATGGTGGCGGCCGTCTTGCTTTTCGGAAAATTGCTACTCCTTTTTTGGCCGCAACTAGAGAAATTCCCCCGAATAACGACTAAAACTCAATATATAAGAAGAGGAGAACAGCTAAATGCCCTTCTTAGGTCTGCCCCAACATTTATGCAACGTCACCCTCAACGTATCGGCTCAAAAAGCAAAAGTTTTGTCCGTGCGCGCTTCCGCCGCCACAGCTTGGCATGCGAAAAGGCGCCGCAGGCTGCTGAAGCGCCTCACGGTCGAACGCCAGCTCCTCCGCTAGCGGCGCTGCGCGCGTTTTTCAAAGCGCCCCCTATAGTTCCCGCACGGAGTGTATATGACGTCGAGGACGACGTCAAGGATGGTGTCTAGGACGACCTCTCAGACGACCTCAAGGGCGACGTCTAGAATGACTTGACGACATCGAGAACGACGCCTAGAGGACAACGTCTAGGACGACGTCGAGAACGACACTTTGAGGAGGACATTTATGGAGACTGTGGCGTATTTGCGAGGGCGCTCCGTGGGTGCTCCGGTACGTTTCATTTTTTTAATCGGCGTTCGAACGTTTGACAAATACCGATTCGAACTCCAAACACCCGACATAAGGATCGCAGCACACCATAAAATACTCGCCTCCGAGCATAGAGATCGTACATACTAACTCTAGAGGAAAAGGTCCGCGATTTTCCCATGCATTCTGGCTGCCGCAAGCGGCGGAGTATGCAGGCAGACCCTCGGGGTCCCACATGGTTACCAACTGCCTTCGATTTCACAAATATATCATCAGAGCAGTTTCATGAACTTCAACAATCCACGAACTTACCGGTGGAAAGATATTCGCATTCCTTTCGAAGCTTTCTTTTTGCATAGCACGCAGATGTACGGCTTCCCGTCAACACTAAACTAAACCAGATAACCGGCTTCGGTTTAGTTTCGTATTTCCGGGCGCGGGTGTCCGCGCCCGGCAATACGAAACCGCGCAACTACCAGATTTTCGAGATTTCGACGGAAGGGAAGTTAATGCAGCGTAATGAGTATGCTGCTTTTTATAAACCTTAAGATAGCTTAGAATTTAGTTTGCAACGTTAAATTATCACTGTTTATATTGCTGAGAGTTTTCAGTCTTCGCGATTACCATTGCGACTGTCGTCCTTCAGCTGGCAACATTGGTTTCTTTCTCTCGTGTTCTGTTGCTCTCTTTTGCGATCTTTCACTCGGGACCCAGGATGTCGGCGCACGGGATTTGCCACTCCTCCTCACCCACCTTTACCCCCTGCCTCCGAGCATAGCGTACATGCTTCAATGTTCTTACTTTTGTGCGTTTCTCCCATAGACTTGCGTGCATTGCCTGGTGTCAAACAATGGCCGCCGGTGGCGACACCGACGGGCTCCCGATCCGTGATCCAACCTACTACAATAGAGATCAGTGGTCTCTACTGTCTCGACGGGTTTACACGACCATAGATGGCGGCAGTCACCCTTTCTAATTCAAAAGAGGAAGCCCCCCAAAAATGTGTGCGTCCAGCCGTTCAAAATACACAAATGCTGTCGGCGCCAGGACAATTAAATTTTCGCGAAGTAAGATGAGAAAATAAAATGGGTTTATAAGAAGGACGAAGAGGTTCACCAAGCGGAATGACGTTGACTCGCTACTTTGTGCTGAGGAAGGGGGAAACGTATAAAGAAAGAAGACATATTTGCAAAAAGGAATCTTATAAAATTATGACCACAGAAATACTAGTAATTATATAAACTAAAATGAGTCACGCATAAAATCAGTCACGAAAATTAGTAAAAACGCGCGTCCTGAGAGGAAACAGAGTAAAAAAAGTACATAAAAACAGAGTAAAAAAAGTACATACAAAAAAAGTACATAAAAAGTACTCACTACAATACATAAGATGTGTCAATCTTTTTTTGTCCTAATTTCCAGTTTTAAAGTGTCCTGTTTAGCCTTGTCCTTTAAAACTATAGCTAGTCGAGGAGCCGTTGAAGGAATAATGGCTGTCCGGAAGGAGTTGCTGCTTGGACAATGGAAACTCTTTCCTTGTCATAGATTGTGCACTCACAAAAAGATGATGTTCCTCTTCAACCGATGAGCACGCGTTCGGTAGAGTGGTGATGATGTCCTGCCAATCATGCGAAGGAACTTCTTGGTGTGCGCGACATGAAGGCGTTTTCATGGGATGAAGTGTGGTTTGAGTGCGTCGGGTCAGTCCTCGTGGTACACTAAACTGGAGTCTGCGGTCGATGTCATGAAGCCGTTTGTAGTGATGCTGTGAATTAGATAAAAAAAGTGAAAGCCGTTTACAAATCCCTGTAACGCCGAATTGGAGCGCAGCTCTTGAGGAGGAGGAGTGAAGGGTACTGAGGGGAGGGTAGACCCCTCCTCCTCCCCTCATTCTTTAATATGCTCCGGGGGGGGCGGTCACGTGACCTCGGGGGGGGGGGGGTGTCACGTGACTTCGGGGAGGGGGGTCACGTGACCTCGGGGGGTCACGTGACCTCCCAAGGTCATCTCAAGTCACGTGACCCCCAGGTCACGTGACCTCGGGGGGTCACGTGACCTCAGAGGGGTCACGTGGGGGTCACCTTGGGGTCACGTGACCTTGAGATGACCTTGGGAGGGGTCACGTGACCTTGGGGGTCACGTGACATTGGGGAGGAGACCACGTGACCTCGGGGGTCACGTGACCTCAGAGGGGTCACGTGACTTGGGGGTCACGTGACCTTCAAAGGGTCACGTGGGGTCTTGGGGTCACGTGACCTTGATATGACCTTGGGAGGGGTCACGTGACCTCGAGGGGTCACGTGACCTTCGGAGTCACGTGGGGTCACGTGACCTTGAGATGACCTTGGGAGGGGTCACGTGACCTGGAGGGGTCACGTGACCTTGGGGGTCACGTGACCTTGGGGGTTACGTGACCTTGGGGATCACGTGACCTTGGGATGACCTTGGTTACGCCGACGGCGACGGCGACGGCGACGCCGCTCAAGCCGGGAACGGGCCCCTAAGAGCTGCGCTCTAAAAAGAAGAGCGAATACCGTATCCGAAGTAATTTGACAACCGCCTACCATCATGATCTTGAGTACGAAATAATGATTATAGATTCTTCAAGTCTTCCATTTTTGACTGCAATGTATGCATGCAGACTCACTACCCGCGATTTCACAATAGCTTGAAATCCATTAGAATATAGCCGTATACCCGGAGCGAATCTGAGTAAGGTATGCTCTTTTTTTTTTTTTTTGCTCTATTTTAATATGAAAACCTTAGCAAAGTGTTTGATAAAAACCGCGGAAAGTTCGCATTAAATCGTACTCCTTTAACACTCGACTCCTGAATAAATTTCTATACGTCTTGATCATTCCGATAAACCCAGTAAGCACATGAATGTGTCACGTTTGCAACGCATCCAAAACCACTCAAGGTTCCCCGTAACCAAGATTACAGAGTTTTCGTAGATCGTTTTCGCCGTTCCGCAAAAGGCCACAGGTTCACAGGCGCAGTAGCGGCTTCTTCATTGCGGAGAGCTTAGCGGAAGGGGAAACGCGGTCTACTAAAACTCCTTAATAACATCACTATAACGCACGCATAATGCACGCACGACGGATTCTGTGGTCACCTGTATTGTTTACATAAAATTGTTTCTGAAACAATGGAATCGTTCTGGGGGGAGGGGGGGGGGGGGGCATCGCTTTTTTTATTTTTCTTCTAGAACGACTTCACTGTAACTGCAGTTTTACCAGGGATTCAGGCAGTTCCGGACCAAAACCATTAATTTGGTCGTAGAGGTCGCCCTTGGACATTGAGAATTTCTTATCATAGATTACGTTTTGTTCGCAGGCTGGGCGCCTTGATGTCTTGTTCTCAAGCACAGCATGGCTTGTATTTTTTTTTTCGTCCCTGCGGGAGGGAACGCCCATTATTGAAGCCTACAGGGTACATTAAAAACCGCATAAAAGGGCTCGCGAGGAGTCGTAACGTTACCTATATAGTTCGATTGCCTAGTACGTTAAGAAATCGTTGGGATATGTTCGAAGCGCGTGATTCTGTGGATATCAATAACTGTGTTGTATGTATGTTTGGACAGCGGAAGGTTAGTGAGTTTTAGTAGGCGTCTGGAGCCTTTGCTGAATATAAGAGGCACTGCAGTAGCTTTGCCGGCGTTTTAGCTTAACGCTATAAGTTGGCACTGGGAATAGCGCTGACCTTGATGACGTAGCGGTAACTTCGCTAACATTTTGCGCTAATACAGCACTGCATCAGTGCTAAGTTGCGTTCAAGTCTGCGCTCCAGTAGTGCTGCTCGTGGTGTTGATTTAGCGCTGCGATGCATATGAGAACCGGCCTTTAACGTGCACCACGCAGTACCATTAGTGAGACACGAACGCACTTCGCCACGATGCTCGCCCAGATTGAAACGGGCAGGTGTGAGGATTAAAATTAATTGAACTCCTCACCCCCGGTTTCTGCAGCGCGAGCTTCGACTCAATCTACTCCGAGATTCGGTGCGTTAACGCATTCGGCCACCGATCCTTCCTGAACGTCAATCGGTAGTGAAGGTGGAATAGGTAAACTTAAAAGTATTTGGTTTTGTTGTTGCTCTAATTTTCTGGGTTTTTTCGCGGGGGGGGGGGGGGGGGGGGGGGTGCGCAGGTCTAGTCTCCTAGGTGGTAGTGGTGGTTCTTGACGCAGTCGGTTGCACTAGGCTTAAAGATGCACGGGAGTTCACTCATCGCCGCCGGTAGACATCTTCGAAGGCGTGCTGCGGGAAGCCGTAACTATCTATTCCTTTTGTTTCTTCTTCGAGCCGCACTGAGGGAGCGTCTCTGACTGATCACGAGATTGCGCGGGGGTGGAGCTCCGTGGGCCATTCTGGACACGCGGGCGCGTGAAACAAGAAACTCGTTCCGATTTCTCCGGGCTGCGCTAAAGGGCTGCGCGGGACAATGCGCCCTTCCCCCCACCTCCTCCCGTTAACGACTGGCCCGAGATGACGACGCCGATATTAAACTGAGGCCCGGCGGAGGAGAGGGAGTCCGACACGCCGCGGGGAGAACATAAAAGGACCTGGGCCGGTCGAGTCTTGATGAGAAGAGGTCAAACAGAGCGACTCATTCGTATCCCTTAACGCATCGTCGCCATGAAGTCTCCGGTGAGTGGTCCCCCATTATCCATTGCCGCGATAAAGACTTTGACGTTAGTGGTTTTGAATAAAAAAACTCCCCAAAACAAAAACAAAATATTTCTGAATATATTTGAAGATCTTTTAAAATATATCCACTCCGCCTTGGGGAGTTCCGACTCCCCAGGTCCGTTAGTCGCCCTTAGCGGTCTGTACTACGATGACTACTGGTGGCGACGGTTCACATTAGTTTCCTCAGCGATCGACTAGCCCTTATTCAGTTCAGTTGGTAGAGAACTCCCCTAGTCCTGGAGAGGACCCGGGCTCAACATAGAACAAGAGGATATTTTCACCAGCACAACCGTCACCTATAGAGGCCATGTCCGCTGTCGGGTGGAGGTGAATTTATTCTGAACGATATAAACTATTTTCCGTGTCCATGCACTTCTTTTTGTGTCCGGGTGTCCTTCTGATTGATAGTACTTGATGATTAACGCATCCCGTAGCCAACCGCGATGGAATCGACTTATACTAAAACTCGAAGCGTCTATTCGAGGCGTAATACCACTTTACACATTGTTGGAATCTGTGGGTAGCAAAATCTATACGCGCTCCGCTCCTGGCCCAGAGTGCAACGCGCGCGATGACGGATTTATGGATGTAGCCTATTGGTTCGTTGATACCAGAGGAAAGCAGATTTGGGGTTTTGGTTTTATGTCCCGAAGTAATTTTTCTCAGCTCGCCAAGAGAGTGGTCCACTCGAAAAGCATGCCTTTGAGCACAAGTAGAGCTTGTGCTGACATGTGTGCCTATCCAGAGGAAAGAAACCTTATACCATCAAGGTTGTATAAAATGTCTGGAAGAGGTCCTGCGTAATTTAGGCTAGCCTAGAGTTAGCTGTAGGTGGCATTGACAGGTGACAAGTTACGTGCTCGTAACTCTCTCTCTCCCTTCTTACCTCGTTTATTTGCGTCCCCAGATTAAAGTATTTTCCTGATTACGTGGCTTTATGAGTTTCGCAATAGTCGAGTTTGGGGGAAGGAGGGGGGGGGGGGGGTGCCACTAGGGCATGAGACTGGTGGATAGCAAAGCCAACGATTACAACGTCCATGCTAAACACATTAAGACATTTCCATAGATTATATCCTGCAAATTGCGGGCCCCGCGGGCTCGTACAAAATCCATGCCCAAAATTATGGCGCTGGCTTCTGTTAGCAGCCCAAAGCTCTTGTGTGCGATCTACGAAAATTCCCTATCGAAATGCCCGCGAAGACCGATGCCTGGCAAAACTCTCCTCTGGACATGTATATCGTGACTGCTTGCAGCACGATGAAGAGCCCTACCACACTAATTGGTTTTACTGTATGTATATTTCAGAATTCTGGCTCATATGTGGGCACATGGGCCGTACACTCTACTGTAAACTTGATAAAGTTGGGACGGCACGTGCTTGCTCATACGAGCAGCGAAATGATAGCCGCCAGACGCCCCGCTTGCAACTGACTACATAGAAAAGGCACACATTAGGTCGTTGGTATTTGTGAGATTTGTTTGTGCAGGGTGCTGTGGCCAAGTTTCCTCTCCTGAAGCGCGAAACGCATGTACGACGAAACCGTCCTATCCGACGTCCGACCGCGCAATACGACGGTCGGAGGCGAGGGTTTTCAACGCTCTCCGATGCTACGAAAACCCTCTCCCCCCAAGGTCATTCCGGCAGTCCGCACGTCGGATCGGACGGTTTCGTCGTACATGTGTTTCGCGCTTTATACAGTAGATGGCGTGCTTTCCTTTATCTTATAAGTATAATATGGCAAATTATATATGCGTGAGCGCGCTCATTCGTGTAGTAACCAATGAAATATCACATCACAAGAATGCTGACCTTAATTTTTGCTTTTTTTCTATGGCCTTCAGATTCTCCTAGCCTGCATAGCCCTCCTCTCGGTGCTTCGTGCCAACGCTGATGGAGCTAGCAGACCGGGAGCCAACGCACCAGCCGCCTACATCGGAGACTCCTACAACAGCCGCTACATATATGGAGGCTACGACGCCGGTCGCAGGGGGTACACCGACCCGTACTACAACAGGGACTCCTACTACGGATCCAGCGCAGGACGATACAGGCCTACAACCCCTCGCAGTCCCTATGGCTACGCCCCACCTACGTCAAGCTACGCGGGCACCGCTACCTACCCAGGCTACAATGCCCGCTACGACGGACGTTACGATGGCAGCTACGGACGCAGTTATGATGGACGCTACGACGGACGCTACGGTAGCTATGGGAGAGGATACGATGGACGCTACGACGCTCGTTACGGTAGCTATGGGAGAGGATACGATGGACGCTACGATGCTAACTACGGTAGCTATGGGAGAGGTTACGACGGACGCTACGGCAGTTACGGACGCGGCTACGACTACTCTGGAAACCGCATCGGACGGTCGTACGATGCTTCGTACCCGGGGTTCAGGAGCAACTTGTTCGACGACCGTTACGACAGCTACATGGGACAGCGGGGATTTGGACAACTCTTGGGGCGTTACGCGCGTCGTACGGCCAACGGATACAGCTACGACTATACCCTGCCCAACGGGCACGTGTACGGGTACAGCGGTTACCGCCGCTGAAACGATGGCAACACTTTTCTCGTGTAACGCAGCTTTATCTCACCTGAGTCGTGCGTCCCTTGTATGGTGTACGGGATCTCGTACCAACACGGCTTTTTGCCGTGAAATAAAGTTTTCCTTTTAAAACGTGTTTTTCGTTTTCTTTTTTTTTATATTTGAAGACAACGTTATAAGGCATGCAAGCTAGTTATGCGATCGACCAAAAACCGAGACGAAGGCAAGGCGGACAAACGCACTCATTTTTTACTTCTCAGGTTTTAGTGTGTTCTCTTCGTATCTTTGTGTACGCAGCCTTAAGTTTCTGTCCTTTATTCAGTAAAGCTATTGTCTGCCACGCAGCAATACCACCTATGTCTGCTTTCACCTCAAAAAAAGAACAAGTTTTGCGCATTGTTCATACGTGGCGCGTAGTACTACTTACGAGATCTGGTTGTCGGGTGAAAAGCGATTTTTCCGTTTGAAACGTGTACGTCTTGATAGCATAACATATATCTAAACTTTACCTACATATATCTTAAGTATTCACATAAAGGGGGAAATTAGTAATGCTCCACGACGAGCCGGACATTTTTTACAACGGTTCTTGAGGTGAACACGGGCGTAGAGAACAAGGCCTGCGCACGACGTCATCGTTAGTGGACTCCCAACCCATCCCAAGCGGCACACATGCTGAAGCTCGACGGCCACTAAACGACAGGCACGCGTGTCTTGGCGTTGCTGCGTGCTCGTCGCACTCGTTGTCAGACGGGCTCTAAGGAAGTCAGTTTCGTCGCGCGATGTCCTTGGGTTGCCGAGCCCTTTACATTCCATGATGGCATGTTCTTGTGTTTCAATTTCCTCTTCGCATTTATTTCACGCTGTGCCCATCTTTTGATATTTTACTCTGTACGCGTCCTAGTTCTCAGCGCCCATGTCCTTCGAACCTAAAATCCGGGTATACATCATTCAAAAGACAGTCTGCACAAACAGAATTAAACGTGAGTCACCGTGTGATCTGTGCCTCGAAGGCCGCGTGACAAGGAGTTCGGGGAAAAACTCGAACAACGGATATTACAATAGAGAGTTTTAGTAGACCGTTTTCGGTTTCCCGCTCCGCTCTATTGAAAGCGGAGTCGCCATCGCGCATGCGCGACCCGCTCTGGGATTTGAGCGTTGAGCGTCAGCTCCGCTATCGTCGCCATTTTGAGAAGTACGTTCCACTCTCAGTAAAGGTTCACTAGATGGTGCTTTTCTGGAAAGGTGGGTGCTCGCTATTTGAAATCATGCTTGGGAGCGCGCTTGACCCTTATGAACCTCGCTGCACTAAGAAGCTGCGCAGACTTTGTTTGAAAAGGCGTCCCCCAGAAAATGTTTCACGGTAGTCAAGAACCTCTGGCTGCTTCGAGAAATCGCTGGCCGCAATCCTTTCACGGTCCCTGAACGGTGGGAACAGGTGCTGCCTTGTCTAAGCCAGCGGGCTCGATTTTTCTATGCGAGATGACGACGGCGACGTTGAGAGGATGACACACCGGACGACGGCGGTGTCTCAATCTGAGCCCTGGGCCTCGGTTCCTCGGAGGCGGCAGCTTCTACTTCGGCTGGACTACCTCCTTGGAGCATGATTCTTTGACCCCAGTGGACCCCAGTGACCAATAGCGCCATAATTTTCCTGGTGCTCCCTCATGCACTGATCGAACGGCGTGCAAGATCCTCATAGCTCGCTGCTCACCCGCCCAACCCGCCTCCACGAAGTCTGTGTCGTGATAATTCGGATTGACCACACAGAGAGAGACAGAACAGCACCAGCGAGCTGGGTTAAGCACGCGCCCCCAACTGGCTGCCCCCTCTCGGGGTTTTATTGAAACGCATAAACGTGATTATCACCACATCCCCCTTTCTTTACAATGGGCTTGAAACTAGTTTCTGAATCTCTGGGGCCGAATGATTCGTCGCCCAGCTCTAGTGAGAGTGTAGGGCTCCTCTTTCCTTGTGCCGGAGTCGATGACAGATTCTTCCGGAACGAGAGCCGTATAGCTGGACCTCCCTCTGGGTCGAGTACCTGTTCCGATGTCGGAGTAGATTCTTCCGGACCGAGAGCCATAGGTGAAACTCCCTCTGGGTCGAGTACCTGTTCCGATGTCGGTTCTTTGTCCTTAACGCACGGGGTCTGGACATTCTCGCCTGGATTGATCATTTGTTCGCATATCGTTTCTTCGTCTCCATTGTATCCGGTTTGAGCACTCTTTCTCGGTGTTTCTGCTGGGACTAAATGATAGGTATTCCGGACGAGTTGTCTAGACGGTGTCTCCACCACGAAGGATCTCGGGTTGTTCGTTTTCCTCACAATCTGCCCCGGCGTGCCAGGGTCTCTGACCCAAACAGAGCCACCGATGGACGGCTCCTTGTGGCAGCTTACTCCGTGCCGTTGATTGTATCCTTGGGCCTGCCTTCTTTTCTCTTCCTTATCTTTTCTTCGGAAATCCGCGTGGTTTGGCATTTTAGGGGTTAACATGGATGGCAACATAGGCAAAGTTGTACGTAGTTGCCGTCCCATGAGTAGTTGAGTTGGACTATATCCGCAGGGGCCTGGTGTAGTTCTGTAGATCAGAAGTGCCAGCTCTGGGTCTTCTGCCTTTTTCAGGATGTCTTTGGCAACTTTTACCATGCGTTCTGCTTCCCCGTTACTCTTGGGATAGTGTGGGCTGCTTCTTATGTGGCGAATCTGGTACTTTCTTGTGAATTCGTCAAAACTCTTGGACGCGAACTGCGGTCCGTTGTCTGACCTGAACACCTCCGGTATCCCATGGCGGGCAAACACAGACTTTAGGTCCGCCACAATCGCTTCCGATGTTGTTTGCTTCAGCAGACACACTTCTATAAATCTGGAGTAGTAATCTACAACTACAAGGTAGTGCTTGCCGTTCAATTCAAAGAGGTCGGCTGCAACACGTTGCCATGGATAGTCGGGGAGCTCCGATGCTATCATAGGTTCCACTTTTGGGATGCGCTCTTGGATGCAGCTTGTGCAGTTGGTAACCACTTCTTGCAACTGAGTGCTGAGTCCTGGCCACCACACTGACATTCTTGCTCGTTCTCTGCACTTGGACACTCCTTGGTGCCCTGCATGTAATTGACACAGCACTTTCTCTCTCAATGACTTCGGGATTACTAGCCGATTGTCTTTCACGAGGAGGTCGCTCTGTACTGTGAGGCTGCCTTTATTCCTGAAGTAAGGAGCGATCTCAGGTGGGATGTCCGTCTTGTGGGGCCAGCCCTTTGCACAGTACTCTCTTAACTTGCAACATACAGGATCTTGACTCTGAGCAGTGCGTATTTCGTCCAGATAGTGACTCGTGTAGCTGGCAGGAAGCTTGTCACAAGCTGGACGTACGCCTCTAACTCCTCTTCCATCTTCTCAGGGGGCTCTACTGGGGATCTCGAGAGAGCATCTGCCGTCCATAAATCCTTCCCGGGTACATGTTCTATGGAGTAGCTGAAACGCATGAGTCTGAGCTTGAACCTCTGGATTCTTGCAGGAATGGTATTCAACTCTCGGACACCCAATAACGCAATTAGGGGTTTGTGGTCCGTTTGCACATGAAACTTGGTTCCTATCAGGAACTTTTCAAAGCGTTCGCATGCCCAAGTGACCGCATAAGCCTCCTTTTCTATTTGCGCGTACCTTCCTTCCGTCTCACTCATTCCTTTGGATGCAAAAGCGACCGGGCTCACCAGTCCTTGTCAAGCCCATTGTAGAGAAAGGGGGATGTGGTAATAATCACGTTTATGCGTTGATGAAACCTCGCTCGTTCGTAAATAACGTTTCTTTTTCCGATGCAATGATTTTGGAATACTTCCAGCACCTTTTCTAAGTCCACTTTGTCTTCTTCCGTCAGCGTTGCTGCGGCGAGTATGTCCTCGGCATCTCCCCCTAGGCAGTAGATTAGAGCGTCTACTTGAGCTGCTCCTTCTTCCTCCATGAGTCGCGAGACCCTTCTGTACCTGAGGAAACGACTGGACCAGGCCGTCCACTCCTCTGGGCGTTGAAAATCGAACGCCGTCGGTGGCACGAAACCGAAGGCTGGCCTGGGGTGCTATGTTGCGCTTTTTGGACTCCCAGGAGACTTGGAAGAGGGAAGTGACGTCAACGACTAGAGCAAACGCAGATTGGATGTTGACAGAAGAAAACGAAATCAACACCCAATCTGCGCTTGCTGTGTCGTTGACGTCACTTCCCTCTCCCTAGTCTCCTGGGAGTCCAAAAAGCGCAACATAGCACTCGCCCGCCGCCATCTTGACCGGTTGCGGTTAAGTGTTCGCAGCTAGGCTTAGCTCTTTGCCTCTGACGTACCCGGACTACCCGACCGTTTTCTTTCTTCCCGGTCGGACGCCTCTTCTGCTGTGACCGCCGCTCGTCACGCCTGCCCTTTTCACTGCTGTGGCCGCTCGCATCCCACTTCTGACACCATGTCGTGATAATTCGGATTGACCACACAGAGAGAGACAGAACAGCACCAGCGAGCTGGGTTAAGCACGCGCCTTCAACTGGCTGCCCCCTCTCGGGGTTTTATTGAAACGCATAAACGTGATTATTACCACAGTCTGGACTTCTGCGAATCGGACTGCCACCCTCCCCAATACCAACAACCCATGTCGTCGTCATCTTGCACGTATATACACATCACATTACCATGTTCCCTAGACGCGGCACCACGGGCCTCGGTGGTACGGGCTGCTGCTTTCCGCGGTGCCGCGGCTCTCCAAAGCCAAAAATTAAAGGTTAAAGACCAAAGACTAAAGCAGTCGGCAAACGGACAGATATTTTGTTTGGTTACTTCAGGCAGCAAGACAGTGAAAATTAGCGAAAGCGAGTGCTCCATTTATATCTCTACTTTTTTTTCCAATGAAATGAGTCTTTTCTTCTTCGTATGCTTCGGTTTGTGATATGGTGCCTTGGTATTTATGCACACTGCGCAACACTGTTAGCGGGAGCATTCAATAGCCTGTTTTCATTTTTCACCTTAAATTCGAGGGGCTGACATTGGCCTATTGGTGTGGAATAAAGCGCTCGTTTAGGGCACTAATCTGAGCGACAAATTTTCAGCTTTTTCAATAGCTGTCAAAGAAATAAACTGCAAATAAAAGCGATTTTTTTTTCTTGTTCGTATTAACAGTGGAGTGCAGTGTATGTATCTGCCTTGGGGGGTGACATGAAACCATTTTGCTTCACTATACACTTCTTTTTATTTCTTTTGTCTGTTTATGAAAGTGCGTTTTTCAGCTTAAGCTCCTGCCCAGTTTCTGCCTCACTTGTGCTACGGTCTTTTCTTGCAATAGAAGGCCACGCAACATAGTCTACTCTTACAATGCTGAATTCAGCAGTAACACTGTAATTTGGTTAGATGCAATATTCACACGCACATATGAGAAGTAAAATGGGAGTCGTTAGTAAACGTTTTTTATTAAAATATTTCTAGATGCCTTTCAGCCCAGTTGGACAGGTATTTCGCTCAGTACAAAAGCTTGAATATGATTTACTGTGATAATTTTATGCATTCTAATATTAAACAAACAAAAAAATGCCCATGGTCTTTGTAGGTTTTGTTCAGCCGTCAAATTATGCCGTCTGCGCACATCACTGCCTGGCGCTTCACGAAGAGCACCCTTTTGTGGTCTTCTTCTAATTTTTTTGATGGACGGCATATGGGCATGCTGTGCGGTCAACAAAACCCCAACAGCTGTTCAGGGGTGTTCCCTTGTCCTTGACGGCCTAATAAAAAAGACAAAGAAAAACCCTCTTACAACACGGCAGTATTTAAACAATACCAAAACATGTGATATCGGACTTGTTACTCCTCTAAGATAAAGCGTATTTCCATTGTAGGGTTGTAAAAACTGGGTATCGTAAATTAATATACATATATATAGTTGTTCCTTAATTCTGCTATGGTTTGAGGTCGTCAAACTGTGCATGCGAGGCCCGCTAGGCCGGAATTCAAAACGAAACTTCTGAAAACTGTTCTAATCTACCACTATTGCTTGGAAGTCTAGGGTTGTGTTTGCTAAATTTTGCATTGTTTATGCCTGTCTGGTTTTCACCAGACAAAAAATTGACGTGGAATATTCTTTCGACCGTTATTGGTAACTCTTTTCAAAACACCACCGGGTAACATATTCGGCCGCCATATTTTGGGCATCCCTTTTAGTGCGAGACTTGTGACTAGAACCCATTTCATTTTCAGTATTGACGCAGCATTCGTGTCTAATACATTTAGACTCGCATCCGCGATATACAGTGACGTAGCTCTCTTGCTCCCTAGACACTTGGCCAAAATAAGGCGGCCTCGAAGACTAGCGGCACCATGGGTTGCACTTTTAAAGAGGCTGCATTCAAGTTTCTATTCTTTTCTAAATCTTCCAAGGAAATCCAACGCAAACATTTCTTGAGGAAAGTTAAACAATTCAAAAGTTGCGAGCGAGTGTGAATAAATAACATTCGCACCGCTGGACTAGCAACATTTAATGATTCCTCTTTTTCCTTTTCTGCTAATCCTTGATTCCGGTTTCCTTTTTCTTTACACTTATTCTTAATTTAGTGTTATATTATAATAAAGTGTTATATTTTTTTCTCTGTGTGTTTTCCATGTTCAGCTGGCCCCATTCACAAGCAATGAACCAACATGCTCAGCTTCAGCCAATAACAATGAATAAATAAAGCTGAGAGGAATGGTTTCTTTGGTGCAGCTTGCGAGCGCTATGCTCGTGGTCAGCTTTCAGTGGCATTTTCGACAGGAGGGCGCATGCACAGATATAATCGTCGTTCAAGCACGCACACCCGTACATCTGACTGCATAGCCATAGGACGTCCACAAAACGCGACGACTTTACCGACGCCGTGCTGGTTGCAAAGTGTTACTCGTTCACTTCGTTTAATTATGCTGTTTTGTGTTACATAGAACTCAAATCGAATGGTTTACTTTTTACGCGCAGGGCGTACGCTTTACTTCTTGATTCGACCTCTTTCAAGCTGAGGTCACGGTCAAAACCATCGACGCGTATTGAGTAAGTGCAGCCATCTTGCGATCTAAGCGATCACGCTAAGGACGCTGAGGGCAGTCCGCTCTACAACTTGTGAAGCGGAGCGCACGCTCACTCCGCTAGCTATACGCTCCAACTCAGAGCGGGTCACGCATGCGAGGTGGGGACGATGCTTCTCGCAGAGCGTAAAGTAGAGCAAAGAGGGCCCATAAAAGTGGCCTACTAATACTCATAGATTACGAACGCGCTCGTCGTGAGTTCTCCTGACACCGCCCAGTACACCTTTGGCGTATAGAAAAAATTAACTTTCCACCAGACAGAGCAGCTGTGCTAGAAACAATGGAAACGCGAAATTTACACAAACCATGCAGGGTCTCACCTGTGAGCATAGCTCTAGTTTCGCCAGGGTCAACCACCTATGTTTGTTCATGTCAGCGAGCAGGTGGCCGAACCTCTCGTTGATGTGACCCACGATGAGGTTCACAGAACTGAAGAACACCGACAAGTTCCGTCCAAGCGCTCATCCAAGTACGAACAGACGGTTGGGATAGGCCAGTCGAGGAAGAACCATGCAAAGCGTCTCGCCAGATTGGCAACACCCTGCGCCGATCTGTCGGGTGCTGGTATTTGGAGGCCCGCATGCAGAACAGCCAGGTCCTCCTTTAAGCAGGATAGCTTCCTAAAGGGTTTCTTTTCTACGTTGGAAATATCCAGCAAACCGCGTTCGGAAAGGAAGCTTCGGCTCTTGATGGTACGAGGGATACGAATCATAGATTCGATGTCTCGCCAGCTTAATCTCGTTAGTAGAAGTCTCCTTCCTTGAGAACAGCGGGGATTCATCGTGCAGTTGCCTCGCTAGCCTTGAGCAACACTGTACTGACGGTACTCGTACTACGCAAAAGGATGTACTCACAATGCGCAAACTTCGTCCTTTTCTCTTATTTTTCTACTTCGAATAAGTAGTAATAAGTAATAAGTGTTTCAGTTTTAATTCGAGTGGAGCAGAAGCTACAAGAGCGAGTGCCGGCCTTTCAGCGTCCTTGATAAGCACGCGCGCTCGTGCAGTGCAAGTACCGTTTAGAGCAACATGCTCATGCTTATACCTTTGGCTTCACTCGCACACAAGGTGGAACGATTATATTTATATTTTATAGCTTAATATTTCTTCAGGTGTGTGCCTACTCTTTTGTGCTCATTATTGTCGCCTTCGTTTTTACTGCCTCTACAATCACGCTCCCTTTTACTCTCTTGGTGTTAACGCTTAGGTTTTTTTGTCTTACTACAGGTTTTCCCGCTCATTTTAATCCAAGCGACGACCAATTTAATCCCGGGGTCGCTCAATTTAATCCAAGCGCCATACAATTTAATCCAAGCGCCACACAATTTAATCCCGGGGTCAGTCAATTTGATCCACAATATATATATATATATATATATATATATATATATATATATATATATATGCACTTATTGGGGGTGTTCAGTGGTCGTGTTTCGCTTACACATTTGGTAACTTAGAACAATTGTTTATACAATTAGAATTTTCGGGGGGGCGATTGAGAATTTGATCACTAATGTGATTACTTTGAGTTACTAGTCCTACTATTGACGAGGCTTCATTGATATGTTGGTTACTCTTTTTAGAGCGCAGCTCTTAGGCACCCGTTTCCGGCTTAAGCCGCGTCGGCGTCGCCGGCGCCGTAGGCGTAACCACGCGTTGGATGATGGGTAAATTCCTCCGCTAAATTTAGCGGAGAAATTTCCCCGCTAAATCAAGCGGAAAACTTTCCCTGCTAAATCTATCGAAAAATCTTCCCAGCTAGATGTAATGAAAAATTTGCCCCGCAGAGTCTAGTGGAAAGTTTTCCCCGCTAAGTCTAGCAGAAAATTTTCCCCGCTAAATCTAGTGGAAAATTTTTCCCGCTAAATTTAGCGGGAAATTTTTTCCCGCTGAGCCTAGCGGAAAGTTTTCCCCGCTAAATCTAGCGGAAAATTTTCCCAGCTAGATTTAGCGAAAAATTTGCCCCGCAAAGCCTAGCGGAAACGTTTCCCCGCTAAATCTAGTGGACAATTTTTCCAGCGAAATCTAGCTGAAAGTTTTCCCCGATAAATCTAGCGGAACAATTCACCAGCTAGATTTAGCTGAAAAGTTTCCCCGCTAAGTCTTGCGGAAAATTCTCCCCGCTAAATCTAGTGTAAAATTTTTCCCACTAAATTTAGCGGAAAATTTTTCCCGCTAAATCTAGCGTAAAGTCTTCCCCGCAAAATCTAGCGGAACATTTTCCCAGCTAGATTTAGCGAAAAATTTGCCCAGCAAAGTCTAGCGGAAAAGTTTTCCCGCTAAATCTAGTGGAAAATTTTTCCCGCTAAGCCTAGCGGAAAATTTTCCCCGCTAAATCTAGCGGGAAAATTTCCCAGCTAGATTTAGCGGACAATTTTCCCCGCTAAGTCTAGCGGAAAATTTGCCCCGCTAAATCTAGTGTAAAATGTTTCCACTACAATTATCGCAAAAATTTTTCCCGCTATATCTAGAGGAAAGTTTTCCCCGCTAAATCTAGCGGAAAATTTTCCCAGCTAGACAGCGAAAAATTTGCCCCGCAAAGTCTAGCGGAAAAGCTTCCCCGCTAAATCTAGTGGAAAATTTTTCCCACTAAATCTGGCGGAAAATTTTCCCTGCTAAATCTAGCGGAAAAATTTACCAGCTAGATTTAGCGGAAAATTTGCCCCGCCAAGTCTAGCGGAAAAATCTCACCGCTTAATCTAGTGGAACATTTTCCCGCTAAATCTAGCGGAAAATTTTTCCCACTAAATTTAGCGGAACATTTTTCCCGCCAAATCTAGCGGAAAATGTTACCCGCTAAATTTAGCGGAAAAATTTCCCAGCTAGAAATTTTCCGCTAGATTTAGCGGGGAAGATTTTCCGCTAAAGTTAACGGGGAAATTTTTCCGCTAGACTTAGCGGGGAAAATTTTCCGCTAGTTTTAGCGCTGAAATTTTTCCGCTAAACAGCGAGGAAAATACCCCGCTAAATTTAGCGGGAAACATGTCCGCTAAATTTAGCGATGACATCTTTCCGCTAAATTTAGCGGAGAAAATTTTACGCTAGATATAGGGGGAAAATTTCCGCTAGGCTTAGCGGGGCAAATTTTCCGCTAAATCTAGCTGGGAAGATTTTCCGCTAGATTTAGCGGGGGAAGTTTTCTGCTAAATATAGCGGGAAAAATTTTCCACTAGATTTAGCGGAGAAAATTGTCCGCTAAATTTAGCGGGACGAATGTTCTGCTAGATTTAGCAGGAAAAACATTCCGCTAGATTTAGCGGAAAAATTTTCTTCTAGATTTTGCGGGGAAGCTTTTCCGCTAGACTTCGCGGCGCAAATTTTCCGATAAATCTAGCTGGGGAAATTTTCCGCTAGATTTAGCGGGGGAAATATTCCACTAAATATAGGGGGAATATTTTTCGCTAGATAGAGCGGAGAAAATTTTTCCGCTTAATATAGCGGGGAAAATTTTCTGTTAAATCTAGCCGGAAAGATTTTCCGCTAGATTTAGCGGGGGAAAGTATCCGCTAAATATAGCGAGAAAATGTTCCGCTAGATTTAGCGCAGGAAATTTTTCGCTAAATACAGCGGGGAAAATTTTCTATTAGATTTAGCTTGGAAAATTTTTGTTAGATTTAGCAGGTAAAATTTTTCGCTAGATTTAGCGGGGAAATTTTTCTGCTAAAATTAGCGGTGGAATTTTCCCATCATGCACCGCGTGGTTACGCCGACGCCGCTCAAGCCGGAAACAGGTGCCTATAAGAGCTGCGCTTTAAGAAGAGTAACCAACATATCAATTAAGCCTCGTCAGTAGTGGGACTAGTAACTCAAAGTAATCACATTAGTGATCAAATTATCAATTGCCCCCCCCCCCCCAAAATCTAATTGTATAAACAATTGTTCTACGTTACCAAATGTGTAAGCGGAACACGACCACTGAACACAATAAGCGCATATACATATATATTGTGGATTAAATTGACTGACCCCGGGATTAAATTGTGTGGCGCTTGGATTAAATTGTATGGCGCTTGGATTAAATTGAGTGACCCCGGGATTAAATTGGTCGTCGCTTGGATTAAAATGAGCGGGAAAACCTGTAGTACTATAAACGTCCACTTGTGGGGCTACGCAAGCAAATTTTTCGAACCCGCTCAAAACGCTCTTACGCCGAAGAAAAGCGCTCTACTAAAACGCATTTTTGAACCTCCGCTTTCCATTCCGGCGAAGCGGGCCGCGCATGCGCAGTTTGGCACCCTCAGAGCGGAGCGGAAGATGAAAACGGTCTACTAAAACTCTCTAATAACTCGTGTTTTGCAGACTGTCTTTTGTACAATGGTAAGAGTAGGGTGCCTCAATGTAGTAAGAGCAGTGAGCGGACTGGAAGCGCGCGCTCTCTTTATAAGAGAAAGAGAGCGCGCGCTTCCAGTCCGGCCGTGCTATAAACCTTTCCAGAAAAGGGCTGCTGGTCGGTTTCATTTTCAGTGTTCGTGCGTATCGCGCGTGATTTGCTCGCTTTCCGAAGCGACGCACACGCGCGTGCTGAGCTGTGGAGATCGCACGCTGAGCTGTGGATTTGTAAACATCGGAAAGGTCTATTGGTTGAACTAACTTATTGATGCTTGCCGCTGTTGTACCGGAGTCGCAAAAAAACGCAGACAGAGGGGAAGAAGAAACAAGCTACGCAGGACAAGCGACAAAGACAAGACGCCCGTAAAGGTTTTCTTTTCTTTAGTATTTAAGTCATGTGAGATATTCCGAGACACTGTTTTTAATTTAAGCGGTAAAATAGAAATGTATCTGGGCCTAAATAAGACCGTAGAGTTGATAGAATAATCTAAAGCGAAAGCCCCATGTATTTGCACGCATTCCGGCCGTTCCCGAACGGCGGGGCATCGCGGACATGAGCGTGGTCCCGCAATGGGACCATGGAAATGGCGACGCCTTATACGCAAAGAAGCAATTAGACTTCCTTGCAATCAAACGCCGGCACACCGCATTGTATAAAAATAAATGAAGCTGACAAGCACTCCAGCAACTTCCACTCGTCGCGGCAAAGCGAACGCACCTAGCCTTTCGACCTGTTTTCTTTCTCCACTGATTATTGTCACTCTCTCGTTTTTTTGTTTGTTTTTTCTCTCGCAACTACCGATGTCAGCGCTCAAGATTGGCCGCGTTCAGCTCCTTTCTTTACCCCCGTGCCTAAATTCTGCTTCACGTGGTGCGATTTGGCTTGCGATTTCGCAACTGCAACGCAACTGCAACTGCCTCAGACCTCTAAAACATTCTTTAAATCGACCGCAAAATTAGGTTTTTTAAACCTAACGCGCTACGATTTTGTGCAGCTTTAACCACAAATAATGTTGTTGTTTTTTTTGGTTTTTTGTTTTTGTAAAATTTACAAAGAGCGAATTTACCTGAGGAAGAAGCAAAGAAAGAAAAAGGCTTTGCTCCTATGGAAACACAACGAAGCCACTGGTCTTCAAACAATACGGCGCCGTTTCGCACGAGAGACAAGAGATGGCGCAAGCGGTCGCGACGCCAACTGCCGCCAGGTCCAAACAGAAAATGCGCACCTTCCCGAAGACTCCCTCTTCACTATGGGGGAACTGGTGTTTGCACTGAACACAGCCAAGTGCAATACCGCCCCTGGCCCAGACTGCATAACCATTAATGCTTTACGGAATCTCCCGGAGGTCGATATGCAGGATCTGCTGGACTGGTTTAATGACGTGTGGAAAACAGGGCTGCTCCCCAACGATTGGAAGCTCTCGACCGTCATACCCATCCCCAAACCGGGCAAGTTGCTTACTAACATCAAAAACCTGCGTCCCATCTCCTTAACATCTAACCTGTGTAAGGTGATGGAGCGCATGGTCCTCACTCGAATCACGTGGATTTTAGAGACTCACAACAAATTGCATCCTATGCAAACAGGATTCCGTCCTAACCTCTCCACGCAAGATAGTCTCGCGCTCATACATCACGACATTATCGCACCCCTTACTTCCGGTCCCCGCACGATCGTTGCGGCCGACGTGCAGAAGGCATTCGACACAATTCCTCATCACACCGTAATCCGCGCCGCTGAACGCCTCGGCTTCACCGGTCGCATTCTAAATTTCGTGAAGTCATTCTTAAAAGACCGCCAATTTCAAGTCATGGTAGGCGCCACCTCAGGGCCCATCACACACAATGCAACGGGAGTGCCTCAAGGGGCAGTTCTCTCGCCCACCCTCTTTAATATTTCTATGGCCGAGCTCGCCTTCCGACTTGACGAAGTGGAAGGCCTCGGTTTTACGATATACGCTGACGATATCACTTTCTGGACGGCCGGTACCCCACTAGCTACACAACAGAATACACTTCAACATGCCCTGGACGTGACATCACGGTTCCTCGAGGACAACGGCATGGCCCTGTCCCTCACTAAAACTAATTACATGATTGTAGCCCGCCGCCAAGGGCGGCGTAACACCTACAGCGACCTATTCAAGCTGTATCTTCACGGGATTACACTCGAACAGCAGCCCAGCCTCACCATCCTGGGCCTCACCATTGATCAAAATGGAGGGGCCCAAAGCTGGGTGCGCTCCATTAAAGCCCATTGGAAGCACGGCTTATACATTATCCGTCGTACCACAGGCAAAACCTGGGGTGCTCAGGAAAAGATCCTGCGTCAGTTGATCCGTTCACTCCTTATTTCTAAGGCTGTGTACGGATACAACTATCTCCAATTGACTCGTACGCAGGAGCGTACACTTGAAACTCTTAATCGCGCAGCTATGAGGGTCATCACTGGCTTGCTTAAAATCACCCCCGTAGCCCAACTCCACTCGGCAACACAGCTCAACTCCATTAGAGAGATTGCCGCTGAAATGCTCATCAGTCAGAAACTCCGTCTTCAGGGAACCCAGGCCGGCCGGCTTATACTGAGTCACCTGGGAGATCCCGTATTCCAGGTCCCCAGCAACGCCCCATCCTAACCCTCCGTGGGAGGACACGCTACTTGTAAACCTAAAACCACTCCCACAGTCACACGGCCCGCGTCCTGTCAATCGCAAGCGGGCGGCTGCAACTCGGCACATCAAAGCCCTTACCATACTGGAAGCGGAAAAACAAAATTTATTAATTCACACTGATGCTGCCCGAGCGGATGACGGAGAGACCACTGTTGCCTATTACTCACACACCACCCGGCAATCATGCATGCAAAATTGCACCGTACACACCAAGTTCCAAGACTGCAGAGCTCCAAGCAATTCTGTGGGCCATTCAGTCACACTCACATCACCACGGTAGGCGTATGTACATATTCACGGACTCACAGGAGGCAGTGCGAGAATGCACCTGCCTGACCAGCCGCAATTGAAGCGTCCGGGAGCTCCGATCCGTATGTAAATTATTCCGCTCCAATGGGGGCCACATAACAATAACGTGGATACCCGGCCACGCCGACATTCCGGGTAACGAGAAGGCGAACACAGCCGCGAGGGATTTATTACTTACTTTTGAACCCTCACAAGGCTGTGTCCGCCCCTCCGATCCCAATCCCGCCCAGGTTCCCATGGACCCCTTGGAGCGCAGGGAGGCCGCTCGTCTTGCCAGAAAGGCGCGACTTGCTGCTCTCCTTCCTCAGGAGGAATGTCCCCTCCCGTCTGCATACACTAGATGGGAGAGGATTTGCCTCCGTAAGCTTCATACACAAACGGCACTGACACCAGTGTGGAGGGCCAGATTTCACCGCCCTATTTCCGAGGATGATGTTGGCCCTAGCCCACTCCGCCCCCATTGCAAAGTGCCAGCGAAGTGCCCTCACATTATATGGGACTGTCCCAAGCACTCCATGCACAGGGCTAAACACCTCAATATAATCCCGGCGAGCTATCGCCCCACAAGTTACGCGGAATGGACATGCCCACACTCCACAAAGCCCCCCGATCACCGAAAACACATTCTCGACTCGCTGCTTGCCTTTGTGCGCACAGCGAACCTTCCCCTGTACATATAATTATATTTCCTTCCTTAACCTCTCTCTCTGTCCTCTTTGGTCCTATCTTCCCTCCCTAAGCCACCGTTCCAGATGAATACACTTCAAGCGGCACGGCGGTTATTTCATTTTCTGCTAATAAAAACGTTTCAATCAATCAATCAATCAGCCGCCAACGAACGAACATACAGCGCCGAGAGCCGGCGTCTGTAGCAGACAATATGCGCGAGCATTTTTGATATCAGTTGCCAATGCAATATTTTATCATCCTTACTAATAAAACACATTAAATGGACACATAATCGATTGCTAAGTAATTCCGACATTGCTTTTTCTTCTTTTTTTTTTGTGTGTGTGGTACTTATGTCGTTTGTTTTAAAGCTCTCGGCGCCGTACGCACGTTCGTTGGTGGTAGTTGGCGTCGCGACCACTTGCGCCCTCTCTTGTCTCCCGTGCGAAACGGCGCCGTATCATTTGAAGACTGGTGACTTCGTTGCGCTGCCATAGGAGCTAAGCCTTTTTCTTTCTTTACTTTTTCCTCAGGTGAATTCGCTTTCTGCAAATTTTACACAAAAAAAAAATTAACCATATGTGGCAACACTGCACAGAATCGTGGCGCGATAGGTTAAGAAACCGATTTTTGCGGTCAATTTTAAGAGCCTGGTTGCTATTTTGGACAGCCGGTATTACCAGTACGGTCGCTCACTGCGGTCAAGGACCACTAAGCGAAATTGTTACCGAATTAGTTGGCACGGATACATTGCGGAAAACAGCGCGAAAATATACGACGGACGAAAAACACGAACTGACAGAACCAATCGCTGGTTCTGTCAGTTTGTCGTATCTTTCTCGCTCTGTTTTCCGCAATGCATTGATGCGCCTGCGCGTGCACTTTCCCGCAGAGCCGGTGATCACGGTCGACAGAAAAAACCCATGGCGACAAACGGTACCTTTGCCAACGCCTTACAATGGAGAGATTACGTCCTCGCGTGAAAATGCTCTCTGCGCAGATAGGTTTTTTCACGAACTTCGTTTGCTGGACATTGCTACTCATTACGGTTTCTAATTTTATTTTTATTTTATTTTTGTATCACGGGTTGTTTATGTGTATGTGGGATTTCTGAACGTCCAAAGGCGGATTCTGAGGTTTGGGTGATCGTCACAGGTTGCACATTTGGGAGCTTCGCGTTGCTCACATACCTTCCGGACTACAAAGAAACGTTTTACATCGCGGGTTCATAAACAGTGTTTTTATTTTTATTGATTGTTCTAAAAAAATTCTTAGCTTACCTCCTTTGAGGATAATTTACGTGGCTTAGGTGATAGCTTTAATTACATTCAATGTAGGGCTACAGGTGTCCTTGGATGTGTACGTCGTTGGATGTGTGTACGTACAGCGTCGTTGGATCTGCAAGTCTGGATTTTTTAGACTTCGTTGTCTTTGTCCCTTCCTTTTTCCTTGTCTAGCTTTTTCTGTTTTTGTTTTAGGTACAATATTGTTATTGGACAATGAAGTTACCTTAGCAAAAAGGGGCTTTGATTATGAAAGCAATCTGGTTTTAAATCCACTTTTATTTATTTTCATTTTATTCGTTTGAGGAGCTCTTGGCAGGATCTATTCTATACCATTCAATAAAAATTAGATATATATATCGTTTGAACATATACGTCTGTACATTCAAAAACGCGATATGTTTAAAGTTCACAGTTTTAGGCGCGGATTTAGGTCGCCTCCATTTGTTTCTGCCAGATTGTTAATTATTTATTGGCACACACTCACGGTGTGATTGGCTTCGAATTATCAAATAATTAGGCTCGTTATGTATATTATATTAGTCTATTCATATACACGTCCAGTTTGCTTATCAAAATCAGAGAAATCGCTATTTAAAAAAAATCGCGTTTCTTTAACTTGAAACTTAAAAGTTTATAAATATTAAAGTTTAATCCGGGTGCTGAAGCTCCTCCCTCCCTTTTTTCACTTTAGCAGATTAGGTCGCAGGAGTGGAGGTCGCCTCCTCTCCAGCGATGCAGTCTGCTAAGGTGGGAAGAGGTAGAACTATGGGTGCAAAAAAGAAATATTATTACTGGTGCGCCGAGAGGCCTAGCACGAAATTTTGAATCACGTTAATTTAATAAAGACGTTTCAAGCAACAACAACACCCCTTTTCTAACTCAGGGACGGCCCTAGGGGTGGGCGACCTTGACGGTTGCTCAGGGTGCCATCAAAACCCCTTTTTATTTATTTTTTTTAGCTTTTTCATTTATTTAAATACTGTGCCCAACACGTTATATGCTCGATCGCGGGAGGCGCTCACTTGATCGAATGACATTTTAGCGAGCGCCCACGTTTCACCGAATGACACTTTAGCGAATAGTCGGACGCCGCGAAGCGGCGTTTTCGGGTGGGCCAAATGAGTTCATATTTTTGTAATGAGTTGCCGCAGACTGTCGCCGCGAAGCGGCGTAAAGCGCAGCGCGACGGATGGGTTAACGCGCGCCCCCGTTATTCGCTAAAACGACCATTCGCTCAAATGTCGCCGTTCGCTAAAATGTCATTCGCTCTTGTGATATGGACCCCTCGATCGCCGTTCGTTTTTAGAATGAGGTCCTCGTCTGACAAAACGCTCGTGTTGGACCACTGCTCTAATTTTTACTAACAACGTGATTGTTATGTTTATGCTGGGACGGATTAACAGGATGACATCGGATTACTGGGATTACTGAGAGCACATGTTTAATATGCGGTTGGTTACATGATCGGGCGTAGTCCAACCCTTGACTAGGCTTGGCCCTTGCTTGGGGACACTGTAGCTGGCGCTAAGGGGCGCTAGTGACGTGCTAACTGACAATATACATAACAGTGATGTCCTACTAGGACATAGGGGGCGTGTAGAAAAAAAAAAAAAGGCTGGGTGCACATCCGGAGTTTGCCCAGGGCGCTTGATGGTGCAGGGCCGGCCCTGTTCCAAGTACTGGTTCGCCACGCACGCTAAGCCTATAGGGAGAAGCTGGATTCGACTAACCCTTTCTAGCTTCGTTTCTTTTTCTTACAACAAGAAAAAAAAGGGGGGGGGGGGGGGGGGGGGGAGAGAGAGAGGCTCGCATGCACCGTGAAGATGTATACAGTGTTCCTCATGCTTGGCCCTGCTGTTCGTGCTATTCCTGGGCCCACCGGTTTATCTTCTTTATGGTGTCGTTTTCTCCTCCCAATCACAACTCAGCATGGTGAAGATATTTTAGTGGTTCCACCGACCAATTTAGCTCTGAATAGCCAGCAACAGAACGATATTTGGGTAACCGAGTGGCGACGATGACTTTGAGGATCACTGTACATACAGTTATATAAAATATATAACGCAAGTTCACAAGCACGTTTTTGTCACCACAAAGCGACGTTAAAATGGGTTCAAAGTTCACATTCAGAAACCGTCCTCATTTTGAATTTTCATCCACTGCCCACTGCTGCCCACAGCAGTGGGCAGCAGAACGTTGGGTACGCCACTTATGGACAAAAACTCAAAATAAGGACGGTTCCTCAACGTTAAAACGTTTTTCTAAGCATTTAGAATGAACTTTGAACTCATCGTAACGTCGCTTTGTGGTCGTAATAAACGTTCTTGTGAATGTGCGTTACTAGATATTTTATGTAATTCAATCTATAGTGCTGCTGTACGTATAGAGCGTAGTGGGCAGCAGTGCTGCCCACTGCTGCTTTTCGCAACAGTAAGCAGAACAAAACAAAGCAAAAAAGAAACGTTTTAAAATCTTTGTAATGCGAAATTACAGCGCACTCATGAGGAGGATGGGAGGGTACGGAGGGGAGGCTATACCCCTCTGTATCTTCTCCTCCTCCTCCTTAACCCGCTAAACTTAGCGGGGAAATTTTCTCCGCTAAATATAGCAGGGAAATTTTCCCGCTACATTTAGCGGGTTAAGTTTCCTCGCTAAATTTAGCGGGGAAATTGATGTCACGTGACCGTCACACCAATTCAGTTCCCCCCGCTAAATTTAGCGGGAAAAATGACGTCACATTACTTCGTGCCACGTCACCCATGAACAAATTCAGTTTCTCCACTAGATTTAGTGGAAAATTGACGCCACGTGACCTCAACAACAATGCAATATCCCGCTAAATTTAACGGGGCGGTTACGACGACAGCGACGCCGACATCGGTGCCGACACCGACGTCGACGCCTAGGCTGACGGCGATGCCGCGAACCGTGGAAACAAACACCTAAAAGCTGCGCTGTAAAAAAAAAAAAAGAATTCTCTTTGCAGTTGCGGTTTACACGCAGTGACGTCACTAGTGTGCGTGTGTACAAATACAACCGAATACATTTGGTTGTATTTGTATATTGTACTTATATGCTTTTTTGGAAATGTAATTAGAGTTGTAATTAAATACATTTTGACGAAGTATTTTGTATTTGTATTTCGATACATATTTGCATGTATTTCGCCCATCCCTGATAGATTAGATAGATAGATAGATAGATAGATAGATAGATAGATAGATAGATAGATAGATAGATAGACAGACATAGAACATGCATACATGCATACATACATACATACATACATACATACATACATACATACATACATACATACATACATGCATGCATGCATGCATGCATCCATACATACATATTTGTACGTTTAAAGGGGTACTCCACCGATTTTTTGAGCTACCTCAACTAACTATATTTTCTGACTCCCCGGCCTTTACTCTATCCGGTATGCTATTAAAAATCGCGAAATTCATAATAGTTATTGCGAAATCGGCAAATGAAAATGATGCAAAAACCAACATTCAAATATACGCGCGCTTTTCAGGGCCGTGACGTCAGTGGCAGGCACGCTTGCCAGTCGAGCAAGCAGCCAAAAAATAGAATATGCCAATCATTTGTTCCGTGCTGGAGCGCGGGTACTGCAGCGAGCTTCCCAAACATTCATTTGACACCATGAAACTGCTTCGAATCAGTTTAAAACAAAATCTACAGCCCAAAGAGTGAACCCCTGCCTTCCACTGACGTCACTTTTTCATTGTTGCCAGTAGAGACTTCGAGCTTGAAAAACACGGTGAGGACCAAAACTGTAAATTCAATAACTTCGCGAAAAAACAAGATTTCGACCTAATATTTGGGATACTATTTTCGCGATGTTTGTTGGTTAGTTTAGCGAAATTTCAAGCAAATCGGAGACAATGAAAAAATCGGTGGAGTAGCCCTTTAAGTACTGGCGTCTGATTTATTTGATGTTTTAAACCAGGGCTCGCCAAACTTTTTGGCTCAGAGGCCGGGTTAGGGTTCTGTCGCAGTCTCGAGGGCCGGAAAAGAAAAAGTAATTATAAGGAAAAACTAAATAAAGATTTCTAGATAAACATTTCAACACAAACATCATTGTTAGGGTAAGCATAGGGAGATGAATGCACACACATCAATACTTCAATTTGAAATTAATATTTGGCTAATTATGGCCTTAGAGAAAAATTCTGACGAAGAAAATTCACCAGGCATAAATCAAAACGCATAGGAAAATTCGGACCATTCGCACAGTACAAAAGACAAACGGGAGTGATAAAACGAATGCTGGGGCAGCGTGAAATAGTTGTGACAAAGGATACGAAGCACAATGGACATGAGAACGCAAAGAAATGTTGACACACTTGCATAAACATAAAGCGGAAAACTAAAAATGGGGAGGAAAATGTTCAATTAATATGATGGCGAGAGGACCCCCGTTACGATGCAGTATCTCTAGTTATTTTTTGGTGTCTTGGTTTGCGCGTTTGTAGCGCTTCGCAGCGCCGTTTGTCTAGGCTGGAAGAGGGCATTATTGGAAGGACCACGGTCTGCCGCGAGCGGGATCTGGCACGTGGGACGGGATTTGGAGGCCCCTGTTTTAGACCATATATGGTCTAAAAGCCTAAACGAATATCTACCATTAAACAAGTTTAAATCTTTAGTCACATAAAGTTATCTTAGCGAACGAGGAAATAAAAATATCCTTTTTCAATTTATTAAACGTGAAAAACTTCATCTTGAAATTTGTATTTTTTAGATTTCTTACGTATTCAAAGTCATCTTTCGCTAAGATAATTTTGTGTGACTACAAATTTGAACTTGTTGAATTATAGGTATTCGATTGCTTTAAATTTGTATGTAATTTATGCCACAACATTGAATGTAACAAAATTATTATCATTCAAACAAGGTAAATTATTGTTAAAGAAACGAACAACTGTTTTTTTTTTCTTTTACAAAAAAAAAAACAAAAAAAAACACGCTTTTATTAAGATTCTGTTCTTTTACTGAAACCCTGCCAAAAGTTTCTTAGTTGTTCGATAGTTACATGAGCCTGGCGAGGCTCCCAAATACTCGACCTGTGACAATCGCTATAACGCAAAAAACGCCTTTTTTTTTTTGTTTTTTTTTTTTTTTTTTTGTTTTACACTTTATTTCAGCTTATGAGTACCGCAGGAAAGGCTACAAGCGTGAGCTCCTTGCTTTAGGGCACAGCTCGGCGGCACAAGCTCTCGTGCATTTAGGGTAGCTGCCAACGCCCAACGCTATGATCTCGCTCTTCTAGCTTTCGCTGTTGTACAACAAATAAGGTAAAACGGAGTATAATGAAAAGAACTTGCCCAGCATATATATTTTCTTTCAAAAAAATATTTAGACACGATGTGAAATTACATTATTATTATTATTATTGTTACGCAACCTTTTTTTTTTAAAAGAGTAATGTAATTTTTAGGAGACAATAAAAAATTTCTAAAATATAAAAAGGTATGATTATTTTTGTTTTGATCTTTACCATTAATCTTTCTAAAACTTCCGACAAAAAAAAAAAATTGAAACCGAAACTTGTTAATTTAAAATGAATCTGCGACCTTGCTAAAGTCAGCCATATCCAAATCAACGACCCACAACACTGGGCATCACGCTGGAGGGCGAAAAAGATGGCGTTCGCCGTGCCGCAAGCATGGTGCCGTGTGTCGCGAGTTATACCTTTGAACAGGTGCAATTACAGTGTCTCCACGTCGCAAAAAAGCTACCGGCATATCTGCAACCTCCACCTCCTTCGAAACAACAATGTAAATATGTGTCTGTTTCGCAGCCCGCCGCTGACGCGATGCTACAGCTCGCCGCCTCAGCGCAAGGGCTTTTTCGGCCAGGTCTTCGAGAACATAAAACAAGAAATGGTGCAGAGCAAAGAGATGAAAGAGAGCTTAAAGAAATTTCGCGAAGAAGCGGCAAAGTTGGAGCAGTCGGAAGCGCTCCGCAGTGCTCGGCAGAAGTACGAGAACATCGAGGCGGAGACGGCCAAAGGGTCGCAGCAAATCAAGGAGCAGCTCGAATCTCTCAAAGGAAAGATCCGAGAAGGCATCGAAGAGGCGCAGAAGAGCGAGATCGGAAAGATAAGTCGGGAATTCACCGAGGAGCTGGCCAAATCCGCAAAGACGGCGGCGGAGACCCTCGCCAAGCAGGGCGACCAGCTCGGCAAATCGGGCGCCTTCCAAGCCGTCTCGTCGGGCATCAAAGCGGTCAAGACTGAAATCGACGTCTCGACCATTCCGGGCGCCAGGGTATACCGGGCGCCGGAGAAACTCCGCAAGCGTTCGGAGTCGAGCAGCGCCTCCGCCGCTGAACCGCGGGTGGTGAGCCCGAACGAAGAGGCGACGGGCATCGAGCTGCACAAGGACTCGCGCTGGTACCAGAGCTGGCAGAACTTTCGCGAGAACAACCCGTACGTGCACAAGTTCTTCGACCTCAAAACCCAGTACGACGAGAGCGACAACCCGCTGGTGCGAGCGTCGCGGACGCTCACCGACAAGGTGAGCGACATCTTTGGCGGCCTCTTCCAGAAGACTGAGCTGTCCGAGGTGCTCACCGAGATCTGCAAGATGGACCCGGCCTTCGACAAGAACGAGTTCCTCAGGCAGTGCGAGACGGACATCATCCCCAACGTGCTGGAGGCCATCGTCCGCGGTGACCTGGAGATCCTGCGCGACTGGTGCCACGACGCGCCCTTCAACGTGCTCAGCACTCCCATCAAGCAGGCGGCACAGCTGGGGTACCGCTTCGACTCCAAGGTGCTGGACGTGACCAACGTTGACCTGGCCATGGGCAAGATAATGGAGCAGGGCCCAGTGCTCATCATCACCTTCCAGTCGCAGCAGATCATGGTGGTGCGCAACGCCAAGGGGGACGTCGTAGAGGGGGACCCTGAGAAGATCATGCGGATGCACTATGCCTGGGTCCTATGCAGAGACCAGAACGAGCTGGACCCCAGGGCCGCCTGGAAGCTCATGGACCTTTCGGCCAACTCGGCGGAACAGTGGCTCTAACCCCGGCGCGGTTCTAGACGTGGGCAGCCCTCGGAAGACAGTCCCACCGGCTGTTTCGGGGCACTGACGACATATAGGTGAAATTTAGGAATCAAGATTGAGGTAATGAAGGCTGACCTGCCAAAGTGAGGTGCTCCCTTCCAAAGGGCGGCGGTGTCAACTTGTTGGTCGGTTTTGTTTGCGGCTGTTCCCAAAACCGGCGGGAATCCCCAGACGTAATATGAATGATACGGGATCGAGTAATTGGCTTGAAAGCGATGGGTGGCATTACAAGATTGGTTGCACGAAAACGTTTTCTCTTCATCTTCACACCGAAGCCTATGTCATTTCTGATTTCATAATTCATTTTTTTGTTTTGTAGGTTTGTGAGTTATAGATAATAGGTAGTACTTACCATAAGTAGGGTGTTGAACCCATACTGAAATAAAACGGTACAATCCGTTATTTTAAAATTGCCAATGCTCTCCAGTGTTTATTGCCAATCCGAGCATAATCAGATACACCTGCACCTTATATTTTGCTTGAGAATGGTAAAAATATTTATTCTATAATTTTTTTATGTATTGACCCACAAACACTACCAAGAAAACATATCTAGACATAACAAACCAGTTTGACACGCTCCAGGACAATAGGGACCGCACACACAAGTTTAACACACATTTGCGCAGGTTATGTGAGAGAGTTTCAGAATAGTGTCCCTCCCCTGCAACCCAAGCACCTTTGCTTTTATTTGTCATATGATATGCCGTAACTTGGGAAAAGTGAGTTATTTTTCCTAACCTTTTAGATTTGCCTAAATATAAAAATAATTGCAACCAGTAAGCCGGCAGTGATCGTTTTTGTCGCCTTGGCAAAAGCGGTCGCATACTGATCTTTGCCGAAACGTGTTTGCCCATTGCAAGCAGCAAGTTGCCGGCGATATTGGCTTGTCTTACCGGGTCTTGAAAACTGTAGTCGCAGGGACGCCGCTGCCTTCGAAGCCATGGAGGCGCGATCCTGGGTGCCACCCTTCAACGCTTGGCCTGTCTAGGTTTTAGCCTTCTCACAAACTTTTGCACCTTGCACAAGCAGTGCAAAGGCTTTGGGTACCTGCGCTGTTCAAAAAAATAGCGTCCGCAGCCAAAACGTGGTTTGGGCTCAGTGTGCACAGTTGCGACGACGCTATCTGTTGGGGTATGCTTCACAAACGCTCCCTGTAGAGCTTTCCAGCGGCAGTCTCGAACGAAGTGATTTAAAGCGCGCGTCCCTGGTTTGGGTGTGGGTTTAGATAGATGGCTTTGTATCGGGGGATCCCAGCGTACTGGATCTAGCCAAAATTATCTGTTATTTTCTTCTTGGTTTTTCTTCCACCAGTGGTTCAGTCTTTTTGTCCATTCCACCACCGGTATAGGCCACGGTCCCCTGCCCACGGTGCTGTCGGCGCCGTCGTTGCCTCTGTCGTTGCCCTGCTCGTCGATTTGCTGGAAGCCCAACGCCACTACCATGACTCCGCCGCACGGCACCTCCGGTTGCAGGCCCGTGCTCTCCAGAATGACGTGGTGCCGCATTTTTTTCGGCCCCCTGTGTGCACAGGGTGCATCGCACGTCGGTGTCTGTGTACTTTGCCCGAAGCACACTTTCTCAGCATGCCTCCTTGGGCGTCAAACAGAAGTCCACTGCCCCTGCCGTTGTCTATGAATTCTATCTTCCTCACTTCCTGTTTTTTCCTGGTGTAGAGGGCAACTGCCGGCTTCTGTTCAGCCTTTTCCGTCCACCGTTGAGTCTCGGTTTCAGCGACTCTTGTGCGGATGTTTTCCAGTTGTTGTTCTGGAGTCGGGTAGAGGAAATGGTTGTTTATGCGATACCGGACGGCCAGCTGGCGTGTCCGTCGCACCCACCTAGTCGAGAGGCTCTTGGGGTGGATATATTTGAAAGCCTGTCTTGCCCACCGCTCTTCCTGCATTTGGCAGAGGAGTCGTTCGAAGTCCAGCTTGGACCGGGCCTCTCTTGCATCGAAGATAGACCACCCCATGTCCCCCTGCACTGCCTCGTGAGGCGTTCCTCGGCTGGCTCCCAGTGCCGCCCATCCCACTCCTCTCTCGCGCACCTCTAGGCACTCACGCGTGCGGGACCAACAGGCACAGAACTCCATTTCCAAAAGTGAGACCTGGCACTGCCACCATCTTTCACACCGCCCTGGAGACCTTGAAACGGTTGTAACCCCAGAGGGCTCTGGCAGTCGATATCCCCTTGGACCTCCTGCTCTTAGCCTGGCCTCATGGTCTTCGAGGTAGTTTTGGCCCTCCTGGATGTGGATCCCCAGGTACTTGTACCCCCTGGATTTTTAGGTTATCTGCCTCTGTGTCTCCTCTGTCCCCGAAGCCCATCAATGCCAACTTCTTAGCACTGAAACTCAACCCCAGTGGCGCCCCCATTGTGTTGCACTCGTTCATTAGGGCTGCAGGCCCTCCAGGGAGTCTGCCATCAGGACAGTATCGTCGGCATAGATTAGCCCAGGGATTTTTCCTTTTGGGAGGGTGTGTCAGTGTTGCCCGGCTGCGCTGGGCTATGGGTTTTCTAGTCTGTGGGCTGTGGCCGCCTGCGTCGGCCTACTTTCGGACACTGGTGGAGGCTAAATTGCTGCGTTCTATTTTTTATTTTGTGTTCTGTGGCGAATAGAATTTCTCAAGGTTTTTAAGAATGCATTATACTATTTTTGGGGACAAACAAAGAAATGAAAGCTGTTTTGGTGAGTCCATGTGCAACAAAACATATGCAACTGGAATGTTTGTTTCATATTATGTAGATCTTTTTATGGCACCATACAGTCAGCCGTGTCAATCTACAAAGGTCTTAACCGTCGAAAACATTCGACCGCACAGGATATTCAAATTGCATGAATATTCCACGCCCACAAGATGAAATTCAACGAGTCTCATCAATCGAACAACATATATTGTATGTACCCCACGGTGCCGCGTTATCCAAACAAGATTTGAGAAAGGTCTCAAATAACACAGTATATTCAATGTACAGTGCCAATGATGGTCACTTCATGACGATCAAATGGAATCCGGCGTTTTTTGGGGCACATGTAGACGAGAGCTGCTTTTTTGCACAGCTTCAAAGCAAATGGACGAACGCGTCTATTCCCTCCCCACACCTCGGACCTGACCCTATCAGCTATTTTTTTGCAAAGACCCGGAGCATAGCCGGAAAGGCTTTTTCGAGATTATCTCAGCGGAAATAATCCTCCAAGGTTAAACTCCTTGCGTCACGGGCTGCTTGACGTTTGCTTTCTTCGTTCATTTCCTGCGAAGGCTGAGCAGGCTACGAGCCCTGGTATTCCCTGGTTCTCACAGTGGAAGATAACATACAAAGGATAAGCATCCTAAACATGCAAATAAAGTAAAAACTTCCAAGAAAAGCCGGCGAACTCTGAATGCACAATGCAGGTGGGGAGTCGCGCTGACCGGGTTTCCACAGCTCGGGCAGGTGGCAGAAATTTCTGGCTGATAGGGGTCGTTCGATTCGCAAAATGGCAGAGGCCAGAGAGCTCTTTTTCCAAAGGTGTGTACCGAGCAGCACTAGGGGTGTTGTTAACCTACTGAGATTTGATTTCACCCAGATTTGAATTGATTTTGTTTAGCATAAAGTTTGACAAAAGTTATTCTATATTTTATACTCTAACTTATATTTTTGGTGGCCGCACACTCTTGCTAAGAATGAAGCACCCTGCCAGTTTTGAATCAAGAATTGCTGGCCTTGGAGGACAGTAGCATGAGATTTAGGTGAGTTAGTGGGTCACCATGGGTTGTCACTGTGTCTTCTGTTCTATTCAGGTCAGAATTGGACGACAGCGCTTAAAATTACACTAGCAGTCATAATTGGCTGAATTGCGTGAAAGAAGCAAAAGCAACTTTCCTTCCTCATGGCAGAAAGATTTTGCATGAGAACATTTAAATTTTTGTCATCGTACAATGCAGAAAGGCAGGTACAAAGAAAACGAAAAGCTCCGGACGACTGCATTATCCGTGTTTTGACTTGTCGTTCATTGTTTGCAAGTGCTGTTGCATTGTGATAAGTGTGACGCATTATCAGGGCATATACAAATCGTAAAGCAAACCTTAACTCTTAGTTTTTATGAGCTTTTTTTCACCAATTATCACCATTTTTGACACCCCAACAAAACATGCATATTTTTATATACAAATAAACACCGAAAAACTTCCTCAGATTTTCGTTATAAGCAAACACGGGAAAATCTATAACTCGCATGTGGGACATTTAGCCCGCACCTTGCTGCAGCTCGTACAAGCAGGCATATGCTACTGCAAGCTTTGCCCCTCACGCATGTGAGGGGCACCAGGTGACATGCAATGCTTGCAATTGTGTATGCTCAGGGACAGCGTTGTGAGGTTATACAGACAAAGCTGAGGGCACATACTTAGCTTGAGTGACAATTAAAGCTTTGTGCTGCTATGCTAAGCTGTGCAAAAAAAGTGCCTAGAACCACAGTGTTGCCGCTGGACGGCTTCGTTGGAACAGAAGAAACTGAAAATGTGATTATGAAGAGTTGTTGATGCAGCAAAAGAGGTCCAACACTGAGTTTCGTGAGAGCAGCACTGATCGGGTATTGTCTTTAACACGTTAAACAGCGAATTGAAGTGTTCATACTTTATATGTTTTGTGTTACGGTGCAATCATAGATACTAATTATTTTTTTAAAGTTGAAATTGACTCTTGCTTGAATATGTTTCCAAGCTGGATACTTTGGATAAAAATGTGGCAACACTATTCAGGTCGAATATTATTGAATGTAGCCAAAATACTGAAGGTCAAACCGCAAGTTTAAGGGGATGGTGCAAGAAGTTTTGAGTTTTCAGTAAATGCTGCTTACAACTAATCCCTAATGTTCCTAATGTATGAAAAAAGTGTTAGTTTTTCTCCACACAGTGGTAAACTCGGACAAAGATTTAGAGAAAAACAAGGTGTGTTCACCCCTTCATTTTGCACTACCATAACAAGCGGCCAAGTGGTCCGGTTTCATCAGTTTGCAACCAGTGTTCATTGTAGCCAAGAGTGAGGTTGGCAAAGCACAGGGCATGCACTGACTTCCACACATTGTTAGGGTTTGCTCCTCTTGTCATTGCAGCTATTGGACACGAGCCACTTCCCGAATGCTCGTCGAGGCATCATCTGTTGCAGGCCCAAATCAAGCGCCCACATACTATTTGCGTCTAATTTAAGAGCCCCATTTCACCATCAACACCATTTGGTAATTCCTGCAAATGTCGCAGAACAGAACCCCCCTGATTATCACTAAAGTTTGCCAAGAAACTAAAAGAAAAATTTAGCTTTTATTCTTCAAGTTACACTGCAGCAAAGATGCTTCTTAGTGGTGTTGTGTGTGAGCATACTTGGATCCCATCTGTTCCAGTATGGTTGTGTAATTTAAGCGTTCCAACCGATTAACATTGCACAGCCCCTTCAACAAAATATCTCTGACATCCCGACTGATAATGAATCTTGGGTCTTCGCATTCACTGGAGCTTCAAGCAGCATGAATGAATTTGAAGTTGCAAACTAACATATAGACCATTTCGGTACCCTTACTATGCACAATTGCACTTTGTTGTAGTGGCCAGTGCCGCTTTTTTGCAAGCATGAGCATCCTGCATCTTAAGACTAACTTGCAGCTGCACATGGTCACACGAGCAGATATATGGCAGTGGCCAGAACACCTTGCTTGCGATTCTGTATGTGCTGGGCTGTGCTTCGGTCCTCTGTCTGTTTTCCATCTGGTGTTTTTGCAGAGTTATGCCATTCCCCCTCCAACCGACTTCTTCAGATAAGTTGCTGCTTCTAAATGTTTCTCTATTTTCCCACATGTGTCTGTCTAGAAAAGGCAAAATAGCTGCAGAAATTGACATTATGCTCTTTAGTTTCTTTGAGGGAGAGGGAGGAAGGTTACTGAAATTGACTTTTTGTCTGTTGAGCTGTGAGTGATGAAATGCATTTGAGTGTGATTGACCATGTTACACCAACACAAATGTCCGAACCAGCTTTTAGGATTGCTTTCAGTATATTTTCAGAGATTCTTAATCTAATTAGAGCCATGTTTGTGAGCATATAAAATGCATGAAATCTTTACTGGGCAAAACTAAAGTCCAATACACTTTTGCCCATTTTTTTCCCCTCTTAAGGTTTGATTCTTGCGATCATGAAATTTGTTTTTGAGAATGTGTAGTATGACCACTCTAATCAGTCAGGATTTCGGGGATTTTTTCTTCTATACTCATTTTCACCTTGAAAACCATAGTAGAAAATAGGCTCCTCGTGAAGCGTTACCAATTTTCTCCCGTATCTGGCAATTAAGAGAGTTCACAACCTGGAAGAGTCAACTTTTGAAGCTTTGGCTTTATATGAATGAAACTTAAAGTATATACTGGCAATTGCAAGGCAGAATGCAGTGCAAAGTTTTATCTCTGCAAGTGAATTGTGAAATAAATTATAGCCTATTTTATCAGAAACACAGTGACATTCTTTAGGAAAAATATCGTTAGAAAACTAATGTAATACCCAACATTTTTCTTCACTAGATACGCAGCAGAATGCCTAGAGAGTGCAACCGTGAAAACAAAATTACCAAAAAGTAATTTATTTTATGCTGACATTGGGGGTGCTGAAAAATCAAATAAATGTTTTGCCTTTTGTGTTGTCGCCAAAATCAACATATTTTATAAAAGACATCCTAAAATTAAAAAAACACAATGCCACAGTTGCATTGCCTATTCAATTCCAGTTAGGAAAAAGAATGAGTAAGCCTTTCCTTTTGTCCTGTTACCAAACAATAGTTTTCCTAAGGTGAAATTGATGTCGAAAAGTGGAATGGAGAAAAACGCGTCCAAAGAGCTCAAACCTAAACCTCTTCTTTAGCATCGGTGGACCGAAAATAATTTATAAAAACATAACTATGCAGAGTAAACAAATGAAACTTTGGCAATACCTTTTAAATACTGGTGGATGTAAATATTAATTTTTTTTTAAATCAACTTTATTTTTGTAGAAGTTATTTTTGGGTAGTGTTCTCCTTTTTAAGGCACTTGTATGTGCATTTAAGATCGGTTGTTTCTTATCTTATTAAAAAAGATGTTTCAAAATAAAAAAAAAAGCTTTTTTTTTCTGATTACCGGGTTTTGTAAGAATATTTGTGTGCGACTTATGAACTACGCGCAGTGACGTGATAGCCACGCCTTTTGCGCCAAAGTGTTTACCCTGCTAGATCCTGCAACGTATGAGGGCAACGCCAAAATATGAGGAATATGCGCCAACATCGCGCCAGGACTAAATTGCACTTCATTAGTAGTGAAACTATAATAGCTGAGGTCGCGCTACATGGCCGGATTGTAACGCTAGGTTTGGGCAGATTTTCACAACTTTCGATTATCACTTCGAATAACGTACTGTTCGCTTTGATCTATGTATCCAAGACTGGCAGTTCTCGGGTTCGCGGAGTGCTGTCGGCTTAGTTAGCTCCGTTGAGTGCGCTTCTCCGCGCGAACTGCCATACTGCAGTGAAGCGACAACCGCGGAGTTGGCATCGAGATTGCGATTTTGCGTCCCTTACTCCGCCGCAGACGTCATAGTGTCGCGTGACGTGCCCTGAGAGAGGTACGCCCCGAGCGCCACTCAAAACACCTCGCACGACTGATGCCTCGTTCACACGGTATCCATAAGTGTACCTTTAACCTTTGAGCTCCATCGGGTCGCGAGCACTTGTCCCGCGCGGAGGATCGGTAACTGCCTCGCCGCTGCAGCCATAAAGGTCCCTTAAGGTGTATTCGCACGGCGGACAAATTTCGGGAACGGTGTCCGCGGACCTGTTAAATATGCGTATCACGTGGCTTCGACGTCACAACGGACAAGTCCGCGGACTTGGGCAAGTCCGAGGACATACGAATTAATACTGCATGGTTGGCGTGAACCAAGGCGAGAACTGCGAGTCTGAGCTCGTACCTTTCTCGCTGCCTTCGCTGCACGAGATATCTGTTCAGGATTGGTATTTCCCAACGCTCTCACCTCGCGCAGAGAGCCTTGGTGGTGCTTCGCTGCGGTCCAAGCAACAAGAAAACGGCCACGCAACGCACCTGACGGTCGATTCCAATCCCGCCAGCGTCTGATGAACCTGGCATTGAAGACGACAACGATGAAGGATCTCAGCGATGAAGCGACGCTGTGTTTAGTCGCACTCGTAGAAGAGTTTCCACAGCTTTGGTGCCTTTAAAACGACCAGTACCGCTACAACGGCATAAAATCAGAGCTCTGGAAACAAATTGCCAATGAAATGGAACGGTGCTACTCCCAGTATGGGCCTTACAAGGAAGGTGGGTTCATTGAAGGCGGACTAATTAGTGTCGATTCCGTGTTGTATTTGACCGCTTATTGTTGTCTAATACTTTAGAGGGAATGAGGGGCTTTTTTAAAAATAAGCGACGCATCTTCAGACGGGAGAAGGAAAAGATCACGAAGACGAAGAGCAGCCAAGCTGCGGAGTACACGTACAACGGTAGATGGAGGTTCTACCGCAGTCTCCTGTTCTTGGATAGGAGCAAACCTGTCCTTTCCCGGGAGAGCAACGAATGTTACCAACACAAGGATCCCAGTGGAGTGAGTAACGTTTGGCGGGTTGACCCATTCGTTTAACTTGATTTTTTAGACCTATCGAACGAAACGTTGGCGAGCGTTCGTTGATGGAGGTCACTGAGTCCTATTAGCTTGGCTGACGTTCGAGTTCTGGCTTTGCTCTACACGCTTCAGCAATTTGTTTTGTTCGGGCTTCGGCATTTTGTTTCGTTCACTCGTGTTAATCACGGTTTCTTGAAGTGCTGGTAGTCTCTGGAAGAAGCTGCGAGACACTATCCTAGGATTTGACAACCGGCGGCCTGCGGGCCGGGTCCTGGCAGCAATGCAGTTTCATTCAAATTTATATAGTAAACTTTTTTATCAAATTTTTTCAAGTGAAATTGCCAACCACCGGTGAGCCTTCGATGGGTCCGACCTGCTGCGTCTTTATAAAAAGCACTCTCATTTCTTCCACAATACTACGGTTGTGACATCGACTCTTGGTCACGTAACCCATCGCCGTCCTCCCTTCACTACTAAAACTATCTCTCTTTCTCTCTCTCTCTATCCCTCTCTCTATCTCTCCCTCATTGCTCTGAACAGTAAATGGCCGACACTTGCGATATTCTGCTGTGCAAGCGGGGGCTTTACATATAGTTCTTCTACAGTAACGCATTCGTATTTCTTTTACCTTTCCAGATGGACAGTGAGACAGAATTGGCGTCTGTTATGACCGAGATGAAGGAACCTGTCCTTGGCACGCCTTCCACACACACACACCGCGCGGAACAACGAGTCCCAGTGTGGAAGCGTCTGGCACTCCTGTGAAACGCTCAAAGTGCGATGACGGAAAAAAAAAAAAAAAAAAAAACAGATGACTGCTTCAGCTCTGGGTGGAAAGAGCGCACGGTTGCTTTCACTAAAATTGCGGAAAGTTTTGCAACTGAAAAAAGTGGCGACGACGCTGATAATTTCGGAAGAGTAGTGGCGGGGCCACATGAGAAACCTAAACGGAACCAATTTTATTGGGTGTCAGATAGAGGTATTGGAACTAGTCAAGCGTTACCTAGACCGACAGCAAGAATAAATGTAATTCAACGAACCCAATTAAAACTAAAAAGTGTTAATTCAAAATTAACATTTCGCACTCATAAGTAAAGGAAATACTTGAAAACAAACAAATGCTTGTATCCTTTGCCTTTTGTACTTATTCCATTCGGACCTGATGGCTGTTTTTGTTGGACTGGGCGGGTGTGTTAGATTGCGAACCGATATTATAGCATGACAAAATCAAAAATAAGAAAACATTGAAGATTCTTTCAAGTTTATTTACATAAAATTGAACAATTAGAGCATAACACCAAAAGTTTTTGGTGGTCAAAGTACCAGCACATGCATGAACGGTCATTAAGTGAAGGAAGTAGCAATATACAGCTCATGAAATGGTATCTTTGCTTCTGCACTTGTCTGAACATGCAGATAAGGTTACATTTTGTTATTTATCCGCATATTAAAACGCGCCTGTTCCCTCTGCCACGCGACGGCGCCTTCGTCATTAAAGTATCTCCGTAGACGCTCATGCACATCTAGAGCTCTTGCCCCGGAGCGCCCTTTGCAACATTGTAGCCCGAAGTAGATTGCCCTTTTTCGCGGGTGGTCCTCCCTCGACGCTTTAAAAAGCACAGGTGCAGCTCGCAAATAGTTGTGCAGCACACACGCCGCCTTGATGAATGAGGTGACCCTTCCTGGTTCGGCATCGATAGTCGTGTGCAAAAGCCTAAAACGGTTTGCCAGAATGCCAAACGCATTTTCTGCTACCCGTCTGGCTCGGCTTAATCTGAAATGAAAAAATAAGTTAAAACGATAAGGAACACGGTGTTTAGAAATGACATGATGTAGGCAACACAACTGTAGTTAAATATAACCTTTTCTTCATCCAAATTTGTACCAGTGTACGGCTTCATTAAGTTTATAGACAAGGGAAAGGCGTCGTCTCCCACGATGACGGGTGGGACGCCGACCGGTCCAGGTCCTGAGATCGGCAGCCCGGCTGTTCCGTTCTCGATGGCATTCCGCAGTGGTGTCGTCGTCCAAATGCCTCCATCTCCATCGGACCCAGGTGCGCCGACATCAATGTACAAAAACCTGCTGTCTGCATCCACAAGAGCAAAAAGCACGATACTGAAGGTCTTCTTGTAATTAAAATAAACAGATCCAGAGATTGTGACATGTTTTCCGTCCAGCGCTCCAATACATTGCGGAAACTGCCATCTTTCGTAAAAGTTCTTCATTACTGCAAGCCACACATCTTTCGTCCGCGGGGACACCAGATATTTTGGTCCGAGCATTTTGTAAATGGCGTCACAAGTTTCAACGAGGAACCCGTTGACGGCGCTGTGGCTAATGCGGTACTGCCTGCTTAAGGAATGTTGACTTTCGCCTGAAAATTCGCAAGAAAACTAGAAACACGGCTAAGTCGAGCGTAGCTCTCAAATATGCTGAAACAGGGACAAAAGTAAGAAGAATAACCACACACCTGATGCAAGAAACCGCAACGTCAGTTGAAGTTTGTCTTTGGCTGGGATGGCTGGACGCATTTCAGTATCGAGTTTTGGATGCACGATGCAATTGACGAGAGAATGTCAGCAAACTGGTTGGAGTCAACGCGCAGCAATCGGCGGTACTCCGCGGAATCGCTCTCCAGAAGTTCTTGATAGAGTAGATTCTGTATACCGAGTTCCTTCTTGGACATCCATGTTTTAATCCATGGTTTTTTTGTGTCGGTATTAGGTGCTTCCGCGACTTCCTCATCCGCCATCATGAGGGCACAAGCCACAACAACTCGTGAAGCCTTGTTGGCCTCCATGTTCGACCTTTTCCACATACCGACGGCACCAGGCGGTGGCTGCACGAACTATAAATCGAGGAAGTGACCTACCTGCGCTACCAATTGATAATGGAGCTACGCAACCAGTTTCTTCGCTCTCTGAGCAGCGGCGCCTGTCCAACGCGACTTTAAAGAGGGGCATCCGTGGCGTCCGCCCAATCGTTGTGTTTTTCCTTCCGTCCACTTTCTTTTTTTGTGTAACCCAATTATATATATGCTGCAATTACCTGTTCTAATCGCTTATCCACAGGCTCATTCCGAATTTCCTCGATTTTTCGTTCCGACTTCCGCCGCTTGGCATCGGGCGCTCGCGCGTGCGCAGAACGCTTCTCGGAAAAGGTCCATTTCCCGTCGTTTTCTTTCTTTTTCTTTTCGGCTCCTCTTTTTACTAAGCGCAGGAATCCACGAGCATCTTCCACAGCTGTAGCTCGTGCGTACTAATCGTACTGGAAAATGAGCAAAGGCCTATCCGTGCACGAGAACCGTGAGAGATATATAAAAAAGAAAAAGAAAACCGCTCGTGCAACGAAGTGTACCACGAGCACTTCCACGCAGTCGGTTCCCGGGCTTGTCCGAGGACCACGGCGGACTCGAAAAAAGGCAGAATTGGATCGCTTTCAATACTCCTATAATCATGATCCGGCAGGTCCGCGGACATATTCTGTGACGTTCGCCCACGTGATACGCAAGATATATCAGGTCCGAGGACACGTTTTTCAGGTCCGTGGACATGTCCCTTATTTTTGCCTGCTGTTTTCGCAAGAAGAATGGCCGCTTTTATACCCCGGAAAAGGTGACGTCACGCCTTTCGTAGGAACTTGTCCGCGGACGAAGTCCTTCGTGTGAATACACCATTAGCTAGAGGTACATTTACGACCGTGCGAATGGTGTATTGCTTTTTCGCCACAAATCTGAAGATTCATTTCTCAAGGTCTATGTTCTAGATTTGCCGAGTTTGACGCAGAACTGATGTTTGCTCTTCTTCGTTCTGGCTGCAGTTCACTGCGATATTGCCGATGTGCTCGCACATGTGGTCACAAAAACTCGTGTAGCGACTTCCGGAGCTTCAGATTCGTAGTCGGGAGGCTCGTGGGCAATATTGTTTCGCTTTCTCGCGAACTGAGTAACATTTTTCGAGGATGGAAAAGCGTTTCGCGCGATTTCAAGTGAGGCAACGATGCTTTGAAGCACTAATTAAGGTGGCTAAAGTGCCCCGAAGCATAGCTTATTATGTCACTCTAGCATGAAGGGGATTAAGGTGTATGCTTATGTTCCAAAAGTTTTTTTTTCTTTGCTGCTCTAAAATGTTATAGCTCCATATGGTGCATCAAAATGACTTGAATCAATCATCACAAAAAGTATGCGCAAAACTGCCTTTCCTCGAGGTTAGTACGAGTATAGAAGCACTCGCCGTGAACTTTTTCCCCGAAATTGTGGGTCAGCAGACGAGAAGTTTGTGGATGTGTGCTCCCCAAAAGCTGGCTTTTGAGTGGTTCGTGGTACAAATGTGTGCCCGGTTGCGCGCTTCTGCTTCCTGTGGGAAATAGGGCGCTTCTCGTGCTCCCAGTGGCGGACTGAGAGGAAGAGTCTAGATGTCCGAACTTCCCCCCACCCCCCTTGTCTTTGAATTCCGCATGCGTAAAAATTTAGGGCGGGAAAAAGCTTCTGTTTGCTCTATGGTAAAGATGGAAAAAGTTCTTCACCTTACAGCAACGCGCGCGATTGTCGAATGAATACTTCGTCTCATTAGCTGTGTGCAGTGCAGGCGAAGTCAACGCCAGGCGAAGAGAGAGGGTGAGCACTAGGAAGGTTTGGGAAGAATGGGAGAACACTTGGAACGTTAGAGAGGAAATAAGGTTTCTCTCCTCCTCCCCAGCCTTCCTAGCGCTTGACCTTTCTCCCCTCGCCTTGCGTTGCCTTCGCCTGTACTGCACGCAAATAGTGACACGGAGTATAGTAGCTAGTTTGCCTAGAGTTCAGGGTGTTGCCAACTACTCTATCGGGGGCACGTGGTTTGTGGGTGGCATATGCAATACGAGGTGCTAGGAGGAAGTGTTGATCGTCTGCAAGTGTCCCCGACTCTTTTCCCCGCCTTCCTCCTCGCCACGCGAAAACGCACTGTGTGCGCACTTCATTTATTTCGTTTATTATATCTTAAGGGCCTCAGTGTGGCATTACATAGCCGGGGGGGGGGGGGGGGGGGGGGATAATAGAAACACTATTGGAACATATGGTTAATGCAAAGATAGAAAACAATTTCTCAAACGCTGTTCCCCTTCGGTGAATATTTGCAACATTCTAGTGAGAAAACCTATGTCGAGTGAGCTCTGTTAAAAATAAGGGCTGATCAATTATTGTTACAAATGATTCCGGTAATACATTCCAATCACTTACACACAAATTGAGGGGTGATTTTTAAATGTATTTTGGCAAAAAGCAATTCGAGCTTATGGCAATGGTCACGACGATATCATTAGCTGGTGAGAAGAATTCGCGGTCAATCCAATAATTTGTAAAACATGTTATAAAAAACAAATATTGTCTACAGCGCGTCTGTCCTTAGGAGGGGGGTAATAAGATTGAGTTTTTTTAGTATTGAAATGCTTGAGGTTGAATAGTCGTGAAAAAATGAAGCGAGTCACGCGGTTTTGAATTGGTTCTAACACGTCGTCTGAGTCTGATGAGGGTTCCGGATGGTAGAGGGACATTCCAGTTTGGATCTAACGATATAGCGGTATGACAGCTGTTTGACTTTTGGTGAAGTTTGATAAAGATGGCGTCCTAAGAATCCTAAGGATTTATTTGCGCTTGAAGCATATATGTTCACAATTTTCTAGTGGATAGAGAGCAAGCTGATAGGAATAAGTGATTGCATTACGGGATTTAGAAAACAAGGCAGATTTCAATTAAAGATGATTAATGCATATTAGCAACTCAGCACACCACTTCTCAATGAAACATAGGTCGTGTTGCCATACTTTGTAATCGGCTTCACTGGTAATAGCGCAATAAATAAGAACATCGCCGGCAAACAAGCGAACACTACCTCTAAATTGGCAACCAATAATATTAAACAGGGAAAAGGAATGGGCCCAGTACGGTTCCCTAGGGTACTTCCGAAATAACTTGTAAAGAATAAGAAGTTGCCTCACCAAGTTTGACATACTAAGTTGTTGTGCTAAGAGACTTGTTTATCCAATTAATGAGTACTCAATTAATTTTTAAGTGATTTAGTTTTGCGATAAGTCTGCAGTGGAGTACCCGATGAAAAGCTTTTGAAGAACCAATAAAGACTGTCTGTTTGTGTAAGTGTATTAAGGTTATTATGAATATCAGTAACGAACTCGTTGTACAAGACCGTTTTTTACGAAATTTATGCTGATTACAAAACAAAACATTGTTGGAATCTAAAAATTGCACACATTTGTTAAACTTATATGCTCCAGTAGTTTGCAGCACACACTTGCTAAAGAAATATGCTTATCGTTGCTAAGTTTGTCAGAAGATCCGAACTTAAGAATAGGAATTACGTCAGCATGCCTCCAGTCAGTGAGGAGGCTAGCCGTGGTGAGGAATTCATTAAAATGTTTACCCAAGTGCAGAGGTGAGGTGTGCCTGCAAAAGCAGGTACAAAGATCAGGTGTGCTTTGGCTCGACAAAATGCGACCATTCTGGCCAGGAGTCGTCCGCCATTCAATTGCAAACGCTCTCCGTGCTTCGAGTTGCTGCCTCTCTTAGTTCTAGGCTAAAATCGCGGCAAATTCAAATTTTACGCTTCGTAATATCTGAATTAGTGATCGAATAAGCACGTTATTTTTTATTGATTAAGATTTCTGGGATTAAAAAGTATAACTGCTCATTTGTTTTTGTTTTAATTCCTCGCTCCTGCGAACAAAGGAGGGCTGGGGAGCAGCGGCCGATCTCACCTGTTTCGCTGCCGCCACGTCGCCCCGGCAACCAGCGGCAGCCACAACATGGCTTTGCCAAAATTGACTCGTTCGGCCGGAGCAGCCGCTGAAACTCGCTCGATCTTAGGGCTGGCGTCTTTCGATCGGCGACGACATGTGCGCAGATCAAGTGAGTGTCCTTCAGTCGCCGTTTTTTCACCGTTTCTATTCACAATCGAGTTCTGCGTGGTTCACAATCGCGCGTCCTGCGACCAATGTCACTTGCCCTCTCCGGCACTCCTCCAGCTGAGCTCGAGTAATCGAGTGTGCTGAAACCCACCCGGGCGTTACACATTTCTTCGAGTTTCTTGCCATCCAGTTTTCTGTCGATTGAGCTGGCAGTCCTTACTAATTTAGCTTGGGTTCTCGCTTCAAATGTGCTATGATCTCCCCAACCTCGAACCACCGCGCCATGAACCACTTTACCCTGCATTCGCAATTACACTGTCGTTTCAAAAATAAGCTCTTTCCTTCTTACGGGCGCCCTTATGTGCGTAATGATGCGTTTTAAATTTGCTGGCCAAACGTAGCTTGCTACCGAGGGCTTTACACGAATTTATAACTAACAGAATAGCACGCACCTCCACGGTGCACGCAGAAACGCCTTTTTATTTATGTATTTATTTTTGTGCGCCCCACCGAGGTTCGAAATACACCGATCTCACCTGGTTGTTGCATTTCGCGCGAGTCTTGCCTGATGACTCAGGACGTGGCAACCGTCCAGAGCATCTTGTTATATAACCGCAGCCAATTAGACTGCCGCATTCGCCGGTAAAAACGTCAAAGAGCATATCACAAATCCAAGAACGTGAATACGTTGAGCCGCACCCTCAACATCTTAAAAGTGACTGTATAGCCACCTCCGACTTCGCAAAAACGACACACAAACATGTGCGGCCATTATCTGGCAAACTATAAGGCCCTGCTTCCTTGAGCGTCATTGCTGGGAACAACCGAACCACTGTCTAAAATGATAGATTGGCATTAATGAACTATCACACAGTTCCATAAAACACCACAGACGGAGGGCTGCGTCGAGCTAAGATGAAATCATTTAGGCTAGGTGGCGCAAGCTACCGCTCGTTATAAAGGTTGCAGCCATTAGCATCCGTTCATTCATCTATCCAATGGCTGGAATGGCTGCTTACACGTGTCTATTAGGATCCCAAGACATTGATTCGCCGTCACTTCTCTGTTCTTGTTTTTTCTTCTCAAAAACCAACGTTACTCAAAAACGTAGGGTTTTACAATAGATTGTGTGAAATCGAGAAAACAACAAGAAACAAAAACATCAACAGGTAAATACTAAACTTTAAACATTCAAACTCCTATACAAAAACCAAAAAGTAATTGTAATGATTGACAAAATTAGACAAACTTCCGGCTGCATAAAGTTATTAATTATTTTGTCAATGAGGCTAGGTCAGCAATGACACGTTGCTTATAGATCCTGGAAGCCTGTGGCGAATGTTTTAGAGCCCATAAATAAAGATCCCTACGCCTGCTGCCCTGGCTAGAGTGGTGATATAAGGTTTCTAGCTTTCTGGCCTCCAGATATTTAGGTCACTAGCTTGAAGTTATGCTGATCAGTCTTTTTTATCACATTCAGCGTCATGTACCTAATTAATATATCTATAATTAGCGTGTCAAAATATGCAGATTAAGATTATTTGAAAGTTAATGTCGACAACACGTTCTAATTTGTAACGGTACACTTTCGTATAGTCCATAAGTTTAGTAAAAACTTTCGTATTAAATAATTTAATATTAATTTGTTGAATGAGTGACACCGATGAAGCAGCTGTTAATTAAATCAAATCAAAGTTGTTATTTAGACAACCGACGTGTACTACAGTTGTCTGGGAGCCGTCACAAATGGCATAGGCATGCCTGACGAGGCGGCAGTCCACCTCCCAGTTATCACCATTCAACAAGCTAGACAAACAAAAAAAATCAACAGAGAAACGAAACTTACGCGACTGGCACAAACCAAACATAAAAATTTCACATCAACAATAAAATAAACGCTGCATAAAAAGGGCGAAATCAAGGAGATGAAACCCAGACGGTCCTCCAAGAAGCTACAGAACAATATTCATCTACCTCTTTAAACCTGCATAAACACGGCACAGAAAGTAACGCCAAACAACAAATTCGCAAAAAAAAGAAAGAAAAGAAAAAAAATGGCACTATCACCTTGCAGGTTAGCCATTGACACATGCAGCAAATAGGAAAAAAATTGAACTCGAAGAAGACATTTAAGACTGCTTACGTGTAGGAATGCCAAAGCATTCGTACACGCACCGCATTCTTACAAGCAGCGCGCCACGTCTTTTTTTCTTTTTCACACGGCGCTACCGCGGTGACATCACGCTCCCTCACTGCGCAGGCGCGGCGAACCTCGCTGGCTTCACGACGGTTTCCGTGACGAAGCATCTGCGTTGCGTGCTTTTCTTTGTTTTATTATTTTTTTTTTTTTTCTGAGGCGCTTGTTTGATGTAGTTTTATGACCACCTTTCGGGCACAACGCCGACGGCCTTTCGCGTAATGAAACAAGTAAGGCTTTCGCCTTAATAATTTTTTTTGCAAATCTGTGAAAAGAAAGCTGCCAAAAAAACACCAGCGCACAAAAAAAAAATCTTTTAAAATAAAAAATACGCTTTTTTAGGATAATTTTTTTTTCTAGAGCTTGCGCACACATGTTTCCTCGATAATGGTCATGAGATCAGGCTGGCTATTCAGAAGATGGGGTGCTTTAAAATCTAAATTCTCTAAGTCGTAGCTATATCGTGCATTTTCTTTTTCTTTTTCCTTTGTGTAGCTTGTTTGCCGAAAATTGTATGTATATTATTTCCCAAGTTACTCCTAGAAAAATAAATAAAAAAAACTGTCGGTTCTAATTTGATAATAATAAGAATAATACTTTATTTGCATATATTTTAGGAGATCCAGGCCTGCAAGGGCCGCAGAAGGCAGGGTGCCCATACCAAAAGGCCTGCGGGCCCAGCCTGGGTCCTATTGTTCATGTGATTATAAAGTACTCGGACTAATTTCTTAACATATTGACTAATTAGCACCCGGTGTTATCTGAAGAGGGGAACCGAGCGACTTCCGTGCGATGCAGTTTCGACTAAACACAAAACTCCATGCCTGAAAACAGTAGGGGGGGGGGGGGGGGGGGGAGGGGGGGGGAGGGGGGATCGGTGGCCGAGTGGTCTAGCGCACACCAGCTCGGAGCACGTGGAGCGAAAGCTCGCGCTGCAGAACCCAGGGATCCTGGGTTCGAGCCCCACCCCTGCCCGTTTCGATCTGGATGAGCATCGTACTGGCGTGCGGTCGTGTATCACTACTGCGTGATGCACTTTAAAAACCCCAGGCTAGCGGCTGTACCGCACTGGCTAAATTTCTCATCTACAGCTGGGAGACTCGTCGCCCCTGTGAGGCAGAGCAAGTTCTAGGCTGTATAAACACACACACAAACCCAATTTTTTTGAAAACAGTAGGGAAGGCGTGAATGAGCTAATGATGCACAATATAACCGTCTTCTTTTTAATTATTATTAAGTCTGCAGGTAAGCCCACTAGATCGTGAAATATCCGTTCTCGTTCACACGGTTGCGTTCAAGTGCGATTGCAACCACTTGCACATCGTTAAGACTGCTTGCGTCGGACTGTCGCTATGGCGACACTTACGAACGAACCGAGGCGATGTGCTGCACAACGCAACGCAGCGCAACGCGGCCCACGCAAATATGTAAATATGTTATATCATACAAGTTCCTTTAAATCGGTCCTTCCATGTCAAGAGTAAAGGCAGGTTCGCCTTTACTCTTAACCTGGAAGGACCGATTTAAAGGAACTTGTATGATATAACACGTTCGATGATTTCGTTTTAAGTTTGAATTTAGATTTTCTGTATAATAGACTTATTCCGCTGTCGAAATAAAATATACTTTTTTCTTATTTAATTACAGTTTGTTTACTCCGAGCCACAACAATAGATTTTGAAACCATGTATTTATTTCGTGCTCAAACACTTCTAAGCTTGGTCCAAAAAACAAGTTATGTCTTTGTCATCGGTGTATAAAACAGATGGTGTTTGAGGTATCCTTATAATGGCATTTATCTAGGTTAAAAATAAGAATGGGCCGAGAATTGACCCCTGCGCGGAGGCCATATTTTATTGAATATAAGCTGAATATGAACGATCAACTTGGCGATTTTCGCCTTCTCTTTATCAAGAGTTCGCTACAACATAAAGAATATAGGTAATACCAGATTTTTATTTTTATTAATCATAGCATATGCACTGTGTCACGACAGTATCCAACGACCGATGTGGCCCGCAGCACGCCATTCGCCGCAATAATAGCAGGAAACTGCAATAGATGCTTGTAAATTTTATTGGAGCGAAAAGCCTTGTGTACACAGACCGAAAGTTTTTTTGTTTTTTTTTAATCAGTAAGTGCATATAGTCCAATGCGAAAACACTAAGGTACCCAAGCCAGGCAGGGCTGTGAACTGTAAAAATATTGAGGGTGCCAGACTAAGACCCGTTCCACATTAATTCCGTCGACGACGAGCGCCATGAATATGCACTTTTGGTGCAGCTTAATTCACTCTCTCGGATCGTAGCGTTGTCTGTAATCGGACTTAATGTGAAACGGAGCAAGGTCCATCTCTTATACGCTGGGGTCAGCGTTGCGTGTGCAGCGTCGATCGGTCAACGATGTGCCCGTGTTCGTGGCGCAGGCCGTGTCATCGTGGGGTGACCTGCAACCCCTCCGCGCCAGGATGTCCCAAAAGAGCAAGGTCGCGTCTAAGACGTCGGGGAGCACTAAGGCGCCCGTCCCTGCACCTCGAAAAGCCGTGCAGACCGTCGCCACGAAAGGCCGAAGTCCAAGCGTCGACAAGAAGAAGGCCAGCATGACTCAGCAGGATTCTAACAAGGCGGCGCCGTCGTCCACCAGGAGTCCCTCGCAGCCACCGGACCCCAAACGAACCCGTGACGTTTCGAGGCACCGAGAAACGAATCGGCAAGAACGGCATAAGACGACCGATGGCCCCGCGAATAGGGCTCCCAAGGCGAAGGAGGCTCCCCTCTCCATGTCGCTGGCGGTTCTTCAGAAATCTACTGCAACCGGCCCCGCTGGAACGTCCAAAAAGCCATCGACCGGCTCCAGGGTTGACAACTCAACTACGAGTCGCCACCTTTCTTCCGAAAAGAAAGAGCGTAATACCGAGAAGAAAGCAGTGCCGGCGTCCTCGACGACATCGTCCAAGGAGCCGTCTTCCAAAACGGGCGGAAGGGCGAGGCTTGACGCGCACCAGAAGGACTTCAAGAAGCAAAGTCGCCACGAAGTGTCCGCTGGTAAGCCACCTAAGGCTGAGCGAAAGACGGAAGCTTCCACTGAGCAAGATGACAGCGAGAAACCACGCACGTGTGAGTACTTCTTTTTTTTCATTATTATAAATGTTCATTTTTGGCATGGCGTTTTCCATTTGTCAGTTCGCTTTGCAACACTCAGACATGAGGTGTTCATGAAAGATCATTAGCACGCATTGACTCTCAGTAGCATCCGTTGTTATGGTCTAAAATGAGCATCGAGGCATACATGGCTTGCACTTGACGTCATCGACTCATCGCACCATGCTCGTGATAATTTCTACTTGGTCTCCCAGAGAAAAACGAATTTGGCAATACAAAATGTACTTACGTTGTGGAAGGTGCTATCTTGATCACAGTTAGCGGGAACGCCGGAGCGCGTGGCAGCGGGCACTATCAGAGCGCTCTACCGGACTGGCGCGCAACTGCTGCGCATGCGCATCGCGCGGCGTCGGTGCTTGGAGGTATTGAAAAATAATTCTACTGTCTTGACACACACAAGAAGAGCAACATAATCGTAAGAGATCTGGGGGAGTAAGCATGAGCGATAAGTTTATTTCATGCACAGTGGCCAAAACGTTCATTTTAGCCGAGAAACGCTTTCAGTACGATGTCGCTCCATAGCGATCTTGGTGCGACTGGTTTTGACGACCCTTTGAAGCTCCAAAATAGCGATCACCGTAGCAACTGACAGCGATGAGCCAATCACCTTGAGAGGTTTTTCTCTATGTTGGTATTTGTTTGTGTCCGGCTAGCAGGTGGGAAGGCAATGGCGCTACTTTCCCAGATCCAGTGACTTTAGTTTTAAACAGAGTACGTTGAGTGCTTTTGACGTGCTTCTCAGTGAACCAGCTACCAAGCATCCTTTTCCCACTATCAAACGTCTTGTAATCAGTTGGGAACGTGGCTTAGTGCTCATCTTGTACCATTTCTGTCGTCACACTTCAATGTTGCCAGTAGGGGCTCCCGGTTCGAGAAACACGATGAAAATGAAATTAAGAAATACAGTAACTTCGCCAAATGTTTCTTTTTTTCCACACAGTACTTGGTACAGCCGTGTATATCAGTGTGTTGAGCCAATTTTGAGGCAAATCAGTGACCATGAAAAAATCGTCGTAGTCTGTGTCCTTCTCAGTCCTTTCCAAAGTTTGGAAATATACAGTCATGGTCGAAAGCAATACGAATGGCGGAGCCCGTGCCCTCCTGAGCATGCAGAACCTTCGAGCAGAACTTATTGGCACCTCTCCGGCGAGATTATTATCGGCGTTTCCCCGCCGTGGCATAATCTCCACTCTTGGCTACACGTGGCGCGACACTCGCCGTTTTGATGGAAGGCGCGCGCGCCCTTAGATTGCAGCTCTTCATATTCGTAGCGTCGTCAGTAATAGTGTGGAAATGAGAGCATGCGAAATTTATCATTGCCACCTCTTGTGCAAGGAGATGTCACTTTGTGCTTTCTGTTTCGGTGAACGAATGTCGTCTTTTATTGCAGCATGATGATTTCATTGATAGCACATAAGCCACAGTGCCAATAAAATATCAGAGAACAACTCCTTCTAAGCGGAATCGGAACGGCTTCAATTAAATAACCAAGCGTAATTTGTCAAAAAAAAAAAAAAAATACTCAGCTCCTGCGGCTGCACCATAAGTCGCCGCAATGCCACGAATCCCCATGAAGGAGCGGCATCATTCTCGAAGCCGACCACTCAAGAGCACGGCGTAAATGCAGCGCTGTTGGCGGTTAATCCCACAGATAAAAATCTTCGCTATGAATAAAACAAAGATGGTTTCTTTGTTTAAACACTGCCCACATCCGCATCTACGTGGCGCCCTAGGTAGCATTCGGTCGTCGCTCCGTCGTTCGCATTTCTTTTGACTATGTGAAACGAATCGCACTTGAGTCCTTTGGAAACGGCGTAAATTCATTCCTGCGGAAGAACAGGAACGCCTTACGTCTGCTGAGCTCAACTGGCTGGTGCTCCAGGTACTTCCTACCCACGGAGCTGATCACGTGACCTCAAAATCCCTTTTGCAGCTAACTGCCGGGAGAAATATTGCCCGTATTCAACCAGCAAATCAGCACTTGCAGTGCCTGCAACTACATGTAGTCGCAGCATTCTCCTTGGCACTTGGGCAATTTAGCAATGGGCCCTTAGAAGTCGACGACTCTACCCTGCGAATCAATGGAGGCATTGTTATTTATGTATAGATTTATTTGTATTACAGCCACGGCGACTATTACAAGGAGGCCGCCATCTGCGAGAAGAGCAGAAGCTAAACCAGAGACCTCACGAGTAAGTTTAGGTCGCTATACGTTTTTCGACAACGCTCCTTAATCAGTGCGAAAATTCGTTAATTGTGTCCCGGTATATCACCTGAGGGATTTACGGCTTTTCCGCAGTTGGCTTCGAATTAATTGGTAACGTTGGTCGATATATATATATACATATATATATATATATATATATATATATATATATATATATATATATATATATATATATATATATATATATATATATATATACATATTGTCTGTAATGGTGCAATCGTGCTGCAGCAGGATTTCCCCCCAAAAAAATGTAATTATTCGGTCGAGCAAATCGGAAACTAATCACAGAGACAGACGGTAAACCTTATTCATTTATTTTCGCTCCATAATTATTTTATATAAATTTGAGCCATTTGTTGAATGTTATATACTCATGATGTTATGCTATACTTTAACATGGGCTTCAAACTAATCTCCACCCCCACCCACAAATTAAAATGAAAAAAGCTCGCCGACTATTGTTACGGACAGCTTAAACGGGAAACCTATTTCATTTCTCACCTAGCTCGGGTAAAAGCGCCTGATTAACTAGTTGGCACAAGTTTATTCTTTTCCAGTTTTATTTGTGGCTTCACTTGTATAAACAAAGCTGACGTGACGAATCCCGGACAAAAGCTCACAGGACAAAAGCTCCCCCATTTTTTCACAGACCCGGACAAGAGTTCCCCAGGATAAATATTTCATGTTGGTCTTAGCACGAGTGCGGACAACTTAGGTTCATGCGTGCGACACTAAAATGCAACGATAAATTAATTCTGACGGGCGCATGCAAGGTTTGTTGATTAGAGTAGAAACACGATTATTTATCGATTGGTTAGAAGCAAATGCATCTTCGTACTAGCTCCAGTAGTTTTGGTAGATCTAGGAATACCTAAAAACCCTCGAAAATATTTTTCAGACAATTCTGCAGGCGCAGGGTGGTTTTTCACACCCGCTTCTCTCGGGGTTCACCTCTCCGGGCTTGTGTCAATGCCGTGGCAACAAGTGATTGATTTTTCTGTCGGCATTCAATTGACCTCCAGACGCTTGGATGGGCGTGGCCGACAAGCTTCTGGAACCCAGTATTTCATCCTTCGCAGGTTTTGTTGGTCCGGTCTTTATCTTGAAAAGTGGCGTCGTACATACTCTACCACTCCGGGGGAAACTCCGGCACAGTCAGGCCAAGGAAAGAATTCGCTCTGGGTGCCACCACAGAAGGACCAGAAGCATAACCGAAGAGGCCGTTGACATATATATATATACGTGCAATCAGAGTAGTCCAGCAGGTCGCCGATGTCACCGATAGACTTTTCCCTGATGTAGGTTAGTCCTTCGGGCGCAAGTTGTGGTGGAGGGAGCGGCAGCCTATCCAAACTCCCGCACAGCTCTCTACATTGGTCATCTGTCTTGTACTTGTCCAAGAGGCTCAACTCCCGTTCCATCAAAATATTTTTAAAAATTCGCAACCCAATGGTTTGTATATTACAGTTTTGCTTCAGTTTCCCTTTCACATCACCCTGATATAAATAATCCTTGATTTCAAATACATTTACGACGCACCATGACGGAAAGAATTTAATTTTCCTTACCATTCACTTCCAAGACATTGTGCCTAACATTTATGTGCGCGTTTAGCGTGACATAAGCACAATAAAAAACCGAAGTCTGCGGTCACTCTTCGGGTTCAAAAAATTTTGTTCACAAAGTTTCTTGGGTGTGGCACAAGGGTGCTCCGACATATCTTGAGTCAAGCAATCTTGATCTTATCAGCTCCACTAAATTTGGGTGACCTAAATTTTGTGTCCCAAATCTTTGCTTCTCTGCCTGTTATGACTTATCTCTCGACACCTTTGCATGGGATGGGGTACCAGTTCTCCTAAAAAAAATGGTGCAATGTTCATCGCGTTCGCACTTTATCCCAACCCGTGTTTCGCCCGTGTAGCAAAAATAAATGAGGTGAGCTTTTGTCCGGGTCTGGGAAGAAACGGGCCAGCTTTTGTCCGCTGAGCCTTTGCCGGGTGAGCTTTTGTCCGGTTACCGACGTGACGGTCGTCCACCGGGGAATCTTCTACGGTGCAAAATCGGCGTCTCGCCATTTTACTCGCAAAACTGTCGCTATATATGGTCACCGACAACCTAAGAAACTACGGGCTTGGCGAGTCTCGAGTATAACAAGTGACGTCCTGGGTCTCCTAGGCTGTCGCCGACTGTGCTATTGCCGGGAAGAAGGCGAACCTGTTAGCTCACGCTAAGCTGAAATGCAGCAAGCACGAATCCTAATGCCCTCCTCGTGACGTGGTGCTTTTTTTTTTTTTTTGCGTCCTATTTCTGTGTTTGCAGGAACAGCCGGACTATAAGCTTAGCAACTCAAAACTAAACAATTCCGAAAGTTATTCCGTTCAAGCAGTCGAGAGGTAAGCTCATAGTATCCCGCAGGTTTTGTAGGAATGCATAGTGCTAGTCTGATCACCGTGCCATTTACTTTGTCACTTCAGAGATACAACCGTAACAAAAGATGCGCATGTAAGTTCACAACACTTTCGTCAAATAAGTACACCTATGTGCGACGTTCAGTTTTCTTGCGATCGAGTATCCTGGCTTTTATGTGTCTGCTTTCATTTTTGGATGATGCCGGCGTCTGTATAGGATACTGGATCGATCATTCAAGAGAGAAAACGAATACCATCGGAAGCTGACGAGAGCTACAACTACGATGATGACTTCGAGGTAAGAGCAAGCCTTTGCTCGAGCTGTTCACACTTTGCTCGTTCGTGACCTGTATTCATGCTCTTATTCAGGATTACGAGTCTGACTTCGAGCAAGACGATGACGAGTCGAATGAGGAAGGTCAAGAATCTAGCGACAACTCGGACCGGACCACTGGCCTCACTGAGAATGTTGCGGAAGACATAAGCTGCTCACACAAGTCTGACGAAGATGCACAGGTAAGTGTCACGACTTACTGACATGTCAGTAAGTCATGACACTCGGTCGGCTTATTGGAGAGGGCGTGGAGGTCGTCGTAACCAGATACGTCAGCCCTTTCGCTGTAAGTTGCGAAAGTTCTCAGATTTACGGTGCTTTCGCTACACACGAAAAGTAGAAAACCACGTGCTCCAAACATGAAATATGCCCTCGAATTATTCACTCTTAGTAATCTTACCAAAGTGACGGTCACATGCTTAGGAGTGCAAGGGTACAACGTGCACATACCGAGCTGAGGTAAAGGAAACGTTTCAATGTAGGTCTATTCTCACGCCCCCATTTCCTTCTTTTTCTCTTCACGCTTCGCTTTTTTTTTTATTTTTTTTTTACGGCGATACCAAGTGTGTTCTTTTCTAAATTGAACTGGGAATTGGTGTCACGTGATGTAACAATTTTCACTCTAAATTAAGCAGCAAACGTTTCTCTGTGACACCATGATGTAACGCCAGGGTGTCAGGTGACGTCATGAGGTAGGGCGATTGCACAACCTGGCCTGATGTCTTACTGCCGCGTTAGGTCATTGTATTACGTGATGTCATAGTGGGACGCAAGTCTGGTCAGTTCAAACACAGCAGGTCCTGCAAAGTGTGCAGCGCTTCGGTTATTTCTGCAGCTCATTTATGGCAGAACACAACCAGGGGACGCCTTTTTTTATACCATACTGTTAATAAGGAATAAATTGAACTCATAAAACCATTCGATAGAAATTTGAATGAATGCCTAGAGTAAGCACTCTGGGGGCACTTTTCTTCGAGAACATGGCGACGCCCTTGCGTCGTTCGAAGGTCGATTGTGTGACTCAGGGAGCGTTCCCGAACTTGCAGAGGCAAGACCTTTCTCACTGGAAGTCGGAACCCGCGCTGGACGAGCGGAAAGAACCGGTCGAGGTGACCACTTCGTTTTCGGCCTACAACCTCTTCAACTTCGCTTCCGCAAAAAAGAAAGAAGAAAGCAAGAAAGTGCTGAGCAAAGTACAGTAAGATGCCTCGAAAACTCTTTGACGAACGTTCACTCGTGTTTCACGCTAAAAAGAAATCCAGGACGTCTAAAAATCAGAAGCTTCTTCCTTGACGATAATAAACAATGGAGAAAGGGAACAATGGAGACAAAGGACAAATACAAATCTCCAAAGATAGCTAGGTAACTGGCGCGCGACCGAAAAAGAAATTCCCCTTCCAGGGTTATTGTAGTCATCCTTGTCCAGCTCGCTTGCACCTTTGCATTAATTGCATTATCATCACAACCTCAAAACGCAGGCCTTTCACCCTTGTTGGTGTAAGACTGGTGGCAGCTGACAAAAAACGTTGCTCTACTGACGTCGAACTCCTGGTTAGCTCAGTGGGTAGAGCGCTCCACTGGAAATGGAGAGGTCATCAACTCCTTTCTTAGATCACGGTAATTGTTTACCCCAAGCCCTTTGCAGGAATTGTCCCACAACAGATTTTTTAGGGTGTAGGACTATCACTCACCCATTCTTAAAATGCCCTTCAAAACCCCCGCAATTCTTATGGCGTTATTAAATACAATCTTAATTTATAAATCATATTTTGTTGAAAAAATAAAAGTTGTTTTCACGATACGTGTTTGGTAACAACAAATACCGATCTGTGGCATCTGAGCTGCACGATTGGTGAAATCGAGGCTTGCATTTATTTCTTTTCGCAGACAACGAGCGAAGGACGTTCTCGAGATGGTATCCCTGGATGCGATGACTTTCCAGGTGTTGGACATTCCTCCAGCAAGCTACGATGCGTACATTGTCGCGTTTGGACGAGCAAACACTAAACAAGTACGTATCTCGCTTACTTGTTTTTACTTTTTGTTTTTTTATGTGTCTTATTGTCTTACCAGCTGACGGTTGAGAAAACGACAGACTGCATATACACCAAGACGCGATCCTGACGCCACCGCCTCGAGATCGAACCGTGTCGCCACCGTGCGGCCGAAATGGGAAACATGCGAAAGAGGGGATACCGCCGTGCGTCGTCTGCTACGGGCGCACGCTCAGAGGCACGGATCTCGACGACGCAAGCCCGTTTCAGGCTGAGCTTGACATTCCTATTAGGTGTTTTATGTTTTTGTTGCCGTTTCTTCTTACTAAAGGTTGTGTTGTATCGTTTCAGATGCGTAGAAATTCAGCAAAGCGATTATTATTAAGTCGGAAGCTTACATAATCTTAGTGTGTTGGTTTGTATACAATCGCTGGTCCCACGTATTTTTGTTGGCTGTGTTCCAATCTTACCCAAATGAATCCGAGTTACCCCGGCGGGTCGTGTCACGTGACAACACAGATTGAAAAACGCTGGACGCGGGTAGGTTTTAGGACGCCAAAGTATAAAACCCTTACCCAGGATTAGGATCGAGTAAATTTTGGAACATGCCCGTTATCTCGCACAAACCGTTGCTTTCATAAAGCAATCAATGTTGAGTGGATCTGTGGTTCGATTAGAAAATTAATCCGACTGATCGCTAACCTTTAACAGACTTATCAATCAATAAATCCGTTAGTTGATTTTTCGCCGGTCCTATCGCATAAAAGACGTTAAAACTACACTTTTTTTTCTAGTTTTACTATGTCATAAATGGCATATTGCCTTCCCATTCTAAACTTCACGTTCTGAGTCCTACAGACGAATAACGTGAGTTGGTACAACTCACGTTATGAACGCGGGAAGCCTTTTAAAGTGAAGTAGCTTTTAAGTTATTTTTTAAACAGTATAATCAGCTTCGTTGAAATGAAAAGTACGCCGAAGTGGTTTACCGTACAAGCCTGTGTCATAAAAGAAATAAAGACTTTAAAAATATTAAAGCCAGCATTTTTTGCTCCCTTGTTGAGTTTCTCCAGCACAAAACTCCAATTAACCAGCACAAAAAAAAAAAAAAACAATTAAAGCATTACTCGAATAATCTGAAAGTTAATCGATGAACTGCCCAGTCCCGATATACGCTAGGTGAGTGCAGAGGGTGATCGCAAAGCCTCGTGAAGGTCGAGCCCTCATCAGTAAAAGAGTATCACTGCGGCGGATGCGGTCTATGTCGTGGTGCGCGTAGTTTGTTGGGGTTGCAGAGTCTACTGCGTTTGAATACAAGATTATTTAGCCAGAAATTTGTAGTATTAGCTTCTTGACATCCGCGTCCCTCACCAAGAAAGTTGAAGCGGGTGAACCCACACTACCGAGAAAAGCATTTAATAACAGGAACATTGCTGCGTTGCTTTGTTACACTCCTACAGTCACGGCAGATATATTAGAACAGTTTGTTTCACTTGTTTCAGTTGTCCTGCCAACCGTGCAGTTTGCAGATCGTAACTAGAAGAGACACTTTCTCCTCATCGCAACGCGGTAAAATTGTTCAGACTCCAAAAACCTTAATCACACTATGGCACTGTGAAGGGAAACATTGGCAGCAGAGAAACTCAATAGCACGATAATTTCCAATACAGCGCTAACTTATCTTCATACTAAAGATTATAATTCTGCAAAAGCTAGAGGTTAAAAGAATGCATAGAAGCTGCGATTTTACAGCCCACAGTACCAGTATTATGTTCTCTGGGTTGTAATTTATTGTTTTGTTGAATTCCCACGCTGGTGAACCTATACATCCATTTTAAAAGAAGCAAATATTTAACATAAATATTCCAGATCAGCCGGAGACAGGCGTCACTCGTGGTGATCCATGCTTTTCAACGTCTGCCTAGAGCGGACGACGCACCTACAGAAGTGAATATTTAAATTTAGGCCGCACGCTGGCAACACGATTCGATCTTCACTGAAGCACCGAACAGTACCGCACCCTTTTCCGCTAGAATTGTTTTCCCACCAATAGTATGCGACAAAATAAACGCAAGAATCTACGCCGTCTCGCGCGCGAACGTGGAGAGCCTATGGGGCGGCCGTTCTCCTATCCCCGCTTTGATGATGATGATAGCGCGACGGTAGCGCCACCTCTAGGTCGATCTCGAGGCCAATAGTGGCACTGTTAGCGGCACGGCGCATTTGCAGACGCCTCACACTTCACGCGAATCTGCTTTCTGCGCACTCGCACTGCGCGTGGGCAAACGCTGACTCATATGTAAGCAGCGTGTTGCGCCACTGTGGTGGCGTTGCTGTCGGCACTACGCAGGCGCAGATGCTTTGCCTCGCGCGAATCTGGTTTCTGCGCATTTGAAAATATCATTTAATATTTACTATGTCTCGTAATACATACACAGGAAAAAAATAAATCTTAAAAAGCATTTATTTGGTCTATTTTTTACGATGGGTGCAGAATGCAAAAGTTGTAAGCCTTACTGGTTTAAATGTGCGTCCTTCTCCTGTCTGAAGAAGTCACGACGTTCTTGATGATTAGAGTTGTGTGCATACTGCAGCCGATCAAATCCCAATCTGACGCGAACGTGTGGTTCCAGCTACATGCAAAGTATGTTTAGCTACGCAGCTTTGTATAAGGGTCACCCATTGTGAGATTAACTAGACCCTATTAAAATATTACCACAATAGTGACCCGGACGGTTTTCAAGAATGTTGTGAGCATTCGAAGGACGGTAACGAACGTCCTCCCCGTTTAAGAGAAGCATGCACCGATTAAAGGGGCGCCTTGTTTTATAACGGCAGGCAATGACTCAGACGGACAACATAAACGAAGAAGAATGTCAGACGGACGTCATAGATGTAGTGGAAAAGTGGACTCAACACCCTGCGCATGATTACCGCGGTTTTGGAGGTGAGTGAGCATTGGCTGGTTGCGTCATACGTGATGTTTAATGCCTCCAGTGTCACGCGTATTAGTACTGATAAGACGCTAAACGAACGATTAAAACACCCGTGCTCATGATGGCAGGTGAAGTAACCGACTCAGCTACGGGCCAAATACCGTCTGCAAGTATCAGTGCTGACGCCATGGACCTTTTCGAGTTCATGCAGAATTCTTCGACGGTAAGTCCGTTGACGTCAGGTCGGCTGATCAGATATCAGGCCTGACCACAGGTCCATCGATCAAATAACAGGTCTGGCATCTTAGATCAGATATCAGGTCGGTTGATCAAATAACAGGCCTGATATTTGATATAAGGTTAGGTGTGATGCCTCAGGTAGGTTGATCAAATAGCAGTTCTGATATCACATCAGATATCAGGTCCGCTAACCTGGTATGTGCAACATTTGTCAACGTGTGTTTTAAATTCATTCGCGTGTTAACGAAAGTGCCCATTGACTGTATAGCTCGTGTGTTTCCACAGCTGATGCTACGCGTACTGGAAGAGGAGCTCTCCTTCACAAGTCAAAAGCACCTCCAACAGAACCCGGATATGAAGGACTTCAGTACAGGCTTCCAGACTCTGAACCCGCTTCCATTCTTAAAAGGTACGCGAGCCTCATACACACTCTTTTTTTTTTCTTTTACTGTGACCTTACTCGTTCTTAAAGGCCGACCTGCGCAATATTGTTTTCAACCAGCGTGAACATTTTTTGCCACCCTTCCCGTTTCCCTCTCTCCCACTGCTATCTTGACATTGCGGGGACCCCTTTTGCTGCTGCAACTTGGGGCCGGATAAGCCGGGAGCTTATCCCGGTCCTTCCAGCTTCAAGATGCAGCAACAAAGGGAATCAAAACGGGAAAGGTGGCGAAAAGGAGTTTCACCCTGGTTGAAAAATATTTGGCAGGTTGGCCTTTAGCGTAATATTTTTATTCTCACTTACGGCGGTTGATTGGGATCGTTGATTAAGCAGTTACCATTTCCCTACGTGTAAATATATATGGAAATGGTGACCGCTATAAATAAATATAATAAATAAGAGCAATAAAATTGATATTTAAAGGACAAATATTACGTTATATGGGAGGGCTAGACACTTTTAACTTACGTTAAAAAGGAGCGTCACACGCGGCCACTAGGGCACATGATTATTGCGGTCACGTGACCAGCTACATCCAATAAATTTGCCGGGGGAGACAAGGGCCACAAAACTTTGCAAACTTCATTGACTTGGTTTGCTCACCACCGACAACCACTTGTGTTCTCGTCGGAAATCGCGGTGAAAGTCTCTGTACATAAACGATTGCACAAAATCTTAGACATAAAAACGTATTTTACATATGATTTCTCAGAAATAATTAAAGTGAAGCCGCAATTTTGTTCTCATTTTCATCAGGCTGTTCCCCCACCATCGTGTGCTTTTCTCCGACAAGCTCAAACTACATCATTACCGGACATAAGTTCTCAGATGAGGTATGGCCATTTTCAAATTCTCTTCTAAAAAAAATGCAGGTTTGTATTTTAAACACAAATACCAAGTACAGCCTCCCCAATTAAGACCCATTCGCCGAGGCGGTTTATGCGGTAGTGCAAACGTACTTGTTGGGCAAAAGCACCTTTATTTTCAGAAAAAGACTAGAACACAAACTCATTTGTTTCCTCGCCCTAAACGAATCCCGTCCAGCCACCTGAAACTGCGTCGTCGAATGGATTTTTGTATCGGTGCAGACTGTACCACCTGCGCAGTGTATAGCCACAGAATGTGTTCTTTCCGCCAATTGCAGGCAAGGCATGGAGAAGGAAATATGAACGACCTTCCTGGCCAAGGGATCCTCTGTGTTTGGAATCTCAGCGACATCAGTCAACCTTCTGAGTGCGTCATAATTTCGGGTCCCTTTTGTCACACCCTTGATTTACAAGTACGACAAGCCTGTCGTGGAAGCAGCTGCCTTAGCATCTGGTCGGTGGCCGTTCCGTACTCCCAGCGTCACATAATCTCCGAGAGGAATCATGATTCCTCTCGGGGATCGATTGTTCTTGCAGTTTGTGGTCACATCCCCACTTTGCCTTCTGCTCGGCGCGAAGACGACGCCACAGCTCTTGCCGTACGATAGCGCAGTACTTGCATATCCTGTCTTGCAGACTCCTGGCCTCTCACACGCTGCCTACGTGCTGTCAGTGGTCGGCTTTCGACGTCACGACCGTTGTCTCTGGGTCGGTGGGTAAACGTCTTTTCCGGAAGGAAGCCAACCTCCAAGTTGTCATCTTAAATTTCCTGTTACGTTTTCTTTTTTTTTTTTTTTTTTTTTATTTCTTTTGTCCTAGGCTGACGGCTCTCTCGAATTATGGGACCTAAGAGACAAGTTTTCTGTGTCGAAGAGGTTCGTCGCGAGTCCTGACCCTGACAGAGAATACAAGTTGAAGCTGCCGGCGTACTCTACAGGTAAACTCTAAAATTGTGTTGCTTCTATGTTTAGACAACCTTGATGCTAGTACCTTGACACGTGACTTGTCTCTTAGCTGTACATGAGAAATTTAGCCAATGCAGTACAGCCGCTAACCTGGGGTCTTCAACGTGCACCACCCAGTAGTGATTACACGAACGCGGGTGCCGGCACAAAACTCTTCCAGATCGAAACGGGCAGGGGATGGGGATCGAAACCAGGAGGTTTTGCAGCGCAAGCTATCTCCGAGCTGAAACGCTGTAGCCGACTCAGCCACCGATACCCCCCCCCCCCCCCCCCCCCCCCCGAGATTAGACCGTGGCGCCCCAGGCGGCTAACTTTAGAACTACACGAATGGGGACAACAAATAACAATGACTCAGCGGTCGGCTGGCGTAACCGGACGCCGCGTCAGCGTTCTGGTGGAGTTCGCGTTCTCCGGTCGCCCCCGGGGGAGGGGGGGGGGGGGGGGTGGAGGAGGGGGGGGAGGGCTTTTTTGTTACCACTCCGGCCTCTATGAGCAATGCAGCATGCACGGTGAATATGCCCAGCACAAAAGCCGAAGTGGGTCAAGTCAAGCCAAAAGTGGTCAAGCTCGTATTCTCGACGACTGCTTTCGTGAGAGATCCGGCCCTAATAATAAACGTTACTTCGTTCATTATTAGTATTTTTACATTACTCTATACCCCGCCCTGTATTGAAGAAAATGACGTTGAAATGCCCACAAGGCCTGTGGGCATGTCCATAGGCTTGTGCTGGGTAAACACCGAGGTGTGGGGACAGCAAAGGGGTCAGAGCGCCCCTTATAGTTCGATCTCCTCGGCAATACTTTATGCTGTTTTATCTTATGCCTATTTCAGCCTCTATTTTAAAAAGCAACTACCACCAGAGTCCTGTCGTTGCCCTCCACAACGTAGTTCATAGCGAAACGTAAGTTTGCGCGAATATCGCGGAAATATTTCGAAATGCAGTTCGGTGTGAGATGTCCTGCTCCATTTCATTCTTTATATATTTTTTTATAGGTTGGGAGCAGGCGGGTCCACGGACAAGTATCGGTTATCGAAAGGTACCCAATAAGTAAGATAAATTATTACGCAGGCTACCATCGCTGACTTCGCAGCCTTCTGCTTAAATCTCAAAATTGTCCATGTGTGTCTGACGTTCGTTTTAATTTACGTCTGCGGGGTATTCGCCATTTTCTAAAAGTAATATTTTGCCTACCAATGCATGCCATCTGCTTGCTCGATGCCAGATACGAAAAGAAGAGGTACATTGAGTTGTGATAAGTTTGGAAAGGGGGGGGGGGGGGAAGGAAGAGGTTAAGACCTTCTTGTGAGACATATCGAATTGCACCAATGGGAAGCAGAGCGCTTGCTCATGCTCAGGTCTCTGCCATGGGTCTCAGTGGAACTCTCGGTCTCACTCTCAGGGGGCTCCTTCAGCGTCCTCAGCCTGGACGAAGAAGGCGTCCTCAACATCTGGGCCGTGGTCGAAACCAGGAGCGAGCGTCAGGGGTCCCAAACGGACTTGGGACTCGCTCCGCTCGCCAAGATCGGACTGCTTCGCGCTGCCACCGTCCGGGTCCGAGACTGCCTACCCTCGTAAGTTTTTCTTTACCGGAGGCAGCCGTTATCGGCGAGGTTATTCGGCTTTTCCCGGAAGGTGCGTTTCCTCACTTCTAGCTGGGAAATTTCTCTGCTGAATTTGACAGTGTGACGTCAGGGGATACTATGACGCCACGTCACGTGGCACCATGACGTCACATGACATTGTGACGTTACTGATACTGTGACAACCGGTGATACCGTGACACCACGCCACGTAACACTAATGCGCCACCAACGTTACTAGATTAGGTCAGTTGTGGAACTCCCGCGGAGGGGTGTTCCCACTCATTTCAGTCCGCCTCCCACCGTTGGAAGCGCCATCTTGATTTCCGCTGCAAAAGTGTGTCCTATAGAATACGGTGGAACGCCATCTCGACGGTGTGCTTCTAAAAACGTGCCTATTCCATAGAATACACTGCAGTTACCATAGCTGCCATCCGGCGCGTCGAACGACGAGAGGCGAGTCGTAGTGAATAAGGGGGTGCTGCTCGGTGCAAGTTACGGAACTGCTCATAGACCCTGCTTGCACGAGCAGTAACACCCCCCCCCCTCTCTCTCTCTCTCACCACGGCTCGCCTCCCGTCGCTCGACGCGCCGAACGGCTGCTACGGGAACTGCAGTGTATTCTATGGAATACGTACGTTATGGAGCATAGCGTCCAGATGGCGTTCCACCGTACTCTATGGAACACACAATTATGAAATGAAAATCTATATGGCGCTTCAAACGACGGGAGGCGGCCTGATGTTAGTGAGGCGTGTAACCCCTTCCGCGGGAGTTCCACAACTGAGGTAACCTAGTAACTTTGATCATAACAGCCCGTTACACTGGGACGTCACATGACGTCATGTTTAGTGTGCAGTAGGATTGTGTGTAGTATGTGTGCAGCAGCGTCTTGACTGCCACCGCTGTTCAACTGAGGGACGCAGCAAGGAACGGGGGATATTCTTCGCTTCTTTTTTGTATTAAAGGTCACGGACACTGCGATACGGTCTTCATGATTATTTGCTGAGACCATGACCATAAGTGACTCGTTGAGGTTCATAAATTGAGAACTCGTTCACCCGTCACGGCCTCGGCGGAGAAGTAAACACGCCGGCATTTTTACGATGTTTCAGCCGGGTCATATCTTAACCTTTATACAGCCGCAATTTTTGTTGTTCGTTTGATTGCTTGTTTGTTCCGCAGATGTGTATATTGTTACTTCGAGTGTCGTTCTTATTTCATTTCTGCGCGTGGCCGTTCTGTCCGTCGCCTTTAGAAATATTGAATAACAGGCGCGTAAATCAGAAACAATCACGTCTTCTTATTTGTTTGTTTCTTTTCTTTCTTTCCAGGAGCGACAGTGACTTTATCGATGGTTTAAGTACGTACGACTTCGAGTGTTCGCCCGCCCATGCGAATCGAGTGCTTGTGGCTACGGACCTCGTAAGTCCACCCTCCTCGCCATATTCCTTGGCGTTATTGCTTTCTATGGTGGTATATTAAACACAAATGCAAACTCCACGAAGTAATATGGGGCAGTTTTGTGAGTTGCAGTTTCAGAATTTTGCGAAGGGCAAGTCGTCTGTTTCTTGCGGAGGAGTTGCGGTGCCATCAGAACGACGCCGAGCTCTGACTGGCTTTGATTGAAAGGATGGTGGGTAGACCTCAATGATAGATACCTTGAGGACTACCCATTATCTTTTTTATTTTTTTTTATTTTCAATTAGCCAATAAGAGCTCGGCGTTCTGACATCATCGATATATATATATATATATATATATATATATATATATATATATATATATATATATATATATATATATATATATATTGTTAACGTATTGGACAAAGAAGGACAGTTTTTTTGTTTTTTGTTTTTGTTTTCTGGAAATGCTTATGGGGATGTAGTCCACGTCGGAGAACATCCGAGGCATAAAGTGCATTATATTATGTAGACTTCAAAAATGAACTCATCCACAGACGTGACATCGAGAGTAAACGATCCGCGACTCAGTTTCGAAAGGGCCGGGGTTATCACTCAGATATTACGCGGATGGGCTTCTTTTGGAGGTTACAATTGAAAACGAGCGTGTTGGTTATGCACAGCAACAGGTTTACGAAAGAAATCATTGAATCATTTGCCATGGGAACTGTAAACAGCGTTTCTGCACCCTCATTATCACTGACAAAGAAAAAGGTCGAATTCCTAACACCAGAGATGAATAGATTACTGACTCTTTGTCGGGACGCTAGAGCTTTTTAAACTTTTATATTTATAGTACATTTCCCTTTGGGACTGTAAACAACAATATTTCTGCACCTTCATTATCTTTGACAATGACAGGTCGAATTCTAAGTAATCGGAGATAACTAGATTAGCGATACCTCGTCGTGACGCCGGCGCTTTTTAAACGTTTATATTTACAGTAAATTACCTTTCCTTTATAACAATTATCTTCTTTTCCTTTTTGAGAACGTTGAAACCTTTGGGGGGCGGTTTTATCTTTGTGCCATTCTATGTTGTTGCTAAATGAAAGATATCCTGTTCCCGTCCTCGTCCTCGCTGTTTTATACTTTCAAGTTTTGTTCCTTCTGGAGCTACGGCAAAAATAAAACAGAGGAGCGATGACGGAAAATAGCGGACGATCTCTTTTGATCATGGAGGAAGCACTCCAAGAAACAATAATATTAACGACTGCGAAGTTTTTCTCTCTTTTTTTTTTTATCATTGACGACGCGGTGTTTTCGGCTCCACTTGCTCACCTTTCTTTTGGGCTTTATATTGGGATCAAATTTACTTACTCCTTTCAGTTAGGCGTCAAAAACATGTTTTTATTAATCAGCGCGCGATCAATTAGTCTTAGTCCAGGTGTCATATACATTCCCCGCAACGTAATTTCCGCCGACTACGTTCTGCGGCAATTTAGAATCCGCTTCCGCATGGTGTAGGGAACTTTCTCAACACTGATATGTAACTAATTACGTTCGCTTTGGTGGGAATATAATTAGAAAATCACAAAGAGAACTTCCAAACCGCTATAGACATTTTCTTGGGGAACGAGAAGTGTGTGTGTGTGTGTCTGAGAGGGGGGGGGGGGGTTGTTTTGATTGATTATGTACATGAAATATTCAAAGCCTTCACCATATACGCACACTCCGTAAAGAAACAAAAATCACTTCTACATCATCTACTGCGTTCGAGCATCTTCAGCCTTGTACGTAATAATATGGAGTTCACTCCAACGCCGAGGACGAGGATGCTGCCGAAGAAGCTCCTGTTTACGCTCGCACTCAACAGGTATACCCTCTTAGGACCGGCTGCAAGCCGGTCGTAAGTCGTTACAGACTGCTTACGTGTAGGAATGCGAAAGCAGTTCTACACGCAGCGTGTTCCTACAAGCAGCGCGCCACGTCTTCCTTTCGCACACGGCCCCCCGGCGTCCCCCTCCCTCCCGCTGCGCCGCCAGCAGTTCGTCTGGCCCCTTAGCAACGGTGACGCCGTTGCTATGGGAGGACATGCGCTCCGGCGGTGACAGCACGCTCCTCCACCGCGCAGGCCCGGCGAACCCCGCCGACTCCACGGCTTCCGTGACGATGAATCTGCGCTGCTGTGCTTTTCTTTGTGTTTTATTTCTAAGACGCGTCCGCTTCGACCTTCAGCGGCCCCGCCGGCTACTGTGACGAAGCATCTGATATGACGCGTTGTAGCCAATGGGAATTTATTGCTCGTTTAGCTGCTACAGACAACGCCTAGTCATTGGGAATTTAGTTGCCGTTCTAGTCGACTTCACCGGCTTCGCTCCATGAGGCAGTTAATGCTTTCGCATTAAAACTGATCTTGTGTCAGTCGGTTGTAGTCAAACACAAGAGTTTGAACGAGCCTTTATGTGGCCGACCTCTCTCCTCGGCTTGAACCTCTGTCCTGTTTGGCCTTTCAGGGGTGCGTGCTTCATTGCGATCTTTACGGAGGCAAGACATCTCCGAAGATGTACCGCTCAAGGGACGATAGTAAGCTTCTTCTTTTTATCATTTTTTTATAACTTACGTTTTGGTTATACCGCGTGTTCGCACAACGTTCCCGTGCTCTACATTTTGCTGAATTAATCCCCCTGTCTGCTCTTTTACAATTTTCAGACACGCAAACAGATGCCAAATGCCTATCTTGTTCTCCGCACCGCATCCCATTTTTTCTCGTAAGTCGATGAGTTATTTTTACCTTTATATTGGATCAGAGGTCTTCAAACTGTTTAGTTACGAGGAACGCCGCTTCGAACATCCCGGTGTCTTGTTTTGAGAACAAAGAGTGCATATCGGGGCAGATAGGTTATGTACAGTTATATATACCATATGGTTATTTGGTTTGTTGTGATGTTTCAATAAATAACTCAGTTTTTTTAAAGATATTTGAAGACCCCCGAAGCTGCAACACTAGAGTAATTTATATCTATATACTATAAACATATACTATGTTGTGAAACATACTTTGTTTGCAAGAACACTCCTACCAGAAAGCGCGTTTTCGTGGTGCCAGCCGCTCGCGCCGTTCCTCCCGACGCTGCACAAGCAAGAATAATTTGTGTCTCTCGAATACATGACTCGCACTGTGCGCGAACCTTCTTCAACGTGTATTTTTCACCACCGGATTTGATTTTCTCAGCGAGAACAAATCTCAGTGGCCACCAGCATATAGTGCGGTGACGTCACGTGCAAATCATGTTAAAGGGGCGATGCAACAATTTTCGTACTTTGAGCAAATACCGCTTAAAACGGATCCCTGACGTTAATGACCTACGAAACACGCGAAAAACGAGCACCGTTCACCCCCTCAACTCGCAGCCAGAACAAGCGGCCACGTGATCTGGAGCCGATTATATGCCGCCAATGTTGATCATAGTCATGCGCTGGGGTTGGCAAAGCACAGGGCATGCGCTGGGTTCCAGACATTGTTATGGCTCGGCATTTGTCGTCGTCGCAGCGACTGGACACGGGCCACTACCCAAATGCATGTCGAGGTATCGATTATCACGAGCCCAGATCGAATGCGTACGCAGTCTTCGCGTCCACTGTGTGAGCAGCATTTGAATATCGTCACCACAAATCTCCATGACGCATTCCCGCGAATCGTACTGTTGACGAGACTGAAAGACGAGACTGAAAGAAAAGCTCCGCTTTCATCCTTTGAATTCCGCCGCGACGAAGATTCTTCTTGGTCAGTGGTGTTGCGTGCGAGCATTCTTGGGTCCCACTAGTGCCAGGAAGCTGGTGTAAAGTAAGAAATATTCCTACCCAAAGTCGTTGCACAGCCCCAGTTCAGTTTTCTGGTTAAATGCGATGTTCTCAGCACTAGCAGAAGAATGTTCAAATTGTAAAGCTGTTCAGTATGCGGCAGCCTAATAAAATGTTTGAGCGCGCATGACTGATAAAGCATAGTTGTAAAGTGAGGGCTTCAAGCAAGGGCACGTAAAACCGAATATAACATTAGCCTCCCGAGATAGTATTTTGCAAAATTTCGAGCTCGTGCATGCCGATGTTCAAATTGTGATTTATATTAGAAATATATTTTCTGTCCTTAGCGCAATTTATGTCTAGCTAGGAATATCATTGCATGCATATCTATGTATTTCTTTTTGCAGTAAGGATTATTGGATTATTTAGAAGAATAACATTTATTATCTTTCTTTTTGTATATTTCGTGAATATACTTTCAGATTTATTATGTGAGCACACAGCCTTTTTTTGGCATTCCCTGCGACCCGGTGTTTCACACTGCCAATCAGTGAACAAAAAGGCATGTTTTCGCAGACTCAACAGCTGGCGTATTTTCGAGTATCGTCCTCCCGTGTCGGTCTCCAAACGTTAATATGAATTTCGTACAGTCAAATGTATTGATGAAATAAAAATATATTTATAACTGACTGAATCTTTGACAACGTAGATAAAGGGCCGATTACCTGAACATCATCAGTAGTAGCACCCCCAAAATATCTTAAATATGCTGTGCAAATCTTTTCCGGTGTTTTTACTCTTGATTTGAGAGAGCCTTAAACAAATGTCTGATTTTTAAGCTGATTTAAATAACTATGTTCTCCTAACACATATTTAACTCCTGAAACATGTATCAGTCTGTTGTTGCATTCCTCTTTTATGTGATGAACAACAATTATATATGTCCGTGCGCTAGACAAACACAAAGTACGCAGGGGCGCGTGGTGGAAGTACGACGAGTGCGTACGCAGACCGTCAGAAAGTGAACAATGAAGTAGCTACAATGTGAAGTACGTCCATTTTAACAAAAAAAAATCATCAATTAATAAAATTGTTCTAATTTTCAAATTGAATTGAGCGGCATCTCGTCAAGGAGAAATCTCAAACGTCAAGTTATGACCAAAAGTTTCACTTAGGTAGGCGCTATTTTAGGCCCAGATTCGATCTGAGTACGAAGGTGCGTATAGATTAGAGTGAGCAATTTCGATCACTCTTTCCGGCGTGATTATTCGTCTGCATCACGGTGCTGAGTGTAAATAATGTTGGTCAGAAAAACGAGCGTTGTGATTGCCGCTCAGTGTTTTTATATAAAAGGTAGACTGAAGGGGCTTGCCCTAAAACTTCCGTGACATTTTGGAAATAATGCTTTTAGCTGAGTTGCGTCGCCATCATGTATGCTGTGAAACGGATTTCGTAAACTTGATTTCACAATATATATACCATTCACGGCCATTTTAGGGGACCTACCAAACTGATAACATTTCGATTTAGGTAAAATAGAATTAGGTAAACGAATAGATGTTGAGTTGTATGAGCACGACGTTCTGTATGTTAATTTAGCTTTGCGCTCACTGTTTCGCACAAATAAAAAAAAATCTTATTTTTGGCATTTGGAAATACAAGTGGATTGTACAAATGATAAAAAAGCTATATTGGCGACGTGAGCGATCGAAAGCGTCGCGGTGGTCCGGCCTTTCACGATTGGCCGAATGCTCACTATGACGTCAGCAAAGGAGTTGTCATGGACGGAAATAAGAGGAACGTGAGCACTTTTTTCTTTGACGGTGTTGACAGTGTTGGTTCAAGAGCGCTAATGATTTCAAGCTTTCGCCATGCTAATTACAAACACCATCGAACTTGGCTGTGTTTCCAAATCTTACCAAAATGGATCCGAGTTTACTCCGGCGGATCGTATCACGTGACTGTACAGATTGTAAAACGCTGGACGCGGGTAGGTTTTAGAACGCCAAGGGTACAAAAACCTTTACCCTGGAGTGAGATCGAGTAAATTTTGGAACACGGTCCTTGTTGTTCGCAAGGTAATGGTGTCACGAAAGGTAACCATACGAGAGCACCACCAAAATATCTCGCCGCTAATACTCATTGTTCGTTTCACGGTTGAAATAGTGCCCAGTGCCAAAACAAAATATGTGATAAATTTGCTGGTTCAGACCAGTTCGAACCGTTATTTTTGCTCCCCGGAACAGAACCGAAACTGAACCGAAAGCCGTGAACCCGAACGCGAACCGAACCGAACCGAACCGAACCTATAAAAATATTCGGTTTGACACTTTGCCAGTTGTGCGGTATACGTGGAACACGGTAACGGTTTGCCAAAAGTCCCTAATGAAGTACTCGGATAACTGGCGCAGCAGCTACTAGATGGAGCCCACTTCTGAACGGGCTGTATTGAGATGAGAAACAGAAATACGTGCAACTTTTGGATGAGTAAAGATTAGGCTCGCTAATAGACCATTCGCCATTGTGCGCCCTTCCCAGATATCTCGACTTGAGTTTTCTCCTTCTTGCCGTGTGTTCCTTCGTGTTTTATCGAGTAAAAACGTTTCCAGCCCTCTCGTATATATGAGCAGCATTGCAGATGACCACTACGGTCACAAAAAGTATGACTGCGAATTTATTAGCTTAATTGATTTGCCAGTAATTGTTCATCTTTCCCAGCAAAAAGAAACGAAAATACCGGAGGCTCAATAACCTGCGAGAAGTTATTGGCGCTGTCGTTCTGTATGCTCCTCACTCTCAGCAGTTTTTTTTTTAAACCAAATATTTACAGTTCTTACTTAAATTAAAGATATATGCGGGTTGTCTCAACATACCACTGTGCTAACGAATTTTTTCTCTCTCTCTCTCTCTCTTGGACCGCAGGTTGGAACCGGGGTGGGAATATTGAGGCTACATTCCATAAAGTCGGGTAAGTCTCTCAAAGAAAACAATTTTTGTTTCGTAGATAATCAAAACAAAGGGCACCAACATGAAGCAAAATTTGTATTTAGGTTCAAGCAAAATGTTTGTAAGACAGTTTGTACCTGTCGTTTCTTCCCGCGGTATAGTATCAAGGAGCACGCATCGAGGCTTAGTATAGATCCGCTAGCTGGCGTCTGACATAAGCCGTATACCGTCGAGACCTGTTATAACGAAGTCAACGGGAATCGGAAATCACTTCGTTATATCCGGTATTTCGTTATAACCGACTTCGTTATAACCAGTCCCGACTCCAGATCTGCCGGACGCCGGAGCAGGACACGAAACGGGGGGGCGTCCGATAAATTTGCTGCAAGTCGGAAATCTGGCTGGCGATTACTTTGTGCGAGCAAAACCTTGACGCCTTCTTATCCTTGGACAAAGGTTAACCGACAAGGTGTGGGCACTGCGTGTGAGCAGGACTACCTTGTTCGCGCTGCGTATGCGCCCTGCCAACAGCAGCGTAACTGCAGCAGATTGGACGTCAGCGGCCGCGTTGTGGTGTACGGTCTTCGATGGCGTTTCGGCGTGCCGTGGGATTCTAACGTGCACGCGCCACCAACTTAGTACAGCGGAAGACAACGAGCGCGTGCTGGAGGTACCCGAACGAGACGCCCTGCCGTTCTCCACCCTGTCCAGCGTAGCCACTGCTCACAAGAACACAAAAGTTAGCAGAAAGAATAAACATTCTGCCTTTGAGCCATACTGGCGTACCCTTTGTTTTGGGTGTCTTCAGCGCTCTAAGACTAAAAACGGACAATGAGGATCATGGGCATCTGGAGGGGGGGTACAAAGAAGAAGAGGGGGGGGGGGGGGGGCAGCAGGTTTTCTTTGGTATTTCGGGAGTATTGGTGACGTACGCTGCGGAAAAGCGTAGCTGAGTTAAGCTTTCCACTATTGGTTAAATTTTTACAATGCCGTCCTTAGGGGAATGTACTGCTTTTCTTGGCGGGAATAAAAGCAATGTCAAACTGTTAGCTTTGAGCTTTTAACGCACGCCATCAAACGTGCCATTCGAAACCGATGATAAGTAGCCAAGATTATAACTCTTGACGTCACGGCGAAGCAAATAGTGGTCGTGGCGTCACCGAATAAGAAAACCACAAAAGGGCGCGCCATCGGAAACATATTGCCGCCTAGTTGCGCCCAGCTTTTTGTGCCTGGAGTTCCATGGGTTACCAGTACCTAGAAGTAAAAGGTTATCTTCCTCCCCCCCCCCCCCCCCCCCCCCCCCCCACCTCTCTCTTTCTTTCCGACTTCGAGATAAATAGCGTTACCCCACTGAACAAATTCTTGCGGACCGCCCATGATGTGGGGTGCAGTGTCTTGTGTATCAGGAGACATGGTCCATGGTGTCACCCGACGCAGAACTGGCCTTGCGGGAATGGACAAACGCCCAGCGAGGGTCAAATCTGTCAAGTGGTCCCCCTCCAACCCGGCGGCCTTCTTCAGCCTGGACGCGGAAGGACGCGTCTCCTCTTGGGACCCTGTCCCGCGACGATACCATGTCAATTCTCGTCACGAATCTGCCTTCTCCTAAAGTTAGTTCTCATGGACAAACACTTCCTCCCCAGTCTGACGTGTGATTCGCGGTTCCGAACATGGTCGCGCCCACACGGGCCGCGGTCATGTGCTTTCTCAGCGTTCCGGTGTGACATTTTGAGCGCCGTTCGCTTTTTTGGGATGACATCATTGTTCATGTTGTGCATATCGTCCATATATATATATATATAGTATATATTTTTTTTTTTTTTCGGGGTGCAGTTTTATTTGTATTAGAGGAGGGAAACTTTGAAATTCTTTAAACATACCAAATTTAGATGCCGGACGCCCATGCATTTCTTTGCTGGTACATTTTTCCTAAGTGTTGGGGGATCGACACAATGTCATTATGTGACTACTGCTTAGATTTTTTATGCGACAATCCTCTTCCGCAGCAAGACCGGCATTCATTCGTTCGTTCGTTCGTTCGTTCGTTCCGCTCGCTCGTTCGTTTCTTTCTAGTTCGTTCGTTCGTCGTTCATTTCATTCGTTCATTCATTCGTTCATTCATTTCATTCATTCCATTCATCTATTTGTTTATATTTTAATTCATTTATTTAAAATACCCTCGAGGTATTTAACACTGAGTTTGGGGTATGTGGTTTAGAACTATTCAAAGCCGCAAATAACCACGTTACAATCTGAGGCTGAGAGCAATATCTCATCTGCTCAGGAACAAATTCTTGCGCCAGTGCACACGAACGTGCACTATACTTCGTTTCAGTTTAAGGTCAAGACGCTGTCGACGCTACAAGTTCGACTTCCCCGGGCTTTCCAGCGTCCCTGCCAAGCAGGCGCGCTCGTGCAGATCAAGCACAAGCAAGAGCTGCGCTCCAATTCGGCGTTACAGGGAGTTTGTAAACGGCTTCCACAGTTTTTTTCTCGGCAACGTGCATTCCGCACCATCAAGAGTGCCGGTCTTAGCAGCCTATCGATGT